>NC_088783.1:111814929-112130794 GCF_958450345.1 Calliphora vicina | reverse complement strand
ATGCTAAAAATTTAAATTTTTCAATTCCCAAAATTAAAATAACAAATCCCCATTTGGGGATTTTTGAAATTTTTGTGGGAATTTGCCGGGATTTCAATTATTTGTTTTACTTAATCATTTTAAGCGGTTTTGTCATATTGCTAAACTTTAAATTAAAACTTACCGCTATTGGGATTTTTAAAACCTAGAATGGGAATTTGCGGGGAACTTAAATTACTAAAAAATTAAAAGAAATTAATAATCCAAAATGGTAATTGTAATTTAAATTACATTTCAGCAAATTCCCAAAGTTTAAAAACTAAATCCCCAGCTGGGGATTTTAAAAAAATTTCTGGGAATTTGCTTAAAACTTTAATAAATAGATACAATACGTTACTAACAACAACAGCTTAATGTTTCCATAAACAAAACGTAATAAAAACAAGTTCTGTAACATTCCCAAATTGTAGAAAATATGCGGGGAACTAAAAATATTGGTTTTAAATAAAAATTTTTAAGATTTTGTTTATATATAACATTAATAGACTTTCTAATCATGCTAAAAATTTAAATTTTTCAATTCCCAAAATTAAAATAACAAATCCCCATTTGGGGATTTTTGAAATTTTTGTGGGAATTTGCAGGGATTGCAATAATTTGTTTTACTTAATCATTTTAAGCGGTTTTGTCATATTGCTAAACTTTAAAATCAAAATTCCCACTAATGGGATTTTTGAAAACTTAAATGGGAATTTGCGGGGAACTTTAAAAATTCGAATTTTTATATGTTTTTGAAAACAATTTTTTAAATTTATCATTAAAAAGACTGTATTTACCTGAAGTTCTATTAAATTCCTAAAATTCTCTATGAAAAATCGCCATTTTATTTCAGGGAATATCAGGGGAACTAAACAAATTCTCTTCAATAAAGAATTTTTAAGATTTATTGAATTATTATCATTAATAGCAATAGCCCATTCCAAGCATAAGTGAATATCAATCATATCCAAAAGTTTAATTTAAAGAAATTCACGATTTTCAATTCACTTTTTGAACTAACTCACCAATTTGTATATTCAATATTTTATTCACATTGGGCCCACTCAGCACCACGACAAAGCCAACACACAGCAATAAAATCACCGCAATTAAACGCATTTGTTCTTACTTTCGTATTTAAAACCCTCGAGAGACTAGACGGAATACGTTGTAAGGTAAAAGGTGCCTTCAGTTTTTATATGAAAAAATCATTTTAGCTAGAGCTTTCAATTTTAGTACTAAAGCACGTAGCAGTAAAATTCTATAGTTTACAAAATAATTTTGTTTAATAGTTAATCAAATTGCCACAACCCACAACAAATACATAAAATCAGCTATTTGAGTGTAATTTAAAACGTGCCTATAAAATAAATTTCTAATTGGAAAAAATCTATTTGATTTCGGTATATAAAAACTTGCTAAAAATGTGGAGAGAAAAATTTCAATAATTTCGCAAAAATGAGGTTTTCATTAGTTTTGACAATTTTGGGGTTACTTTTTGACCACAGCTGGGCCAAGCCGGCGGATGAGGCGATAACAATGGCTGGTAGGTGAAATCTGTACTAATCATTTAAAACTTTAAAATGTTTAATTTTTAACAAACTGTTTCTTTAGCCAATATTAACCCTCAAATTGGCAAAGTAATTAAGGAGATTACAAGCATTGATCATAGCCAATTGCAGGACATCTTAATCGAGCCTTTGGGAATTGATGATACGTTCATGGGGAAAACAATAAAAACTTATAATCCCAAACATTAATGGATTTTCCAATCGTCTCACAAATATGTACTAATATTTAAATTCCCAAAATTATAATAAAAAAAGTTTTTTTTAAACCAAAATTATCAATTTTGGGATTTTGGAAAATTGAGAAGGCAATTTGCGGGGAACTTAAATTACAGCAAAACTAAAAGAAATTAAGCATTTAAACTCTTAATTATAATGTAAATCCTATTTCCGTAAATTCCCAAAATTGAAAATCAAAATCCCCACTGGGGGATTTTAAAAATTTTTCTGGGAATTTGCAGGAAACTTTAATAAGTAGGTGCAATTCTATGCTAACAACAAGTTTGAAATGTTCTCTTAAAGAAAACATATTTAGCACAGGTTTTCAATAAATTCCCAAATAAACAGAAATTTGCGGGGAACTAAAAATATTCGGTTTAACTAAGATTTTTGTTAGATTTATCAAATGTAGACTTTTAAATTCAACTAAAATTATTTTTTTTTTAATTCCCAATTCTAGAAACTGAAATCCCCACTTTGGGATTTTTAAAAATTTTCTGGGAATCAAGGGGGAACTTAAAAAATTATTGCTTACATTTTGTTTAAGCATTTTCTGCCTTTAAAACTTATAATTTTAAATTCCTAAAATTAATTAACAAAATCCCCACTTTAGAAAAAATTGTTTTAAATAATAATTTTTGAGATTTTCTTTATACTTATCATAATGTAGACTTTTAAATTCAACTAAAATTATTTTTTTTTTCAATTCCCAATTCTAGAAACAGAAATCCCCTCTCTGGGATTTTTAAAAATTTTCTGGGAATCAAAGGGGAACTTAAAAAAATAATGCAGGGAACTTATATAAACAGTTTTAGCTTTTAAAACTTATAATTTTAAATTCCTAAAATTAATTAACAAAATCCCCACTTTAGAGAAAAATTGTTTTAAATAATTATTTTTAAGATTTTCTTAATATTTATCATACTTAGTCTTTTAAATGGAGTTAAAATAATTTTTTTATTTAATTCCCAATTCTGGAAACAGAAATCCCCAAATTGGGATTTTTAAAAAATTTCTGGGAATCAAAGGGGAACTTAAAAAATTATTGCTTACCTTTTATTTAAGCATTTTCTGCTTTTGAAACTTATAATTTTAAATTCCTAAAATTAATTAACAATCTCCCCACTTTAGAAAAAATGGTTTTAAATAATTTTTTTTTATGTTTTCTTAATATTTATCATATGTAGACTTTTAAATTCACCTAAAATTATTATTTTTTAATTCCCAATTCTGGAAACAGAAATCCCCTCTCTGGGATTTTTAAAAATTTTCTGGGAATCAAAGGGGAACTTAAAAAATGAATCCTAGCAACTTATTTAAGCAGTTTCCAGTTTCAAAACTTAATCCTGGAAATATTTTTAACAAATTCCCAAATAAACAGAAATTTGCGGGGAACTAAAAATATTCGGTTAAACTAAAAATTTTTTAGATTTATCAAATGTAGACATTTAAATTGAGCTAAAATTAGTTTTTTTATTCAATTCCCAATTCTAGAAACAGAAATCCCCTCTCTGGGATTTTTAAAAATTTTCTGGGAATCAAAGGGGAACTTAAAAAATTAATGCTTACATTTTATTTAAGCATTTTCTGCTTTTAAAACTTATAATTTTAAATTCCTAAAATTAATTGAAAAAATCCCCACTTTAGAAAAAATTGTTTTATATAATAATTTTTGAGATTTTCTTAATATTTATCAAATGTAGACATTTAAATTGAGCTAAAATTTGTTTTTTATTCAATTCCCAATTCTAGTAACTGAAATCCCCACTTTGGGATTTTTAGAAAAATTCTGGGAATTGGCGGGGATGTTAAAAAATTAATGCTTACATTTTGTTTAAGCATTTTCTGCTTTTAAAACTTGTAATTTTAAATTCCTAAAATTAATTAACAAAATCCCCACTTTAGTGAAAAATCGTTTAAAATAATTATTTTTGTAATTTTCTTAATATTTATCATACTTAGTCATTTAAATGGAGTTAAAATCATTTTTTTTATTTAATTCCCAATTCTAGAAACAGAAATCCCCTCTCTGGGATTTTTAAAAATTTTCTGGGAATCAAAGGGGAACTTAAAAAATTAATGCTTACATTTTGTTTAAGCATTTTTAGCTTTTAAAACATATAATTTTAAATTCCTAAAATTAATTAACAAAATCCCCACTTTAGAAAAAATTGTTTTAAATAATTATTTTTAAGATTTTCTTAATATTTATCATATTTAGACTTTTAAATTCAACTAAAATTATTTTTTTATTCAATTCCCAATTTTAGAAACAGAAATCTCCTCTCTGGGATTTTTAAATATTTTCTGGGAATCAAAGGGGAACATAAAAAATTAATGCAGGGAACTTATATAAGCATTTGTCTCTTTTAAAACTTAAAATTTTAAATTCCTAAAATAATCCTGGAAATCCCCAATTTGAAATTTTAGCAATATTAACAAATTTTCAATTTAAAATTCAAGAGTTTCTAAAGGAAATGCCAAAAGTTTACTGTTAGCCACTTTTGGTGTAACCAAATGATCAAAAAGCATAAAAAACAAATTCTCAATTTTAGAGAAATTTCCGGGGAACTTATAAATTGTTAGTTTTGTATAAACTTTGTGAGATTTTTTAATTGCTAACATTTAAAGATTTCCTAATTGCTATAAAAATATTATTTTTATGTAATTCCCAATTTTAGAAAGCCAAATCCCTTTGTGGGGATTTTAAAAAACTTAATGGGAATTAGCGGGGAACTTTAAAAATTTAATTTTTCATTCATAATATTTAAATTTCATGTTTCCCAAGTTATTTATTTAATTCCCAATATTTCAAAGATAAATTCCCTCCAAGGGATTTTTTGAAAATTTATGGGAATTAGTGGGGAAGTATAAAATCGAGTTACTAAATAAATTCAAGTAGTTTTCAATAAAAAATCTTAAAAAAAAAATAAATTTCCAATAAAAATAAATCCCCACTTGGGATTTCCTACAACAAATTGTTAAGGATTATGCTTTATTTACAAGTTTTTTATACATTTCTAAACAATTTTGAGTCACTAATGTGCCTTTCCCTTGAAGTTTCTTTTTGTAACTTTATTATTAAAAGCTTAAAATTTTAACATATTTTTTTACAAAACAAAATTTTTAAGTCCTTCAAGTGTTTTTTACAGCATAATTTTATTATAATTCAAATGATTTTTTGCTAACAGATTTTTTACTTGTTGTATTTTTGATCCTCTTATATAAAATTTAATGTAATTTACTTGTAATCTAAACAAATATCCGCTAAACAATGTTTTTTTTCTCTTTATAATATAAAAAACAAATAAAAAACTTTCTTCCTTGTTCTTTTTTGCATTAGACACACACAAAAGAAACCCTTAAAATCGAAAACCACCCTCTTCATTGTGTCAGCTCTATAGTGGAAAAGGATCTTTTGTCAAACAGCAGAAAAAAACCCCTGTAATCTAACCGCAAAGTACTTTAATATAATTTATAAAATCATAACTTTAAAATCTGTGAATCCGGCAAATTTATAATGAAATTTGATACATTTTAAATAATTTGATAGCCGTTCTAGCAGGGGATATTTTTTTTCGTGATTTAATAAGAAAATAACACGTAAATTGCTTTAAATTGTTCTTCTTAAGTGTTTTGTTGTAAATGAAACAAATCTCTCTCAAAATCTTTTGACAGATTTTCAACATCTTAATTGAAAATCTAAGGCTTTGTGCTATTTATTAAAAAATCTAGTCTAGGACAATACAACCACCTGTAATATAATCTATACAACAAAGAAAAAATTAACAAAACAATAAGCTATATGATACTTTTAAATTTAATAAAGGATATTTCAATCATTCTCACTCAGCCTTTAATTGATTATATATCTAAGAATCCTAAAAAACCTTAATTTCTTAGTTATAATGCCGAAAACAGAAATATGACACTATTTTCTTACTATTTAATAGAAAGAAAACCCCATAATAATTCCAACTAATTCTTACAGCCTTAAAGTATGCAATAAATGTTTTTTAAACTCTAAGAATGACTTAAGAACCAAACAACCACTTTAACTTTGAGTACAGCTTAGTAACCGTTATTTGTAGCCACAGCCTTAACGTATGCTTTAGAAATTGTCATCATTTAACAATAATCTCTCTCTATCATTGCCAAATGTAAACAAACAATATAACGGTACAATTAAAAATGCTGCCAACAATATTTTTACATAAAAACCGCTACATTTTACTCAAACAACTAAAACAGAAGATTTTATTTATGAAATATTAATAAAAATTAATTAAAGCGATTATTTTGTAATAATATTTCATTTATATTCTATTTGTGTAAAAAGTTCTTAATAAAATTGAAATTTTATTAATTTGTTTTAACTAAGATGGCATGTAAGTAAACTTTTCCATCAACCAACTGAAAGCATTAGTAGAAAGTTGTAATTTTTTTAAGGAAAATCTTCAGATTCTGTATTAAAAATATTCTTAAAGTCCTTAATTAAAAGATTTACCCATTAAATCAATTTAAGTATGATAAATTATGCCTCAAAACGAGTATTAGATTTCCCCGAAAAATTCCTTTTTTAAGAAATTAATTGAAATTTTATTAATTTTTTAATATTTTACAGAATTTTGTTTACTATTAAACTCTATTTGAGTTTCCTTGGTACTTTTATAGTCTCCTCGAAGTTCCCTTTAAATTTCTGAAAAATTCCAGTGGGGGAAATTATTTATAAAGTTTGGGAATTGGCAAAATTATTACTTTAGACATGCTTAGAAGTTTTACAATGAAAAATTCTATAAAAATCTTTCACCCAAATAAAACTTTAAAAATCCCCAAAGTGGGGATTTCGAATACACATTTTGGGAATTAAGCAAATTGGTTATTTTTCACAAAATTTCACTAATAAGTAAGAAAATGTAAAAAAAATAAGTTTTCCTTTAAATCCCATTTAATTTTTTCAAAATCCCAAATTGGGGATTTTGCAGTTACAGTTTAGGAGTTTAAAAAATTGGTTATTTATGTTAATATTTCACTTTAAAGTAAATAAATTTAAAAAATCTAAGTTTTCCCTTAAATCCCATTTAATGTTTTCAAAATCCCAAATTGGGGATTTTGCAGTTACTGTTTGGGAATTGAGAAAAATGTTTATTTATGTTAATATTTCACATTAAAATAAGCAAATGTAAAAAATCTAAGCTTTTCTTTAAATCCCATTTAATTTTTTCAAAATCCCAAATTGGGGATTTTGTTATAGAAGTCTGGGAATTTTAAAAACTTCTGTTTACAATATAATTAAGACTATCAGAAACAATTATCATTTGAAAAAAATCGCTAAACATCTATACCAAAACTATTTTTCGACTTCCCCGCCAATTTTACCACCTTTTTTCCATTTTTAATAAAATTTCTTTTAATTTTGTTAGTTTTTACAGTATTTTTAAAGATTTCTTTATATTTTATTTATTATTTAACATTAATTTAGTTTCTTTTACAAAATTCCCTTAAAATCTTTCGCCCAAATTAAACTTTAAAAATCCCCAAAGTGGGGATTTCGTTTAAACATTTTGGGAATTAAGCAAAATTGTTATTTTTCTCAAAATTTCACTAATAAGTTAACAAATGCCAAAAAATCTAAGCTTTTCTTTAAATCCCATTTAATTTTTTCAAAATCCCAAAGTGGGGATTTTGCAGTTACAGTTTGGGAATTGAGAAAAATGTTTATTTAGGTTAATATTTCACTTTAAAGTCAACCAAATATAAGAAATCTAAGCTTTTCTTTAAATCCCATTTAATTTTTTCAAAATCCCAAAGTGGGGATTTTGTTATAAAAATTTGGGAATTTATCAAAACGGTTATTTATGTTAAAATATCATTCCATTTTTAAATTCCCATTTAGAGTTTTGAAAAATTCCAAAGTGGGGATTTAGATATTACAATTTGGGAATTTAAAAAAACTACAATTTTGAAAAAAAATTTCATTCTTTAGTAAAAAATTAAGAAAAATCTAAGTTTTCTTAAATTCCCATTTGTTTTCTTTTAAATCCCAAAGTGGGGATTTTGTTATTAGAGTTTGGGAATTTAACAAAACTACTATTTTCCACCAAATTTCATATTTTTAAGAAAAATCTAATTTTTTTTAAAATCCCAAAAGGGGAATTTTGTAATAAAAGTTTGGGAATTTGCTAAATTCTTTATAAAAAAACAAATTATTTCACATCCCCTTAAAATTACCACGATTTTTGCCTCATTTTTCTTATAAAATCACTTGAAATTCTTAATATTTTCATGTATTTTATTAATATTTTTAACATTTTATCAGTTTTTTAATGAAATTTTAAGTTCCCGGCAAATTAAAAAAATCCCCAATTGGAAATTTTGTTTATGAATTTTGGTATTTTCTTGTTTTATACCTCTATGATTAATTTAACATCCCCTTGTTATAAATTTTATAAAATTGTTGTTGTTCCCACATTAATTTTTTTGTTCAAAAAGCCTGCTTTGGCACCCACTCATTTCAAAACAATGGTTGATAATTTTGAAAATTTGAAACTGATAGCAAATATTTACAATACATATGTGTTTGTTTCTATGAAAACAACTCAATTAACTAGATAATGTTGTTTGTTATTTTGTTATAAAACTCAACCCTCCCTCCTATGTGGACTAAAAAGATAT
Organism: Calliphora vicina; assembly: GCF_958450345.1. Classification (NCBI taxonomy): domain Eukaryota; kingdom Metazoa; phylum Arthropoda; class Insecta; order Diptera; family Calliphoridae; genus Calliphora; species Calliphora vicina. Next base: position 112,122,314 of record NC_088783.1, on the reverse strand, counting down.
TCAATATAAATTCTAATGAAAAAAGTCTATTGAAAATAAAATAGAATTGTCCAAAAAACAAAGTTCTGTGAATTGTAAACAATATTGTTAGAAAAATAACATTTTAAAAGCCAGCCATATTGTTGAAAACTGTGTGAAACAGAAAATAATAAGCTCATTAACTAAATACAAACACAAATAATAACAATAATATGACATTGTACTATCATGCACACACAGAAAGGAAGGATTAATCAACAACAAGAGAGAATGTTTAATATTGAGTTTAATAAACACAATAACGGTAAATGTCAAGAGCAACAATATATAGAGACCCACACACACATGACAAAAACCTTGAGAGACTTTGTATTGTTGTTGTTTTTGTCTAGCAAGAGCAAGAGATGAGCCAGTGTGTTGATAAAGATAATTAGATTTAATACCGTTAACTTACCTTCTCTACACACTCTCCTACTTACTTATGCCTTATCTCTTTTATATTTTAATAAGAGCATATGCTGAAACCCTTATAACCCTATTAAAATTGTTGCTTTTTTGTTGTTATCACCATCATTATTAATTAGTTAACTTTAATTCTTTTTTATTTTGAGGTTTATCTCTTGTTTAGTTTATAATTTAAGTGAAAAATTCTCACCCCATCCCACCCCGTTTTGTTTAAGTTTAATTTTTTTTACTGTTTAATTTGTGGGTTAGACACGTGTGTCTTATTATTAGTAAAGGCCCTGCACATGGGACTTTGTTGTTTTGTTATTTTAAAACTTAAACTTATTTTATTTATTTATATATATTTGTGGGTGTGTTGTTAAAAATATTTTGTTTATTCTAGTTTTTTGTTTTTTTTTTTTGTTATTAACAGTATTTTATTACATTTTAATGAATTTATGTCTGGTCCATTATAAACATTTTGTTAGTCTCATATTTCGTTGTTGTTTTTTTGTTGGTTTTGTTTTACATTTGGGAATTTTATGTTTCACTTAAGGTTGCTTTTTTCAATTGTCATACGAAGCTTTAGCATACGTTAAGTAGAGTTAAGGCGACACTTAAAGCAACTACTACACAAAAATAATTTCTAAAGCTAAGCATTTATTCTTAAAGAAAATTTATATTTTTCAAAATAAAGTATAAAGTTTATTTCTAGATGTATTGGTGTTATTTTACATGTTTTTGAAAATTTTTTAAAAAGTACCAAAAAAGTACTTTTTTAAAAAAGGACATTTTCAAGAAAAATTTTAAAATTAAAATTTTTTTTAATAAGAACTAAGCGTATTTTGGTCTTAGATGTAATTTTAGATGTTTTTTGAATAATTTAAAAAAGTACCAAAAAAAGTACTTTTTTTAAAAAGGACATTTTCAAGAAAAATTGAAAAATTATAATTTTTTAAATAAAAACTAAGCGCATTTTGGTTTTAAAAGTAATTTTATATGATTTTGAATTTTTTTCAAAAAGTACCAAAAAGTACTTTTTTACTAGAAAACAGCTAAATTATATTTTTTTTACTCTAAAATATCTAAAAAACTAAAACTAGCTTTATTTTCAGTGTAATTTTATATTTTTTTTGAATAATTTTAAAAAGTACCAAAAAAGTACTTTTTGAAAAAAGAACATTTTCACGAAAAAGTGAAAAATTATAATTTTTAAGCATATTTTGGACTTAAAAGTAATTTTATATGATTTTGGATATTTTTTAAAAAGTACCAAAAAAAGTACTTTTTTGGTACTTTTTAAAAAAAGTACCAGAAAAAACAAAAATTAAAATTTTTTTTTACTCTAAAATATCTAAAAAACTAAAATTATCTGAATTTTTAGTGAAATTTTATATGTTTTTGATATAAAACTAATGGTATTTTAATCTTAGATGTAATTTTTCATGTTTTTGAATTTTTTTCAAAAAGTACCAAAAGAGTACTTTTTCATTTGGAAACAATAAAATTATATTTTTTTTACTTTAAAATAGAAAAAAAACTAAAATAAGCTGAATTTCAAGAGTAATTTAAATGTTTTTGAATAATTTTAAAAAGTACCAAAAAAGTACTTTTTTATTAAAATATATTTTTTCACGAAAAATGAAAAATCGTCCTTTTTTAAGTAAAACTAATATAATATAATAAGATTAAAATATTAGATGTAATTTTTCATGTTTTTGAATTTTTTCAAAAAGTACCAGAAAAGTACTTTTTCGCTAGAAAACAGCTAAATTATATTTTTTTTCCTCTAAATTATCTAAAAAACTAAAACTACCTGGGTTTTCGGTGTAATTTTATATGTTTTTTTGAATAATTTTAGAAAGTACCAAAAAAGTACCTTTTATATTTTTTTTCAATAATTAGTTTTTTACTAAAAGGCACCTTTTCACAAAATAGTACTAAAATTATAATTTTTTATGCCTTAAAATAAAATAGCTTTATCTTTAAGTATAAAACCTTTTTTTATAGAAAAGTGATTTTGAATATTTTCTAAAAAGTACCAAAAAAGTACTTTTTCAATAAAATGTACAATTTCTCGAAAAAGTGAAAAATTATCATTTTAAATAAAAACTAATCGTAATTTGGTCTTAGATACAATTTTACATGTTTTTGATTATTTTTTAAAAAGTTCCAAAAAAGTACTTTTTCACAAAACAACAAATTTATATTTTTTTACTCTAAAATGTCTAAATACATTGATTTTCGGTGTAATTTTATATGTTTTTGAATAATTTTAAAAAGTACCAAAAAAGTACTTTTTTCGAAAAGGTATTCTTTCACAATAAAATAGTAACATTACAATTTTTTATATCTAAAAATAAAAAAATAAACTAGATTGGTGTTTATTGTTATTTTAAAAAGTTATTTATAAAAGTTATTTTAAATTTTTTCTAAAAAGTACTTTTTTTACTAGAAAACTTAAAAATTATATTTATTTTTCTCTAAAGTAACTAACAAACTAAATCTAGCTTGATTTTTGGGGTAAAATTTTATGTTTTTGAATAATTTTGAAAAGTACCAAAAAAAGTACTTTTTTAAAAAATTTTCAGAAAAGTACTTTTTTACTAGAAAACAGCTAAATTATATTTTTTTATTCTAAAATGTCTAAATACCTTGATTTTCGGTGTAATTTTATATGTTTTTGAATAATTTTGAAAAGTACCAAAAAAAGTACTTTTTTCTAAAAGGTACTTTTTCACAATGAAATTGTAAAATTAAAATTTTTACTTTTATCGGGTTTTTGATGTAATTCTGCATGTTTTTATATATTTAAAAAAAGTACCAAAAAAAGTACCTTTTTACAAAAATTACTTTTATACTTAAAATAGTGAAATTATTGTTTATTTATGTTTTAAAAGCGAAATAAAGTGTAATTTGAATTTTTTTTAGAAATATACTAAAAAACTACTTTTTTACATTTCCTTTTTTCATTTCATTTTTTCCTTTTAAGAACTCTTCAAAAAACTAAGATTTGTTTGGTCTTAGGTTTAATTTTTAATATATTTTTTAATATTTTTAAAAAAGTACCAAAACAAGTACATACCTTTTTACAAAAATTACTATTACACTAAAAATAGATAAATTTTTATTAAAAACTAAAAAAGTAACTAGAATTAAGTCTAAGTTGTATTTTTTTTTAAACATACCAAAAAGTACTTTTTACAAAAATCTCCTTTTTCACAAAAAATAGTGAAATTATAATTTTTTACTTTTAAAAAATTCCTAAAAACTAAGATTTGCTGGGTCTTGTGTGTAATTTAACATATTTTTTGAATATTTTTGTAAAAAGTAGCAAAAAAGTACTTTTTTAAAAAATTTAATTTTTTACAAAATTTTGTTAAATTATCACTTTTGTATTTTAAAACCCCAAAAAAACTAAGATTTGCTTGGTCTTAGGTGTAATGTAATACCTTTTTCAACATTTTTGTAAAAAGTACCAAAAAAGTACTTTTTTAAAAAATTTAATTTTTCACAAAAAATAATGAATTAATCATTTTTTAGCTTTAAAAATCCCAAAAAACTTAGATTTGCTTGGTCTAGGTGTAATTTAACATATTTTTATAAAAAGTACCAAAAAAGTACTTTTTTAAAAAATTTCCTTTTTCACAAAAACTAGTGAAATTATAATTTTTGTATCTTCAAAAAACCCAAAAAACTAAGATTTGTTTGGTCTTATTATATTTTTGTAAAAAGTACCAAAAAAAGTACTTTTTTAAAAAATTTCCTTTTTCACAAAAAATAATGAATTAATCATTTTTTAGCTTTAAAAATCAAAAAAAAACTAAGATTTGCTTGGTCTAGGTGTAATTTAACATATTTTTATAAAAAGTATCAAAAAAGTACTTTTTTAAAAAATTTCCTTTTTCACAAAAATTAGTTAAATTATCACTTTTTTATATTAAAACCCTCAAGAAACTAAGATTTGCTTGGTCTTGGGTGAAATTTAACATATTTTTGAAAATTTTTGTAAAAAGTAGCAAAAAAGTACTTTTTTAAAAATTTAATTTTTCACAAAATTTTGTTAAATTATCACTTTTTTTATATTAAAACCCTCAAAAAACTAAGATTTGCTTGGTCTTAGGTGTAATGTAATACATTTTTCAATAATTTTGTAAAAAGTACCAAAAAAGTACTTTTTTTAAAAATTTCCTTTTTCATAAAAAATAGTTAATTTATCCTTTTTTATCTTTAAAAATCCCAAAAAACTAAGATTTGCTTGGTCTTATTATATTTTTGAAAAAGTACCAAAAAAGTACTTTTTTAAAAAATTTAATTTTTTACAAAAAATAGTGACTTAATCATTTATTAGCTTTAAAAATCCCAAAAAAAACTGAGATTTGCTTGGTCTAGGTGTATTTTAACATATTTTTGTAAAAAGTACCACAAAAGTACTTTTTTAAAAAATTTCATTTTTCATTAAAAATAATGAATTAATCATTTTTTAGCTTTAAAAATCCAAAAAAAAACTAAGATTTGCTTGGTCTAGGTGTAATTTAACATATTTTTATAAAAAGTACCAAAAAAGTACTTTTTAAAAAAATTTCCTTTTTCACAAAAACTAGTGAAATTATAATTTTTTTACCTTTGAAAAACAAAAAACTAAGATTTGCTTGGTCTAGGTGTAATTTAACATATTTTTATAAAAAGTACCAAAAAAGTACTTTTTAACAAAAAATTTAAAATTATCGTTTAAATCCGAAAAAAATAACACGAAATGTCTTTTAGGAGTAAATGTTCTTGTTTTTGAATAATAAAAGTTCTAAAAACGGTAATTTTTCCCAAAAAAACTGCAGAATTATAAATAGAATGTTTCCCGCTTCCAGCTAAGAAGAAGAATGAATGCTTTTTTATTGTTTACTTAAAGAAAACCTTGAAACCTTGGCTTCCGCAAGACATAAAACTCTTTATCGTAGAACTATTGATAACATTAAAAATATGCTTTCCATCCTATAAGCCTTAACAAGTATTCCATTAACTTGTTGCAAACATATGGACTGAATTGTTAATATCGCCTTAAGTTTATGCTCAAGGCTGTAGCAATAAAATTTGCAAAATGATACGTGTTTCTGTTTACCAAAGTGGATTTGAGTGCATCCAACTGACACTTATGAGCGATAGACATTTATAAGGGGATGTTAGACAAGAAACCTATGTCAGGAAAAATACGTAATGTGGTTCTTCCTTTTTTGTACAAAAAAAGGTCTTTATTATAGGAAATTATCTCTCTCGTTCCGTGACTTTAATATTGCGAAAGTTTTACATTTGAAGCGGTGGCATTAAGCAAATCTAGGAAAAGATCTTCTCTTGCTTTTGAAGTTTGTCTCTTTAACTTCATTGTTAGAGGGAAGTTATCTTTCTCTTGCTTGATCTACTTCGTCTAATGGCGAATTCTTCTCCTGCTTTTGAAAGTGCTCTCTTTACGTTCATTGATAGATGGAGGCTATCTTTCTCCTAATTTGGAAGAATCTTGCCTAGAACTTTCATCTGGATTTGTAAGACTGTTGATAGGAATTTCCTTTATTCTTGGATGAAGATAATTGCGATCTTTTATCTGAAGATCTATAACGAGATTTTTCTCTTTTCTCGTTGGAGAAAAATTTTGGTTTTCTTTCTCTCTCCTACTTTGGAAGGATCTTGCTTTGAACTTTCAGCTGGATTTGTAAGACTGTTGCTAGGAATTTGCTTATTATTGGATGAAGATGATTGAAATCTTTTAACTGAAGATCCATAACGAGAATTTTCTCTTTCCTTGTTGGAGAAAAATTTTGGTTTTCTTTCTCTCTCCTAATTTGAAAGGATCTTGCTTAGAATTTTCATCTGGATTTGTAAGACTGTTGCTAGGAATTTGCTTTATTATTGGATGAAGATAATTGCAATCTTTTATCTGAAGATCTATATCGAGAATTTTCTCTTTCCTCGTGGGAGAAAAATATTGGTTTTCTTTCTCTCTCTTACTTTGGAGGATCTTGCTAAGAACTTTCATCTGGATTTGTAAGACTGTTGATAGGAATTTCCTTTATTCTTGGATGAAGATAATTGCAATTTTTTATTTGATGATCTCTAACGAGGAATTTCTCTTTCCTTGTTGGAGAAAAATTTTGGTTTTCTTTCTCTCTCTCAAACTTTGGAAGGATCTTGCTTAGAACTTTCATCTGGATTTGTAAGACTGTTTCTTTATAGGAAATATAGGATCTTACAAACCCAGATAAAAATTTTTCCAAAGTTGGATCCTAGATCCTTCCAAAATAGGAGAAAGAAAGAAAACCAAAATTTTTTGATCAACGATGAAAGAGAAATTCCTCGTTAGAGATCTTCAGATAAAAGATTTCAATCATCTTCATCCAATAATAAAGCAAATTGGATGAAGATGATTGAAATCTTTTATCTGAGGATCTCTCAGATTCAGGATCTCTCGTTGATTAAAAAATTTTGGTTTTCTTTCTCTCTCCTACTTTGGAAGGATATTGGATCCTACTTTGGAAGGATCTTAGAATTTTTATCTGAATTTGTAAGATCCTTTATTTCCTATAAAGAAACTATTGTTCTCTTTCATCTGCAGATATTTAACAAGGATTTGATCTTTCATCGTTGGAGAAAAATTATTGGTTTCTGACAAGATCGTTGACGTTGTATTCCTCCACTATAATCACAAAGGTTTTGTTGGAGAATTAACATCTTCAATGGAAAGAAATTTACTTCCTTTATTATGGAAGGATTGTGTTTGCAGCGAGTTCGAGAATAAACTTTCGACATTCTCAGATCGTTGATCCAACTCCAGCTCTGGTAACAGATCATCAACTGCTAATAACTAAAATTCAGAACGACCTCTAAATAGAAGATGAGAACGATAAGGAAAACCTTAAAATTTGTATGAAATATTCTTGGAATCTGTCTTCTTTGATGAGCTGTCTGGTCAATCGGACCCTCATTTTCCAAACCCCAAAATTTTCTTTTAATAATTTCCATTGTTTTAGCTTAGCCTACCTTCTCTCCTTCTTCATAACTCGTCACGTTGACCATAATTTATCATCCTTAAGTAAATGTCATAATTTTTCCTGATGAATTTTTATGTTTGGTATTTTTCTGTTGGACGTGTGTTCGTTTACGTTTTACATCACCACAATGCCATTGACTAGACTTAAGGGATTTTCATTTCATATTTAAAGTAAACTACATATCATTGGGATGTCTCACATTACCTTGACAGTGAAATTAAAATGAGGCGCAAAAACAGAAACCTAAATTGATGGTCAGCCAAGAAAATGTGGAAAAAAGTAATGCAGTTTTGTTTTGTTTCCAGGAAAGATAGCAAATATTTCCTGTTCATGCCACTTAGGACATTCAGCACGAGCGATTTGAGGGCATGGTCATGTCAGGAGGAGTTGATATGAATCCCTGTTGGAAGATTGATTCAAATTGAAGTAATGTATTTGATATTTATGTCAAATCTTTCCTGATATTTTTCTATATTTTCTCCAGGAGTGACTCAATCTAAAGGAGATTATTTCAATTTGGCTGTCACTCTTTATTCTTGATTAATTGCTTCCGGAATGCTCCAGTATTTTATCTTCCTTGATATTTGTCTACCATTTTAAAGAGAGTTTGGTTAAGGATTATTGTACTCATTTCAGCTTACGTCTTTATTTTAGTACTGTTTCTTTATAAGAAATATAGGATCTTACAAATCCAGATAAAATATTTTATCCAGATAAAAATTCCAAGATCCTTCCAATGTAGGATCCAAGATCCTTCCGAAGTAGGAGAGGGAAAGAAAACCAAAATTTGTTAATCAACGATGAAAGAGAAATTCCTCGTTAGAGATCCTCAGATAAAAGATTTCAATCATCTTCATCCAATTTGCTTTATTATTGGATGAAGATAATTGAAATCTTTTAACTGAAGATCCATAACGAGAATTTTCTCTTTCCTCGTTGGAGAAAAATTTTGGTTTTCTTTGTCTCTCTCAAACTTTGGAAGGGTATTGAAGAATCTCTAAGAATTTTCATCTGGATTTGTAAGACTGTTGATAAGAATTTCCTATATTCTTAGATGAAGATAATTGCAATCTTTTATCTGAAGATCTCTAACGAGAATTTTCTCTTTCCTCGTTGGAGAAAAATTTTGGTTTTTTTCTATCTCTTACTTTGGAGGATCGTGCTAAGATCTTTCATCTGGATTTGTAAGGCTGTTGCTAAGAATTTGCTTTATTAGTGGATGAAGATAATTGAAATCTTTTATCTGAAGATCTATAAAGATGATTTGCTCTTTCCTCGTTGGAGAAAAATTTTGGTTTTCTTTCTCTCTCCTACTTTGGAAGGATCTTGCTAAGAACTTTCATCTGGATTTGTAAGACTGTTGCTAGGAATTTGCTTTATTATTGGATGAAGATGATTGAAATCTTGTTTCTGAAGAGAAAAATTTTGGTTTTCTTTCTCTCTCCTACTTTGGAAGGATCTTGCTTAGAACTTTCATCTGGATTTGTAAGACTGTTGATAGGAATTTCCTTTATTCTTGGATGAAGATAATTGCAATCTTTTATCTGAAGATCTCTAACGAGGAATTTCTCTTTCCTTGTTGGAGAACAATTTTGGTTTTCTTTCTCTCTCCTACTTTGGAAGGATCTTGCTAAGAACTTTGATCTGGATTTGTAAGACTGTTTCTTTATAGGAAATATAGGATCAAACCCAGATAAAAATTCTTCCAAAGTTGGATCCTAGATCCATCCAAAATAGGAGAAAGAAAGAAAACCAAAATTTTTTGATCAACGATGAAAGAGAAATTCCTCGTTAGAGATCTTCAGATAAAAGATTTCAATCATCTTCATCCAATAGTAAAGCTAATTGGATTGGATGAAATCTCTTATCTGAAAATCTCTAACGAGGAATTTCTCTTTCAGCGTTGATTAAAAAATATTGCTTTTCTTTCTTTCTCCTACTTCGGAAGGATCTTGGATCCTACTTTGGAAGGATCTTAGAATTTGTATTTGGATTTGTAAGATCCTTTATTTCCTATAAAGAAATTATTGTTCTCTTTCATCTGCAGATCTTTAACAAGGATTTGCTCTTTCATCGTTGGAGAAAAATTATTGGTATCTGACAAGATCGTTGTTGAGCTCATTGGAAGGAAGTTGTATTCCTCTACTATAATCACAAAGGTTTTATTATGTGAGGATTGTGTTTGCAGCGAGTTCGAGAATAAACTTCCGACATTCTCAGATCGTTGATCCAACTCCAGCTCTGGTAACAGATCATCGACTGCAAGTACTTAAAATTCAGAACGATCTCTTGGAAGAAGATAAAAATGATAAGGAAAATGTTGAAATTTTTATGGCTTTCGATGAAATATTCTTGGGATTTGTCTTCTTTGAGCTTTATAACGACCATTATTTTCCAAACCCCATAATTTTATTTTAATAATTTCCATTATTTTAGCTTAGCCTACCTTCTCCCCTTCGTCATAACTCGTCACGTTGACCATAATTTATCATGCTTAAGTAAATGTCATAATTTTTCCTGATGAATTTTTATGTTTGGTATTTTTCTGTTGGACGTGTTCGTTTACGTTTTACATCACCGCAATGACATTGACTAGACTTAAGGGATTTTCATTTCATATTTAAAGTAAACTACACATCATTGGGATGTCTCACATTACCTTGACAGTGAAATTAAAATGAGGCGCAAAAACAGAAACCTAAATTGATGGTCAGCCAGCCAACAAATTGTGAAAATGTGGAAAAAAGTAATGAAGTTTGGTTTTGTTTCCAGGAAAGATAGCAAATATTTCCTGTTCATGCCACTTAGGACATTCTGCACGACCGATTTGAGGGCATGGTTATCTCAGGAGGAGTTGATATGAATCCCTGTTGGAAGATTGGTTCAAATTGAAGTAATGTATTTGATATTTATGTCAAATCTTTCCTAATATTTTTCTATATTTTCTCCAGGAGTGACTCAATCTAAAGGAGATTATTTAAATTTGGCTGTCACTCTTTATTCTAGATTAATTGCTTCCGGGATGGTCCAGTATTTTATCTTCCTTGATATTTGTCTACCATTTTAAAGAGAGTTTGGTTAAGGATTATTGTACTCATTTCAGCTTACGTCTTTATTTTAGTGCTTGAATTTTCTTTATATTAAAAAGGATTCTTTATTTACAGAACATTTTATTAACATAAATACTTAAAAGGAACTTTAGTTACAGGAACATTAGGCTTAAATTAACTTATGTTTTCTTAAACTAATAGAGAAATTCTTTGTCATGTTGGAACTTAAAGCAAAACGTTTTGAAACACTTACGTTTCTTGGGAGTTGGTGTGGTAGATTCTCGTTCTACTCTTGAAGGAAGATCTTCTTTACTACTACTATTAGCTGTAGAAGAGCTGGGAGTAGTGGAATACAAATGTTTTTTGAGTTCTGCTAAAGGCTGTGAACTAAAGTCAAAGACTGGAATGTCTTCGGGATTCTGAGCTTTAGAAAGCAAGCCACTGCTTAGGAATTGTTTCAAGAAAGGTGATATAGTAGCTGGTTGCGGTACATGTACTGCTAAAGAAGGAGTAGTAGTAGTGGCTGGAGTTGATGATTGGCTATTTGAAGCTATGTTGGAGTTTGGATCCGTAGCGGTATCTGGAATTTTTCCTATACCTTTTAAAATTTGCTTAATGAAATCTGGTAGAGATGAGGCTGGGTTGCTGGTGGATGTAGAAGGAGAGGTTGTGGCTGGTGTTGTGGAAGTTTGTTTGCTGGCATTTAAATTTTCTTGTTTTGCATCATTTCCTAACTCCTGATTTCTAGAATTTAAATGATTTATTATAATGTCTCGTATATAAGGAGGTACGGTTAGAGCAGGACTGGAAGAGTCTAGAGATTGAAAACTTAAGTCGTTCTTTTGAGTAGAAGGATGCGGACTTCCTGGAAGTTTTAAAGCAGCTTGAGCATTATGGAATGATGGTAAATTCAAAAGGTATTTGGGATCATAATTGGTGGGAATTGGCAGTGATCTTTTCCAGACTTCCAAAGGTCGATGGCCGGGAATTTGCTGTGCATTTAAAAGAGAATTATCTTGAATAGAATAATGATGTAAACTTTTTCCTGGATGTGTTATTTCCTTTAGAGATTGTGGTAGTTGTAAAGTAAAATTTCCTCCCTTTCTCGCAAGATCATTTAGAGGATATATTGAATTATCATGTTTGGTGTAAGGTTGTGTTAACGTTACATCTGCTAAAGGTTTTTTCAAGAGATTTTCATAATTCGGAATATCTTCCAGATTGATGTTGTGAGTAAGAAGACGCTGCCTTAAAAGTTCTCGCATCAAGGGAGATAATAAGGAGGAAGGAGTGTTAGTTAAAGGAGATCTGGTTTGATGTGAAATTGAGGAATATATGGAATTGTCTCCATAATAGGAAGGAGGTAAAGAAGAGCCTTGGATATTTGGAGGTTGCTTTTGAAATCGGTTTATAGTATTGGAAGGATTTTGTATAGAATTAAGGTCGTTTTGGTAAGCAAATGTTCGTCCTGTAGCATCCAAAGTTGGTTGTCTTGAACTGTCCTTAATGTTGGAAAGAAATTTTGTTGTTTTGGCATCAGAAGGTGGTTGAGGAAAAATTCCTCCATTGTTGGATGGAGGAATGGACAGTTGCCTTGAACTATCCTGATTTTTGGAAGGAAATGATGGACCTCTAGCATCGTTAGTTTGTGGATGAGAACTTTCTCTTTCATTGTTGGATGGCAACGATTTGCCTTTGGATTCTGAAGGCTGCTGCCAAGAATTGTTGCTGTTGGTGGAAGGAAATGATTGTCTTCTGGTATCTAAGGACTGTTGTTTGGGATTGTTGCCATTGTTGGAGGAATATGATCTATTTTGAGCATAGGAAGATGGTTGATGAGGAAGTCCTCTTTCATTGTTGGCTAAAAACAATTGTCCTTTAGATTTTGAAGGTAGCTGCCTAGAATTGTCGCTGTTGGGGAAAGGAAATGACGGTTCTCTGGCATCTGAAGATTGTTGTTTGGGATTGTTACCAATGTTGGAGGAATATGATCTATTTTGAGCAGAGGAAGATGGTTGTTGAGGATTTTCTCTTTCATTGTTGGCTGAAAACAAGCGTCCTTTAGAGTCTAAAGAATTGTCGCTGTTGGTGGAGGGAACTGATTGTCCTCTGGTCTCTGAAGATTGTTGTTTGGGATTGCTGTCATTATTGGAGGAATATGATCTGTTTGGAACATAGGAAGATGGTTGAAGGGAATGGGATCCTTCATTATTGGAAGGAAACTGTTGTCCTTTAGATTCTGAAGGTTGCTGCCAAGAATTGTCGCTATTGGCGAAAGGAACTGATTGTCCTCTGGTATCTGAAGATTGTTGTTTGGGATTGCTGCCATTATAGGAGGAATATGAACTATTTGGAACATAGGAAGATGGTTGATGAGGATGGGCTCCTTCATTATTGGAAGGAAACTGTTGTCCTTTAGATTCTGAAGGCTGTTGCCAAGAATTGTCGCTGTTGGTGGAAGGAAATGATTGTCCTCTGGTATCTGAAGATTGTTGTTTGGGATTGTTGCCATTGTTGGAGGAATATGATCTATTTTGAGCATAGGAGGATTGTTGATGAGGACTTCCTCTTTCACTGTTGGCTGGAAACAATTGTCCTTTGGATTCTGCAGGTTGCTGTATAGAATTGTCGCTGTTGGGGAAAGGAACTGATTGTCCTCTGGTCTCTGAAGATTGTTGTTTGGAATTGTTGCCATTGTTTGAGGAATATGATCTATTTTGAGCAGAGGAAGATGGTTGTTGAGGATTTCCTCTTTCATTGTTGGCTGGAAACAGTTGTCCTTTAGATTCTGAAGGTTGCTGCCAAGAATTGTCGCTATTGGTGAAAGGAACTGATTGTCCTCTGGTATCTGAAGATTGTTGTTTGGGATTGTTGCTATCGTTGGAGGAATATGATCTATTTTGAGCATAGGAAGATGGTTGTTGAGGATTTCCTCTTTCATTGTTGGCTGGAAACAGTTGTCCTTTAGATTCTAATGGTTGCTGCCAAGAATTGTCGCTATTGGTGAAAGGAACTGATTGTCCTCTGGTATCTGAAGATTGTTGTTTGGAATTGTTGCTATCGTTGGGGGAATATGATCTATTTTGAGCAGAGGAGGATTGTGGTGCTCTTGTTTTTTCAGGTTCCTGTTTAGATTTTTCATCCCGTTTAGCAGGAAATGTTTGTTTTCTGGAATCTAAAGATTGTTGGAGATAATTTTCATTAATAGTGGAAGAAACTGAATCTTCACTGCTTGCTGTAGTTGGTCGACTGGAAATGATAGGATTATGGAAAGGCAGAGATATTCCGGAACCAACTTCTGAAGGTATTTGCTGAGAATTGTTATGACTCTTTAATGGTAGAGACTGTTTAGGATTTTCTGGAGATTTGGAATGAGATTTTCCAATATTCTTCTTTACCAAATCTTCATCAATATCTATTTGCGGTAGTTGCTTAACATTCATAGCTTTCATTAATATGCCACTTTTTAAAAGCAGCCTTACAAAAGGAGAAAGTGTGGAGCTATCAAAAGGAGAGGCCGTTGTTGTGGTCATAGGAGTAGAGGTCATAGTCTCCTGCTTTTGCATACTAGCATTCACCGTATTATTAGTCAGAGCATTACGTTTTTTCATCTCCAGTTTCTGCTGCATCAAATCATTTACAAAACCCATAAATGTTTTCAAAACTTCTATATCATTGTCATACAAAACAACCGTGGAATTTTTAAAACTTCTACTATACGGATGCGAATATTCATTGTAGTTTTCAACTAATGGAAATGTATGACACACCATGGCCATGGACAATAACATGAAAGTTTTATATTGATTCATGTTATTTTCACTTTTGTAATGGCTTTTTTTTAAAAGTTTCTTTTTTTTATGAATGAATGACTGAATGACTGTGTAAAAGAATGACGTTTGTTGTGTGGTGTAATGTTGGCAAAACTGATGATGTTGTTTATATTTTTGTGAAATTTATATGAATTAATTTGTTTAAACTGTTTAATTGTCTGGTATTGCGTTTTTTGTTCTTAAATTGAGTAGTCAATTGTGATTGTACGTGCTTGAAAAAATAGTTTTTTCTTATTATTTTATGGAGTATTATGTCATTTAAGAAAGATAAGAAAGTGTTTTATTAAAATTGCGTGTGAAATTTGGTTTGAGTAGAAGAGAAATTTCCGTATGTTTTCTTTTTTTCAGCCTGCGGAAATGACGTTTGTTGGTTATATCCGGTCTCGTGAGATAAACTTTCATTAAGAAAGTCTCAATAGTTTTGAATGACCTTCATTAATAAGCAATTAATTGATGCATGAAGTTCATGGGAAGAAAAATACATGGTATTTCAATAAAAAGTGTTTTTTATTGCAATAAAATTAGGGATATTTATTAAAGAAAAGTTAGAGTTGGATGTGGTGTTTCTTTAGATATTGTGCTAGTTGTAAAGGGAAATGTCCTCCCTTTCTTGTCAGATAAAGGATAGAGGATATATTGAATTATCAGCTTTGGTGTAAGGCTGTGTTAATGTTGCGTCTTTTAAAGTTTGTTTAAAGAGAGATTCATAATCCGGAATATCTTCCAGATTGATGTTGGGAGTAAGAAGACGCTTCCTTAAAAGTTCCGCATCAAGGGAGATAATAAGAAGGAAGGACTGTTAGTTATAAGAGATCTGGTTTGTTCTGAAACTGAGGAATATATGGAGTTGTCTCCATAATTGGAAGGAGGTAAAGAAGAGCCTTGGGCATTTGGAGGTTGCTCGTAGAAATCGGTTTATAATATCGAATGGAAATTGTGTAGAATTGTGGTCTGTTTGGGTAGCAAATGTTCATCCTGTAGCATCTGAAGTTGTTTGTCTGTAAATGTCATTATTGTTGGAAAGAAATTTTGTTGGTTTGGCATCAGAAAGTGGTTGAGGAGAAATTCCTCCATTGATGTAAATTGATGGAAATGACTGTCTCCTTGAATTATCTCCAATTTTGAAAGGAAATGAGGGACCTCTAGCATCGTAAGTTTGTGGATGAAAACTTTTTTATTTCATTGTTGGATGGCCAAGATTGGCCTGTGAATTCTGAAGGTTGTTGACAAGAATTAGCTCTGTTGGCCAAAGGAAATGATTGTCCTCTATTATCAAGATATTGTTGTTTGGGATTGTTGACATTGTGGGAGGAATATGATCTATTTTGAGCATCGTAAGTGTGTTGATGAGAACTTTTTCCTTCATTTTTGGATGGCAACGATTGGCCTTTGGATTCTAAAGGTTTGTTGCTGTTGGTGGAAGGAAATGATTGTCCTTTGGTATCTGAAGATTTTTGTTTGGGATTGTTTCCATTGTTGGAGGAATATGATCTATTTGGAACGTAGGAAGATGGTTGATGAGGATGGGCTCCTTCATTATTGGAAGGAAACTGTTGTCCTTTAGATTCTGAAGGTTGCTGCCAAGAATTATCATTGTTGAGGAAAGGAACTGATTGTCCTTTAGTATCTGGAGATTGTTGTTTGGGATTGTTGCCAATGTTAGAGGAATATGATATATTTTCAGCAGAGGAGCATTGTAGATGAGGATTTCCTCTTTCATTGTTGGTTGGAAACAGTTGTCCTTTGGATTCTGAAGGTTGCTGCCTAGAACTGACGCTGTTGGGGAAAGGAACTGATTGTCGTCTGGCCTCTGAAGATTGTTGTTTGGGATTGTTGCTATTGTTGGAGGAATATGATCTATTTTGAGCATATGAAGATGGTTGTTGAGGATTTCCTCTTTCATTGTTGGCTGAAAACAAGTGTCCTTTAGAGTCTAAAGGTTTCTGCCAAGAATTGTCGCTGTTGGCGAAAGGAAATGATTGTCCTCTAGTATCTGGAGATTGTTGTTTGGGATTATTACCATTGTTGGAGGAATATGATCTATTTGAGCATCGTAAGTGTGTTGATGAGAACTTTTTCCTTCATTGTTGGATGGCAACGATTAGCCTTTGGATTCTGAAGGTTGTTGCCAAGAATTGTTGCTGTTGGTGGAAGGAAATGATTGTCCTTTGGTATCTGAAGATTGTTGTTTGGGATTGTTACCATTGTTGGAGGAATACGATATATTTTGAGCAGAGGAGCATTGTAGATAAGGATTTCCTCTTTCATTGTTGGCTGGAAACAGTTGTCCTTTGGATTCTGAAGGTTGCTGCCTAGAACTGTCGCTGTTGGGGAAAGGAACTGATTGTCCTCTGGTCTCTGAAGACTGTTGTTTGGGATTGTTGCTATTGTTGGAGGAATATGATCTATTTTGAGCATAGAAAATTTCTTCTTGAAGGTTTTCTATTTTATTGTGGGCTGGAAACACTTGTCTTTTATATTCTGAAGGTTGCTGCCAATAATTATCATTCTTGGCGAAGAGGAATGATTGTCCTCTGTTATCTAAAGATTGTTGTCTTGGCTTATTTTCATTGTTGAAGGAATATGATCTATTTTGAACATAGGATGAGGATTTCCACTTTCATTGTTGGCTGGAAACAATTGTGCTTTAGATTCTGAAGGCTGCTGCTAAGAATTGTCGCTGTTTGCGAAAGGAACTAATTGTTCTTTGGTATCTGAAGATTTTTCTTTGGGATTGTTGCCTTTTTTGGAGTAATATGATATATTTTGAACATGGGAGTATTGTTGATGAGGACTTCCTATTTCATTATTGGCTGGGAACAGTTGTGCTTTAGATTCTGAAGGCTGCTACCAAGAATTGCCGCTGTTGGCAAAAGGAAATGATTGTCCTTTTGTATCTGAAGATTTTTGTTTGGGATTGTTGCCATTGTTGGAGGAATATGATCTATTTTGAGCAGATGAAGATGGTTGTTGAGGATTTCCTCTTTCATTGTTGGCTGGAAACACTTGTCGTTGGGATTCTGGACTATTTAGATCAGTTAAAGAGCTTTTTACACAAAGAGTTCATCAGCATAAGATCACTGAAATCCTAACAAGACAATGAACTCATAATTATCAGCTTAAGTTTGTGTAGAAAACTCTTTAAGTGATCTAAATAGTCCAGGAAGGATATAAACTAGATTACCTAAGTATATCCTGCGTAATTCAAAGTTGGTGAATTGTGTTCTTCTAATAGCGATCTGCTTATTCTTTACTGAGATTACATTCTTGATACCAAACTGTATTGTTTATGTAATAAAGCAATTGATCCAAACCTTTGCCAGCTTAAACTGATCTACATTAGCTTCTATCCTTTTGGGATATTGAGGATCGTTCAGCTATATTACTCAACACATGATTAAGGCATATCAGTTCTTGAAGTTAATTGAAATATATCTCAAAAGGCTACTCACTCGTTATTTTATAGTAACAGCCGCATTTTCACTAGAAAAACCAGTCCAGGAAGGATAGGCCTACATTAAAAGAATTCGATAAGATGGATCAATCCTATTATCCCAGAAAATAAGATCGTACAACTGTAAACCGGAGCAATATTTACGCATGGTATCCCTAAAAGTAAAAATTACTATTTGTTTTAGTTGAGTTCCACTGTTACCTCTCTCAACTTCGCTCTTTTGCCGAATTGTTAATCTCTCCAAACCCTCATAATATTATATTTTAAACGAAATAAACTATTTAAAGCAGATGTTGTTCGAAGATTAAACTAAACAAAACCACGTCTCATTAAAGAATTATCTGCATTTATTATAATAAATATTTATTTCCCATTTGTAATCTGCAATTGAAATGAGCTAAAAACATGAACGCACAGCAAATAGTTTATAAATTAAACACAATTAACAAAAATGCGATTAGTTGGTTTAAACAAGTGAACGTAATAATTAACAAGATTAAAATGTTAAAATAAATGAATAGAAAATAAAGAAAATTTTTATAATTTTTGAGTGAAAAAGAAGGACTTTAATATGTTTAAAGTTTTGTTAAGATTAAGTGTGGTGATAGGGGTGATTTTAGGGGTTAGTGGTAAACCACAACTTTTACTTAATAGCGGGGGTTTACTGCAAGGTTTATTGGGGGGAGCTAGTTTACCAGCGGTAAAGGATGTCTCCAAGGGAGTGTTTAATATAAAGGATAATCAGCAAGAGGGTAAGTTTTAATTTTGAAGTAAGAGAGCTATACTGCAGAATCTTGTATATCCATCACCAAAGAATACTTCAAAATAAAAATTTGGAATATTTTTTGGTGAAAAATATTATGAGAAAAAAAAATTTTAAAAATTTAATTTATAATTTTTAAAAAGAAAATTTATAAGTTAAAAAAATTTTTTTGGTTGAAAAAAAATTCGGGTTAAAATTTTTTTTTTAATTTTTTAGTGAACAAAATTTTATGAGAAAAAAAAATTTGAAAAATTTTTAAAAAGAAAATTTATTAGTGAAAAAAAATTTTTTTCGTTAAAAAAAAATTCGGGTTATTTTATAATTTTTAAAAAAAAATTTATTTATTAATGAAAAAAAATTTTTTTGGTTGAAAAAAATTCGGGTTAAAATTTTTTTTTTTAAATTTTTAGTGAAAAAAATTTTATGAGAAAAAAAATTTTTAAAAAGAAAATTTATTAGTGAAAAAATTTTTTTTTGTTGAAAAAAAATTTGGGTTAAAAATTATTTTTTTTAATTTTATAATGAAAATAATTTTAAAAATTTATTTTATAATTTTTAAAAAGAAAATTTATTAGTGAAAAAATTTGGTTGAAAAAAATTTCGGGTTAAAAATTTTTTTTTTTTTATTTTTTATTAAAAAAAATTATATGTGAAAAAAAAAATTTGAAAAATTTATTTTATAATTTTTAAAAAGAAAATTTATTAGAGAAAAAAATTTTTTTTGGTTGAAAAAAAATTCGGCTTAAAAAATATTTGTACCGATTTTGACCCATTGTAGGTCCGTCTTACAATGGCTTTATATATAAAAATCGTTGCAAAGGTCTTTGAAATATCTGTCATTGGATATCCATATTGTCTATATTAATGACTTAATAATCCTGATAAACAATAAATAAAACAAGTAAGAATGCTGTATTCGGCTGTGCCGAATCTTATATACCATTCACCAAATTATACTTCAAAATAAAAATTTCAAATATTTTTAGGTAAATTTTTTTTTTTTTTTGCAGTTTTTTCATTTTTTGGAAAAATATTTTTTCGAATTGTTTTTTCAAAATTTTTAAAATTTAAAATTTTTTTTTTTAATATTAAGCAAAAAAAAACTTTTGTTGAAAAAAAAATCGGGTTAAAAAATATTTTTTCCGATTTTGAATATTTTTAGATAAACAAAATTTATTTTGTTTGCAGTTTTTTAATTTTTTTGGAAAAAAAATTTTTGAATTGTTTTTTAAAAATTTTTTTTTTTTGTTTTTTTCAATATATTTTTTTTTTAATATTTAGCGAAAATGAACCCGGTTAAAAAATATTTTTTCGATTGTAGGTCCATCCTACTATGGTATTTATACGTCATTGCAAAGGACTTTGAAATATCTATCATTAGATAACCATATTGTCTATATAAACGACTTAGTAATCCAGATATAGGTCAAAAATCGAGGTTGTCCTGTTTTTTTCCTCATATCTCAGCCATTTGGTGACCGATTTAGCTGATTTTAAATAGCAAACTTCTTGAAAATTTTTTATTTTTTTAAATTTTTTTAAAAAAATTAGTTTTTTTTAATATTTAGCGAAAAAAAACTTTTGTTGAAAAAAAAAATCGGGTTAAAAAATATTTTTTCCGATTTTGACCCATTGTAGGTCCAACTTACTATGGTTTTATATACGTCATTGAAAAGGTCTTTGAAATATCTATCATTAGATGTTAACTACTTAGTAATCCAGATATAGGTCAAAAATCGAGGTTGTCCTGGTTTTTTCCTCACATCTCAGTCATTTGTGGACCGATTTTGCTGATTTTAAAGAGCAAACTTCTCTAATTTTTTTTTTAATATTTAGCGAAAAGCTTTTGTTGAAAAAAAATTTTTTTTTTCAAAATTTTTAAAAACAAAAAAAAAAAAATTAGTTTTTTTCAAAATTTTTTAAATTCCAAAAAAAAAATTTTTTTTGTTTTTTTTAATTTTTTTTAAATTCCAAAAAAAAAATTTTTTTTGTTTTTTTTAATTTTTTTTTTAACATTAAGCGAAAAAAAAAGTTTTGTTGAAAAAAAAAAATTGAGGTTGTCCTGGTTTTTTCCTCATATCTCAGCCATTTGTGGACCGATTTAGCAAACTTCTCGAAAAAATGTTTTTAACATTTTTTTAATTTTTTAAAATTTTTTTTTTAATATTTAGTAAAAAAAACTTTTGTGAAAAATAAAAATTTTGTTTTTCAAAAATTTTAAAATTTAAATTTCATTTTTTTTTTAATATTTTAAAAAAAGAATCGGGTTAAAATATATTTTTTCCGATTTTCAAAATTTTTTTTTATTTTAAAAATTTTTAAAATTAAAAATTTTTTTTTTGGTTTTTAAATTTTTTTTAATATTTAGCGAATAAGAACTTTTGTTTGGACCATTGTAGGGCCAGCTTACTATGGTATTATATACGTCATTGCAAAGGTCTATATTAACGACTAAGTAATCCAGATATATGTAGGTCAAAAATCAAGGTTGTCCTGATTTTTTCCTCATATCTCAGCCATTTGTGGACCGATTTTGCTGATTTTAAATAGGAAACTTCTCGAAAGCATGTCCAGCAGAATTATTGAAGATTTGGATCCCGAAGATATCTGGGGTCTTCAGAAAATTGATTTCAACAGACAGACGGACATGGAATATATATACTTTATAGGGTCAGAAATTAAAAATGTTGAAATTACAAACGGAATGACAAATCCTTCTCACGAAGGTGAAGGGTATAAAAATAGGTAAACAATCGAAGTAGTCGTGTTTTTTTTCTCATATCTCAGCCATTTATGAACCGATTTTCTAGAACCTAGTAACTAGTAACGGAAAGTTGATTTCAACACACAAATGGATAGAAGGAAATGGTTATATCTGCTCCACTATCTTTTATGATGAAGAATATGAGTTTTTTTGGGGGTCACAAATGAAAAATGTTTAAATTACAAACGAAATGACAAAATAAAAGCTAAAAACTGGAAAAAAATTCCGCATTTTTAAGTCATATATCCAATATTTGCCCAAAAAAAAACTTTTTTTTTTCCAAATTGTTTAGAAAAAATACCTGCTTTGGTCTTCCATTCCTATTCAAAAAAGCTTTAAACTCCGATATTCTCAATTATTTGTTTCAGTTGATCAACATTCCCAATTGCTGGGTGAATTTGATGAAGATTTTATCGGCATTCTTATACCAGCCGACGTTAATCTGCCTTTGGATTTGTTAAGCAACAATTTGCAAATAGGCGAAGGTCCAGGAGGCATCAACAATTTGGAGAGTAACCAGCAAATATGTAGGAATATAATTTATTTATTAGCTTATATGGTTTTATAATTATTTTCTTCTTGCAGTTGACCAATCAGCCGATTTAATTGGCATTGGCCATCAGAAATTTGGCCTGGCTCAAGTTCCAGTGCAAGCTAATGCTCCCATAAAGCTTTTAACACAAAATATCCAAATGGCTGAGGGTGCTGGCGGTATAGAGAATGTGAAAACAAATAAACAAAAAGGTAAAAGAATCTTCAAGCTTCTTAAAAAAAAACTTCATAAAAGCTTAATTGAAAAAGCTTTTATATCAAATTTATTTAATTTTGAATTCTTCTAGTAAATCAAGCTGGCAAATTGCTGGGAGCTCAAAATGTTGAATCCGATGTGGCTCAGGTGGCTGCTGGCATCAATGCTCCCATAGATATTCTCAGCAATAATTTACAAATAAGCCGGGGAGAGGGTGGCATCAGTAACTTGCAGGAAAATGAACAATTTAGTAACTAAACACATTTTTTATTTAACATTTTTCAATTTGTGTCAAGGAATTTTGTTCAATCTCTTCCTTTTCCCTTTCATTAGCCCAACAATCTGGCAAATTATTTGGCAGCGACAATAGTAAATCAAATTTTGCTCAAGCTGCGGTGCAGGCTAGTGCTCCCATAAAAGCTTTAACGCAAAATACGCAAATTGCGGAGGGTCCGGTGGGTATAAATAATACTAGAATAAATACACAAAAAGGTAAGGATTTCAGTGCAAACAAATTCTATAATAATGCATTAATTAGCTTCTCTTCATATTAGTGGATCAAACTGCTGAACTATTTGGCTCCAACAATCAAAAGTTCATTATCGTTCAATTGCCGATAGCTGCCTCAGCCCCTATTAAAGCTTTAACGAAAAATGAGCAAACTGTAAGGAATGGAGAGCATGGTAATATTGATAACTTCGATATAAACAATCAATTGAGTAAGTTTTTTTTGATTAAAATTGTTAAACAACATCTAAAGCTTTTCAATATTGTCTTGATAGTTGACCAAAGCTCTAATATAAAAAGACAGGGCAATCAAGAGTCAAATTTGATACAGGGAGCGGTTGGAGTACGAGCTCCCATTAATGCCTTGACACAGAATGTTCAAACTATTGAAGGTTCTGAGGGTGATATAAATAATTTCAATATAAATCAGCAGAATGGTAAGTTGTATGAAAATTGCAAGAAAAGCTTTTAATTTTTTTATTGATTTAACTATTAAAGCTTTATTTATGGAGAAGCTGAGGCTTTCAAAAGCTTCTGTTTCAAAGTCAGTTTTATTTATTAAGCTTTCTGATTTAAATTAAAGCGTTTCAGTTAAGCTTTCAAAAGCTTTATGTAAAAATATTTCAGATTTGTATTTACTGTATTTATTGAATATTTAGTAATTCAATAAAAACTTTTTGATGAAGCTTTAAAAGCTTTAGCGACTAAAACTTTACAGTCGAGTTTTAGTAAAGCTTTTTTAATGAGCTGTTTAAAGTTCTAGTTTAAACAATAAAAATAAAGCTTTATTAAAAGCTCCTGTTTTAAAGCCAGTTTTATTTTTAAAGATTTCTAAACAAAATTAATGATTTTAAAAGCTTTGTGTAAAAATATTTCAAATTTGTGTTATTTACTGTATTTATTGGATATTTAGTACTTCAATAAAAGCCTTTTGAAGCACCTTTAAAAGCTTTAGCTTCAAAAATGCAATTTATCAATTATTTTCGACTAAAACTTTACGATCGAGTTATAGTAAAGCTATTTTAATGAACTGTTCTAGTTTAAACTTTTGTTTTATTGATATAAATATTAAAAATAAAGCTTTATGGGGGAGTTGAGGCTTTTAAAAGCTTCTAATTTAAAGTCTGTTTTATTTATTAAGATTTCTAATTTAAATTAAAGCTTTTCGGTTAAGTTTTTAAAAGCTTAAGATACAAATATTTCAACTTTGAATTTACTGTATTTTTTTGGATAAAATAAAAGCTTTTGAAGCAGCTTTAAAAGCTTTAGCTTTGAAATAGGAAATTTAACAATACTTTTCGACTAAAACTTTACGATCAAGTTTTAGTAAAGCTTTTTTAAGGAAGTGGTTAAAGCTCTAGTTTAAATTTTGTTTAATTTATGTTAAAAAGCTCTGCATTTATTGTTTAAATTTCTAATATATCAATTTCTTATGTTTTTATTACTTTCCAGTTGATCAAACATCTAAATTAAAAGGCAAAAATTTAAGAAAATCCAATTTATTGCAACTGGGAGCTTTAGTGGGAGCACCCATTGATTTATTGAAGGGTAATAAACAAGTTATAACAGGAGATGGTAAAGAAGGTAAGAAATCTGCTAAAAAAACATTTAAAACTCCAAAAAACAAGTAAATTTAATTGTTATTTAGGACTTCTAAACACTGTATTGGGCAAGGAGAGAGGAGGCATTAAAAATATCAAAGCTAATATACAAAATGGTAAATTTAAAAAAAAAAAACTCACAGAAATTAATTTTATTATCTTTTTTTCCCCAGCTGATTTTAGTGACACCTTGGAGGGCTCAAATATACGCAAAACTGATGGCTTACTAGTGGCTCCTCAGGCTTTGCTGGGCATAACCGGGTTAACCAAAAACCAGCAAAGCACCAGTAAGGGAGGTATAGAAAATGTGGAAGTTAATGCTCAAAAACGTAAGTTTAATTTAAGAACTATATAAAACCATTTCAATCTAATTTTTAACAAATTTCTTCTAGTCAATGCCGACACCAACATAACTGGCTCCAACATAACCAAATTCCAATTGGGTAAAATAACGCCGCAGGCCCAAATTCTGGCAAAATTGTTGAATAAAAACGATCAAGCAACAGCAGGCCAAGAAGGAGAAAAAGGAGGAATTTTAAATACCATGTTAAATACACAAGATAGTATGATATCTTTTTGATGAAATGTAAAGCTATCTATTTCTAATATTTGTAAATTCATTAGGCTCCAATCGCGTTTTCATTAATGGCAGCAATACTAAAGTAATACAGCTTTTGGACATTAACCCCGACTTGATAGTAGATCTGGGTTTGCTTGAACTAACACAGCAAAAGACTGGCGGTCCTGGTTCGGCCAAACACAAAGATATAACCAAACAAGTTTGTAGGTATTTATTTTTTGAGGAATAGCCAAAGATTTTGCATAAAATTTCTATAAAATTTCCAGCCGACAATTCTGTGTTGATGGTGGGCGATAATAATGAAGTTATTAGAGGCGCTGTGGTGAATACCCAGGGTGTGGTGAAACTACGTTTGGGTGAAATTGTCAAACAGGTGACTGGTTTGGTTTCAGGCAAGGAATTGACCGATGAGGAGTGTGTAGAAGAGGGTGATGAAATTATTATACAAGAACGTAAGTATTTTCTACAACTGTAATTTATAATAACTAAGATTTTAATTATTTATTGTGTTTTAGAAATATCGAATGTTACCCAGTTGGGAGAAAATAATACGATCAGTACTTTGGCTAAGGTGGGTGGACAGCTAATAGTTGATACGAATGTGGCTACACAGCTTTTGCAAAAGATAAGATGTAAAGTTCGTAAGACTACAACGAAAAAACCACCAATTGAATCGACAACAGAGCCAGCTACGGGACCTCCTACATTACCGCCAACTTTGCCACCTACACAGCCTCCAACAGTTCCACCAACTTTACCATCCACCCAACCTCCAACGCTTCCACCTACTCAGCCACCAACTCTACCTCCAACTCTTCCTCCTACTCTGCCACCAACTCTTCCACCTACTCAGCCACCAACTTTTCCTCCTACTCAACCTCCTACTCTTCCACCTACTCAGCCACCAACTCTTCCTCCTACTCAACCTCCTACTCTTCCACCTACTCAGCCTCCAACTCTTCCTCCTACGCTTCCACCAAGTCTTCCTCCTACTCTTCCACCTACTCAGCCACCAACTCTTCCTCCTACTCTACCACCAACACTTCCTCCTACTCTTCCTCCAACTCTGCCACCAACCCATCCTCCTACACTACCACCAACCTTTCCTCCTACGCTTCCACCAATTCTTCCTCCTACTCTACCACCAACTCTTCCACCTACTCTGCCACCAACTCTTCCACCTACTGAGCCACCAACTCTTCCTCCTACTTTTCCACCAACTCTTCCTCCTACTCTACCACCAACTCTTCCTCCAACTCTGCCACCAACTCTTCCTCCTACTGAGCCACCAACTCTTCCTCCAACTCTACCTCCAACTCTGCCACCAACTCATCCTCCTACACTACCACCAAACTTTCCTCCTACGCTTCCGCCAACTCTTCCTCCTACTCTACCACCAACTCTTCCACCAACACTTCCTCCTACTCAGCCACCAACTCAGCCACCAACTCAGCCACCAACTCTTCCTCCTACTCTGCCACCAACTCTTCCTCCTACTCTACCTCCTACTCAACCACCAACTCTTCCTCCTACTTTTCCTCCTACTCAGCCACCAACTCTTCCTCCTACTCTACCACCAACTCTTCTTCCTACTCTACCTCCTACTCTTCCTCCTACTCTACCTCCTACTCTTCCTCCTACTCAACCACCAACTCTTCCTCCTACTTTTCCTCCTACTCAGCCACCAACTCTTCCTCCTACTCTACCTCCTACGCTTCCACCTACTCTGCCACCAACTCTTCCTCCTACTCAGCCACCAACTCTTCCACCAACACTTCCTCCTACTCTGCCACCAACATTACCTCCCACCCAACCACCTACTTCACCCCCATATCCACCCACTTATCCTCCTTACAAACCTACCACCACCTACTATCCTCCTTATACACTATATCCTCCCATCCGTCGTTGTTATCGTAAGTATTGTCGTAAGTGGCGAAAAATGAGGTATCGCTGTCATTCATCTTAGGACTTAAGATTTACAACGACAGCAAGAGGAACACAAAAGGAGATTATGTTCCAGCTGGAAATACTTATTTATTCAATACATTTTTTTAATAAATTTTAACTTTTTTTTATTAAAAACTAAATAAATCTATTATTTGTTAAAAAAACACACAACTAACTTATCATTTACGTCACATAACATCCATCTTTTGGCTTCAATCCAAATATTAAATCATCTTATCCATCTACTATCAGTTCAGTTGTGAACTGAAGCGTTTCCTTGGTTAGGTTGACTTCGAGATTATGGTTTGATTGGATACCTGTGACTTCAGCAAACCTTACATAGAAAAAATGTAGCGACATGAAATTTCACCATCTTTGTAGCCAATTTATTCCCTCTACAATCTCAGTTTTTCTAGCACAATGAATTTGACTCCTTTCCGTTACAAAATCCCCAACTCAATCAGCCCAATTATGAATAACAATTCACCGGGAGTTTTTCATGCTTTTCCTTGTGCCTAGACCTTCTCTTTACATAATCTTTGTTTTTCCTACACAACGAATCTTACTCCTTATTAAAGTATTATTTGATCCTTCCTCTTAAACCCACCAATTCTCCTCAAACGCAGTGAAAATTTTATTTGTATTTTTATAATCAAACTGTGAAGATGGCTTGGTCAGATCCCGTATTTTTAAAACTCTAACTCTTCCAACTACTCAGCCACCAACTCTTCCTCCTAATCTATCACCAACTCATCCTCGAACTCTACCACCTACTTTGACACCAACTCTTCCTCCTACTCTATCAGCAACTCTTACCCCTACAAGACCACCAACCTTTCCTCCTGCGCTTCCACCAACTCTGCTACCAACTCTTCCTCCTACTCTGCCACCAACTTTTCCTCATACTCTATCAGCAACTCTTCCCCCTAAACTACCACCAACCTTTCCTCCTACGCTTCCACCAACTCTGCCACTACTCTATCACCAACTCTTCCTCCAACCCTACCTCCTACTCTTCCTCCTACTCATCCATCAACGCTTCATTCTGCACAACCTCCTACGCAGCCACCAAATCTACCTCCTACTCAGCCACCAACTCTTCCTCCTACTCTGTAACCAACTCGTCCTCCTACTCTACCACCAACTCTTCCTCCTACTCAACCACCAACTCTACTACCAATTCTTCCAAATAATCTACTACCAACTCTTCCTCCTACTCAACCTCCTACTCTTCCACCTACTCAGCCTCCAACTCTACCACCAACTCTTCCTCTAACTACCACAAACTCTTCCTCCTACACTACCATCAACCCTTCCTCCTACGCTTCCACCAACTCGGTCTCCTACTCTATCACCAACTCTTCCTCCAACTCTACCTCCTAATCTGCCGCCAACTCTTCTTGCTACTCTTCCTCCTACGCTTCCACCAACTCTTCCTCCTACTCCTAATCTTCCACCAGCTCTTCGTCCTACTCTATCACCAACTCTTCCTCCAACTCTACCTCCTACTTGGCCACCAACTCTTCCTCCTACTCTATCACCATCTCTTCCTCCAACTCTATCACCAGCTCTTCCCCCTACACTACCACCAACCTTTCCTCCTACGCTTAAACCAACTCTGCAACCAACTCTTCCTCCTACTCTACCTCCTACTCTGCCACCAACTCTTCCTCCAACTCTGCCACCAACTGTACCACCAAGTCTTCCTCCTACTCTATCACCAACTCTTCCTCCAACTCTACCTCCTACTCTGCCACCAACTCTTCCTCCTACGCTTCCACCAACTCTGCCATCAACTCTTCCTCCTACTCTACATCCTACTCTTCCTCCTACGCTTCCATCAACTATGCCACCAATTCTGCCACTATCTTTTCCTCCTACTCTACCTCCTACTCTACCTCCTACTCTGCCACCTACTCATCCTCCTACTCTGCCACCAACTGTACCACCAACTCTTCTTCCTACTCTATCACCAACTCTACCTCCTACTCTGCCACCAACTCTTCTTGCTACTCTTCCACCAACTCTTCCTACTACACTACCACCAACCTTTCCTCCTACGCTTCGACGAACTCTGTCACCAACTCTTCCTCCTACTCTACCACCAACCCTTTCTCCTTCTCAACCTACTACTCAGCCACCAATAATTTATTGAAATATATGGAAGTCTGACGGAATTGTGACAGATAAGAAGTGAAGTTTACCATATGAAACGTATTCCTCATATGATGGTTTAATAGCAAAGCTTTCTCGCTCGCGCATCATGCTGCGCTTCATCGTCTAATAGCCACTTTATAAAATCTTCCTGTATTTATGAACAACCTGCCTTTTTTCTTTACAATTTCTTACACTTTCTTTTGCACAATCTCTAGCCCTTCATCTAAGTACTCAAATCTTTACAATTCACTTCGTTTCCTACATATAATCTCTTAATCGTTCCCCTTCTTTTAGTTTAGTAAGATACAATTTTACTAGGAGATTCGCAGTCCATTATGAAACACTTCCTAAATTAAAGATACAAAACATTTTTAAATCCTATATTTTAAGCTGTCTTGGAATTTCCGACCTAGTATTTAATCCGGGCAATGCCAGACAATATGATACACAGTTTCAAACTTCTCTTCGTCTGCTTAAGTTTTACAATAGTCCGTGGTACCGTTGTCCGATCTCCTAGACCTATCCCTAACTAGGCAATGATCCTTAATCATACCTATGATTACTCTAATACTAATTTTTTCCAAGTCCAGTAACAGTCTGGGCTACAATGCCCATGAGATGCTACAATCCAATCAAACTCTCCAAATAATCAGGATCTTTGTGTTTCATTTGGAAAATTTCCCAATCTTCTTTATACAACCAACGTCCTTTCTATATTATGAATCGGACTCCTCCTTTAACATAATCTCAATCAAAGCTTTCGTCTTAGAAACATACAACTAGGCAGTGCGCACGAAAAAAATTTAAAATTACTAGAGAAGCTAGGGAGTGTCCTTGTTTGGAAAATGTATACAGGGTAAGTGACATAGAAAGTTTATTTCGAGACCGTCAGAAGGCTGAAGAATAGGTGATCTTTCCAGAGAATTTCCTATCAATAGATAACGAGAGAAGAATCGCTCTCCTCCTTTAACATAATCTTCAAGCATTCGTACCTTAAAATTTATGACATTGTATTATTGACAATATTTTATTCTTTTAGAACAGTAGTACACAAATTTCATATTTACTTTAATTTAACAATATTAAACCCATTCAAGCTAGTTGATTATTTTCTACAGAACTTCTCCATTCTCCATTAATACTTTCTTTAATCTCCCACTATCAGCATAACTTTTTCTTACACAAGTCTTAAATTAAATAACTGCAATAAAATATTTTATAATTTACAATCAATTAAATGCTAAAGAAACTCCAATATTTACCCCTATAACAAAAAAATATTCTTGCAAACATAAATTGATTGGCAAGTCATTAACCTTATCATTCATTGAGAAAAAAACCAACTTTTAACACGTTTTTTTGCAAGCACCAAGAATGTTTAATAATAAACGATTATTTTTAGCTGCCACAATTTTAGTATATAAAACAAACCGAGAACAGAAAAAAAATTATTAATTAATTAGGTCAGCTAAAATAAACACAACAAATAAATTGTAAACACACCAGAAACAAAACCAAATAAATATGACACCAAAAATATTTGTAGTCATATTTTTACTGGCCACTGAATTCGGTTACATACAAAGTCAACAACAAAATATTCAAGGTTTTCAAGGTTTCCCATTGTGGCGTAAAAATGCTGATGTAGTGCTGAAAATGAAAGAAATGGAAACTAAATTTACTAAGGAATTTTTGCCAGTGATGAAGGGTGCCATGCCAATAGAGGAGGAGGATGAAGCTTCGTCGGAGGAAGTAGTGGAAATGGAAAGTAATGAAGAGCAAATGGAAACGAATAAGCTGAAAAGGGAAATAGGTGAGCTATGGTTAACACTTTGATATTGAAGTGATATTCCGATATGACTTTAATTGTAAACTGTTCTAGTTCAGGATCTAGTTAAGGTTCTAGTTCTGGTTCTAGTTAAGGTTCTAGTTCTGTTCTAGTTCAGGCTCTAGTTCAGGTTCTAGTTCAGGCTCTAGTTCAGGCTCTAGTTCACTTTCTAGTTCAGGTTCTAATTCAGATTTCTAGTTCTAGTTCAGGTACTAGTTCAGGTTCTAGTTCAGGTTCTAGTTCCGGTTCTAGTTCTGTTCTAGTTCAGGATCTAGTTCAGGTTCTACTTCAGGTTCTAGTTCTGGTTCTAGTTCAGGTTCTAGTTCAGGCTCTAGTTTAGGTTCTAGTTCTGGTTCTAGTTCAGGTTCTAGATCCGGTTCTAGTTCTGGTTCTAGTTCTGGTTCTAGTTCAGGATCTAGTTCAGGTTCTAGTTCTAGATCCGGTTCTAGTTCTGGTTCTAGTTCAGGCTCTAGTTCTGGTTCTAATTCAGGTTCTAGTTCAGGCTCTAGTTCAGGTTCTAGTTCTAGATCCGGTTCTAGTTCTGGTTCTAGTTCAGGCTCTAGTTCAGGCTCTAGTTTAGGTTCTAGTTCAGGTTCTAGTTCAGGCTCTAGTTCACTTTCTAGTTCAGGTTCTAATTCAGATTTCTAGTTCTAGTTCAGGTACTAGTTCAGGTTCTAGTTCAGGTTCTAGTTCTGGTTCTAGTTCTGGTTCTAGTTCAGGATCTAGTTCAGGTTCTAGTTCTAGATCCGGTTCTAGTTCTGGTTCTACTTCAGGCTCTAGTTCTGGTTCTAATTCAGGTTCTAGTTCAGGCTCTAGTTCAGGTTCTAGTTCAGGTTCTAGTTCAGGATCTAGTTCTAGTTCAGGCTCCAGTTCTGGTTCTAGTTCTAGTTCTGGTTCTGGTTCTAGTTCTGTTCTAGTTCTGTTCTAGTTCAGGTTCTAGTTCAGGTTCTAGTTCAGGTTCTAGTTCAGGATCTAGTTCAGGATCTAGTTCAGGTTCTAGTTCAGGTTCTAGATCCGGTTCTACTTCAGGTTCTAGTTCAGGTTCTAGTTCTGGTTCTAGTTCTGTTCTAGTTCAGGTTCTAGTTCAGGTTCTAGTTCAGGCTCTAGTTCAGGATCTAGTTCAGGTTCTGGTTCTAGTTCAGGTTTTAGTTCAGGCTCTAGTTCAGGTTCTAGTTCAGGTTCTAGATCCGGTTCTAGTTCTGTTCTAGTTCTGTTCTAGTTCTGTTCTAGTTCTGTTCTAGTTCTGTTCTAGTTCTGTTCTAGTTCTGTTCTAGTTCTGTTCTAGTTCTGTTCTAGTTCTGTTCTAGTTCTGTTCTAGTTCTGTTCTAGTTCTGTTCTAGTTCTGTTCTAGTTCTGTTCTAGTTCTGTTCTAGTTCTGTTCTAGTTCTGTTCTAGTTCTGTTCTAGTTCTGTTCTAGTTCTGTTCTAGTTCTGTTCTAGTTCTGTTCTAGTTCTGTTCTAGTTCTGTTCTAGTTCTGTTCTAGTTCTGTTCTAGTTCTGTTCTAGTTCTGTTTTAGTTCTGTTCTAGTTCTGTTCTAGTTCTGTTCTAGTTCTGTTCTAGTTCTGTTCTAGTTCTGTTCTAGTTCTGTTCTAGTTCTGTTCTAGTTCTGTTCTAGTTCTGTTCTAGTTCTGTTCTAGTTCTGTTCTAGTTCTGTTCTAGTTCTGTTCTAGTTCTGTTCTAGTTCTGTTCTAGTTCTGTTCTAGTTCTGTTCTAGTTCTGTTCTGTTCTAGTTCTGTTCTAGTTCTGTTCTAGTTCTGTTCTAGTTCTGTTCTAGTTCTGTTCTAGTTCTGTTCTAGTTCTGTTCTAGTTCTGTTCTAGTTCTGTTCTAGTTCTGTTCTAGCTCTGTTCTAGTTCTGTTCTAGTTCTGTTCTAGTTCTGTTCTAGTTCTGTTCTAGTTCTGTTCTAGTTCTGTTCTAGTTCTGTTCTAGTTCTGTTCTAGTTCTGTTCTAGTTCTGTTCTAGTTCTGTTCTAGTTCTGTTCTAGTTCTGTTCTAGTTCTGTTCTAGTTCTGTTCTAGTTCTGTTCTAGTTCTGTTCTAGTTCTGTTCTAGTTCTGTTCTAGTTCTGTTCTAGTTCTGTTCTAGTTCTGTTCTAGTTCTGTTCTAGTTCTGTTCTAGTTCTGTTCTAGTTCTGTTCTAGTTCTGTTCTAGTTCTGTTCTAGTTCTGTTCTAGTTCTGTTCTAGTTCTGTTCTAGTTCTGTTCTAGTTCTGTTCTAGTTCTGTTCTAGTTCTAGTTCTGTTCTAGTTCTGTTCTAGTTCTGTTCGAGTTCTGTTCTAGTTCTGTTCTAGTTCTGTTCTAGTTCTGTTCTAGTTCTGTTCTAGTTCTGTTCTAGTTCTGTTCTAGTTCTGTTCTAGTTCTGTTCTAGTTCTGTTCGAGTTCTGTTCTAGTTCTGTTCTAGTTCTAGTTCTGTTCTGTTCTAGTTCTGTTCCTTAATTTGTATATCTTCTCTTACAGGTTCTCCCTCTAAATCCTCTGTCTCCATGGAAAGTATGGAGACTAAAGGTCAATCAGCAAACAATATAAAGAAATTCAATGAAGATGTTTCTATGTCTACCTCTGTTGAACTGAAAAAATCAGAAGAAGATAGTGAGGAAACAAGTGAACTTAAAATAGTAACAGTGGAACAAGCCAAGGATTTAGAAAAGCAGGCTTCCAAAGAGGCATGTGCCACAAATCTGGATAAGTTTAAGAGACGTAAGTATTTAAACTATTAAGAACTCTTTGATCTTGAATGGTTCCATGTCTATGTTTATGAATTTTCTCTATTTCTTTTCCAGAAACTGCCATTAAGGGCAATGGAAATCGTTTGAATAATTTAATAAATTTACCCATCAGACTCAAGGTATTGGCCAATGTTTTGAGTGAATTAAGCAGCGGTGTGGTAGATGCCAAAGAAAAGCCTTTAGGTAAGTTCTACGAAACTTATGCCCTGACAACAACCTCCAGTATTTCATGAATTTGTGTTTCCTTTTGCTTAGGTGCCACCACCATTACCGGCAATGATAATACTGTTTCTAGCCTGATCAATGCTCCCATCGATGTAGATGCCATTGTCAATATTTTAAGCAAAGTTGATAGGACTGGTGCCCCAACGGCTGCTGGTGGTGATAAAAAAGCCGAAGGCCTTGTTGGCGGTCTATTGGGTGGTTTATTGGGCGGCGGTGGCAAGGGGAAGGAAGGCTTGGTGGATGGACTTTTGGGAGGTTTATTGGGTGATGGTTTATTGGGTAACCTATTGGGTGATACGTTGGGTGATCTGTTGGGTGGTTTATTGGGCGGTCTATTGGGTGGTGTCGATGGTAAGGGAGTGGTCACTGAACTATTGGATAGTTTACTGGGAGGTGTGGTGGAATTGGTGGATAATCTGTTGGAGTTGCTGGTGGGCATTTTGGAAGGTTTATTACAAGGCTTGGCAGGTTCGACTGCAGGTGTTCCGGGTCCCGTGGATCCCAATACGGGAGCAACTCCAGGTGCTGGAGGTAGTACAGCTGGTGGTAGGTTTTGTTTTGTTTGTAAAAGAAACTAATTACTATAGTTTTATTTCATTATTTGTCTTTTTAGCTCCTGGTGGTTTAAACATTGAAGGCAATAATAATAAAGTTTCATCCTTAATTAATGCACCCATACGCATTACCGCCCTCATCAATGCTTTGAGTTCTTTGAAACAAGAAATAGCTCAACAAGCGAATCCTGCATCAGGTAATAATCTTTGAAAAATATACAATATACACCATACACAGCATTGCAAACATCCCGATTTGGATAACTTTCACACTCCAATGACTTTTTTAGGTTGTAAGCGCAGCTGTTTTTACCCTTTAGGATTAGGATTTTACTCAAAACCTTCAACTTTTCCCAATATCCTGAATCAATTGTGGTTCAAGCCTTGGGAATTCTTGGCTTAAGATTTTTCTGTGTTCCCGTCTCTCTTCTGTGTCAATCTCTATCGACTGACTTGAATTTGTAGAAAGAAAGACATCTGCTCTCTTCCAAAAACTTGTCCCAATATCCTAAATCAATTGAGGTTCTTTAAGCTCTATTTTCAAGCCTTGGGAATTCTCGGATTAAGATTTTCCTGCGTTTTTAGTACTTTATCTTTCTTTTGTGTGAATCTCTTATGAATTTTCCGTCTGCTTTCTTCCAAAAACTTCTCTATCTCTATCCTATTTAGATTTTCTTAAAGGCTAATGATTGAAATTCAAATTTTTCTTGTTAAATATTGTTCCAATTTTAAAGAATCATTTTATTTTTCTACAAATTTCTTCCAGCTGCCACTGTGATTCAAGGCAACAATAATGAAATTTCCTCCTTGATTAACTTGCCCATTAATGCTGATGTTAAACTCAATCTCCTAAGTTCTTTGGTAGAAAAGCTATCAGGAAAGCCAGGAGCACCCGCACCAGGAGCTCTACCACCAGGTGTTCTACCACCAGGTGTTCTTCCACCAGGATCTCCAATACCAAGTTTGCCTTCGGCAGCGGGTAAGTTTGTTTATCTCTAGTATTACAGCAACCATTTAATTTGTTTTAATTTTCTTAAGCACCCGGAGGCACTAGTATTAAGGGAAATAAAAACGTTATATCCAGTTTATTAAATGTGGCACCCGATTTAAATGTCAATTTGAATCTTCTAAGTCAAATAACTGAACTATTGGGTGGAGCTGGTAGTGGAAGTCCAGACCCCAGCGGTGGTGTTACGCCAGGAACCAATCCCAATGAGATATGTTTTGATATACCCATAAGTCGTAAGTATCTGCTAATGTTTTTAATGACTTTTTGAATTAAATTCTTTGTTTTTCCTTAGAAGCTGACACCTCTATTACAGGAAATGATAATAAAATTTCCAATTTGGTCAATGTGAAACCGAAAATCAATTTGGATTTAAATCTTTTAAGCAAGGTTAAGCAGACGGGAGCAGCCTCCAATGTGCCCACACAAAGGGTGTGTATAATAAAACCGACAACACCCATACTGCCACCGTCAACACCAGCTCCTCCTACCCCAGCTCCCCCTACCCCAGCTCCTCCTACAACCTACGTAACACCTCCGACACCACCCAATGAAATTTGTTTTGATGTTCTGGTAGATCGTAAGTATTTCTCCGATTAAGTAATAGAACAAGATTTTATGGTATTTTTCTTTTCCTAGAATCGGGCACTGTAATCAGCGGCAATAATAATAAAATTTCCAATTTGGTCAATGTAGAGCCCAAAATTAATTTGGGTTTAAATCTGCTTAGCAATGTCAAACAGACGGCTCCACAATCTAATCTAACGGTGAAAAGAATTTGCATACCGGTGCCCACTATACCTACACCCACTCCTATTACCCCAACTCCTACCCCCTATACCGAAAAGCCAGTGAGTTATCCACCAACAGACACACGTTGCTATAGAAGAACTTGCACTAGATGGAGGCAATTTTTGGACTACAATTGTTTAAATAAACCTGATGAATATCCCAAATATACTTATACTAAAGATTATTAAAAGAAACTTTAGACATACAATGATGTCCAAAGAAATATTTGGAAATCAGAAAATTTTAAATAAATAAAAATAAAAGATTTCGAAAAACATCAAAATTCATTTCTTCAAATTTTAGAAAAATAATGTTTTAAAGGAATTAAATTATTTATTTCAGCAATTTTTATACCCTTCACCTTCGTGAGAAGGGTATATATAAGTTTGTCATTCCGTTTGTAATTTCTACATTTTTCATTTCCGACCCTATAAAGTATATATATTCTGGATCCTTATAGATAGCGGAGTCGATTAAGCCATGTCCGTCTGTCTGTCTGTCTGTCTGTCTGTCTGTCTGTCCGTCTGTCTGTCTGTCTGTCTGTCTGTTGAAATCAGTTTTCTGAAGACCCCAGATATCTTCGGGATCCAAATCTTCAATAATTCTGTCAGACATGCTTTCGAGAATTTTGCTATTTAAAATCAGCAAAATCGGTCCACAAATGGCTGAGATATGAGGAAAAAACCAAGACAACCTCGATTTTTGACCTATTTTTTTACCTATATATGGATTACTAAGACATTAATATAGACAATATGGATATCTAATGATAGATATTTCAAAGACATTTGCAACGACGTATATAAGACCATAGAAAGTTGGACCTATAATGGGTCAAAATCGGGAAAAAAATTTTGAACCAGATTTTTTTTTTAAAAAAAAAAAAAATTAAAAAACAAAAAAAAAAATTTTAAAATTTAAAAAAAAAAATTTTTTTAAATTTAAAAAAAAAAATTTTTTTTAAATTTAAAAAAAAAAAATTTTAAAATTTAAAAAAAAATTTTAAATTTAAAAAAAAAAAAATTAAAATAATCGAAAAATTTTTTTTTTCCAAAAAATTCAAAAAACAACTGGAAAAAAATTAAATTTTGTTTACCTAAAAATATTTAAAATTTTGAAGTATAATTTGGTGAAGGGTATTTAAGATTCGGCACAGCCGAATATAGCACTCTTACTTGTTTTTAACTTAAAACTTTTTGTTGCTAAATTCACTTTTTTAACTAGATTAGAGGCTAATGAATAGAGAAAAAAAAACTACTGCTTTTAAGTACAAATACAAATTTTTCTTTCAGTTATGAAATAAAAAAAATTTATACAGACAACTTCCCCGCCAATTTTGTTTATTTGTAAATTTCAAAACTGTATAATTACGTTTTTAAAGAAAATTTTTAAGCATTTTCTTCTGGAATTTTCATAATAAAAATTATTGCTACAATTTAAATATTTTTTTTTAAATATTAAAAAAAAAAAATTTTTTTGGAGGAAAAATTTAGTTGAAAAAATATTTTTTTTTTTTTAATAAAATTGATAATTGTATGGAAAATACAAAACTAATAAGAAATAATAAGTTTTTGAGTGGAAAAAATAACACCTCGTAGCATAAAATATGAATTTAAAAATTTATAAAGACAACTTCCCCGCCAATTTCACTTTTTTGAAAATTTCAAAAATAAATAACTTCATTTCTAAGGAATATTTTTAAAATTTTCTTTTTGTTTATGAATATTTTAAATTATTGCTTTAATTTGTATATAAAAAAATTTAAGTTTTTTTAAAAAGTTAAAAAAAAATTTTTTTGGGAAAATAATTTTTGCGATATAAAAAAAATTTAAAAATTTTTGGAGTCAAAAAAAAACCGAGTTTTCACTTTATAACTTCAAGCTCAATTAAACTTAAGTCTTTAGAAAAATCTCAATTGATTTTATTTCCCCCTCCTAAAACTATGCAACAGTTTTTTTACTATCAACTTTCATTCACAATAACTGGCTACATTTCTTTTCTTATAGATTGTTTTTCTTTCAAATAAATATGTATTTTGAACATGCTTTGTTATGCAAAACTAATAATATTAAATTTTATTTTGCCTTCTTCTACAATCTCTACAATAAAACATAAAAAGAAAGCAACTGAAAACATTTGAAAAATAAAATGTGCACAAATTGGGTTTTATTTTGCTTGGCACTCACTTTCAATTTATTTGCAAAAAGGACAACAGTAAGAAACACAGAAAATAAATAAATAAAATACCAACTTTGTGAAAGGCAAAGATAAGAAAAATATTTTGTCATTTGTCTACAACGTGTCTGGCATACAAAAATGTTGCAATTTTATAGATTTTTTTTGTGTTATTACTTTTTGGGGATAAGGGTAGTTTTGTAAATGGTTTGAGCAGAAACTGTATAAAAAATAGTAATTTAAAATAATTTTATAAAAAATTTAACAATATTTGCTACGAATAAATTGTATTTGAAGGCCTATTAAAGGAGAAATATGCAAATTGGTAAGGTACAACACAACAGCCTTAAAGTAGGCATTAGAGTTTAAAAATATTTAAAACTGTATCTAGAGAAATCAAGCAACTTTATGAAAACAAAATATGGACTAGAACCTTATCAATATAAAGCAGAGACCTCTAGACGAGCCTTCATCATACAGACGTCATATCTACATAACAACAATGATTTTTTAAAGCTTCTTATGATACTAATCTTCTTCCATAATTCGTTCTCTTCAAATTCCCATCACTTCATTTAATTACACTTAAAGGTGCGAAATATCACAGGCCCGCAACTATTTTCATTTGAATATTTGTCATTAAACACATTTACTAAAGCATACCTTAAGGCTGTCAAACAAATTCTTGGTATGCAACTAAAATTTTCATAAGGAGTTTAAAGGGGTTAGAAATTTAATCTATTTCACACGGTTTTCCTTTTTAACTTACCCACAATACCATAAAGCTTTCCATTTCTTATTATTTTTATTAATATTTCAAACCTTAAACAATTTTCTTTATAACTTTATAATTTGCTTAAACCTCTGAACATGAAGTAAATGCCAAGAGAGCGAAAGAATGGAAAAAGAACAAAAATTAAAAAAATTTAATTACTTCTTGCTTCTTATTGTCTGAAAATGCTATAAATTACATTGCTCATACATTCTGTGTTCACCTACCAAACACAGAAGAAATATTTTTCTTTAATTTTTTTTCCATATAATTTAAACATTTACACTTCTTCTTACTCTTAAACGTTGGCCCAACAAAATGTAACAAAAGGCAGCATAACGTATAATATAAAATTGTGGTAATAAACCAGGAGAGTCGGGAACAAGCGAAAACTACCATGCCAATTTATGCCTGTTGAAGAAAATTACAATCGCGTTTTATTTAAACATTTTTCCAGAGAACCATTTGATATGGGTACCTACCCATAACACTGTGTTTCTGTTATTTATTCCTTGTTCCTGTTTGTGTGTTATTTTTTGGTATTTTCGCCAATATGTTTTTACATTTAGTGTCTGTGCGTGTTTTCCTACTTGTTTGAAACGCCAACATACAATTCAATATGTCAAGTTAAAATTAAATTGCAATTTGTGGCTTAATTTATACATTTTATTAACACACATCCACAATTACAGCTATACACACTCATAGCAGTCTACAATTTCAATTTTTACCATAGCTGTTTTAATTGCGAGCAAACATTTTATTGTGGTAACTGTTAAATTTAGAATTATATTCAAGCCATATAGTAGACTTGATAAGAAATGGTGTTTACTTTTAGGTTAAATATGAGAGGAAAACTAAAGCACACTTTTTGGGAAAGATTACTTTTTTAAGAAATAAATGTATTCCATTAATTTAAAAATAGAAGGATGCTGCTTGAAATAAGATTTCAAGGGGTTTAAACTAGACTAGTAAATAGTCCATGTGTTAGACTAGGTTACACAAGGTTATAATCTATATCTAAGTCTAGAGACTATTATATATACTAGGCTTTAGGGTATTAACTACTCTAAAATCTAATATAATGACTAGCATAGTTCTCTAACTAGAGTCAATAACTAGATTAGAGGCTAGTGAATAGAGCAAATTATTGCTTCTTTTATCAAGTAAAAATTAAATTTTTCTTTGAGTTTTGAAAAAAAAAATTATGCAGACAACTTCCCCGCCAATTTTGTTTATTTGTAAATTTCAAAACTGTATAATAAGACTTTTAAAGAAAATTTTTAAGCATTTTCTTCTGGAATTTTGATCTGGAATAAAGATTAGTGCTACAATTTAAATATAATTTTTTTTTTAAAAAAAAATATTAAAAAAAAAATATTTGTTTTCGTGGACAAAATTCTATGAAAAAAAATTTTGTAAATAAAATAGTTAAATGCATGGAAACTACAAAAATAATAACAAAAAATAAGTTCCTAAGTGGAAAAAATAACACCTCGTACCATAGAATATGAATTAGCGAATTTATAAATACAACTTCCCCACCAATTTCAGTTTCTTGCAAATTTCAAATATATTTTACTTAATTTCTAAGGAATATTTTTAAAATTTTCTTTTTGTTTATGAATACTTTAAATTATTGCTATAATTTGTATATAAAAAATTTAAGTTTTTTGAGATATTGAAAAATTTTTTTTTTAAATTTTTTGGATGTAAAAAAATATTAAAATTTTTTTTTAATCTAAAATAGGAAAATCTTTGAAAAATACATAATATTTATAAAAAAAATTGTTTCCTGAAAAAGCTTATAAGTAGAATTAAGTATAAGAATAATTAAGTTTTAAGAATATTGAGAAGATATGACAAATTTTTGTTTTTTAAAATATTAAAAAAATTATTTTCTGAATAAAATAGTTAAATGCATGTAAACTACAAAAATAATAAGAAAAAATAAGTTTCTGGGTGAAAAAAGTAACACCCCGTTCCATAAAATATTAATTTAAGAATTTATAAAGACAACTTCCCCGCCAATTTCACTTTTCTGAAAATTTCAAAAATGTATAACTTGAATTCTAAGAAATATTTTTAAAATTTTCTTTTTGTTTATGAATAATTTAATTTATGGATATAATTTGTATATAAAAAATTTAAGTTTTTTAAAAGTTGAAAAAATAAATGTTGTTGGGTAAAATAATTTTGAATTTTGAAAAATACCTAAAATTCATAAAACAGTTTTTTGTTGAAAATAATTCAATCTTATAAGTACAATTAAGTATTTTTAAGAATAATGAGGCGACTCCACGCCAATTTATAGGTTTGGGAAAATTAGAAAATTTATATCTTGGATTCTAAGCAACATTTTAAAGGTATTGTTGTTGTTTGTTAACAATAATCGAATAAAAAAATTTGTTTTTGATTGAAAAAAATTTAATTTAATTTTTTTTATTGCTTAAATAAAGGAATTTGCTACAAAACTACATAATTTTTATAAAAAAAAAATTGTTTTGTTAAACAATCCCTGCTGAAAACATAAATAACAATTTGTAAAAAGATAGAAACAACTTCCCCGCCAATTTCAGTTTTTTTTTTTAAATTCAAAAATGTATAACTAGGTTTGTATGAAGATTTTTTAAATTTTGTTTTCGTTTATGAATACTAGGAATTATTGCTATAATTTGTATATTAAAACTTAAACTTTTCTTTAATAAAAAAAAAAAAATTTTGTTGAATAAAAATGGTTTTGTTTGGAAAATAAAGAATTTTTTTGTTTGGAAAATAAAGAATTTTTTTTATTTTTTAAATTGAGGAAATTACTAGAAAAATACATAATTTTTATAAAAAAAAAAACTTTTTTAGTTAAACAATCCCTGCCGAAAACATAAATAACAATTTGTAAAAATATAGAAACACTTCCCCGCCAATTTCAGTTTTTTTTTTTAAAATTCAAAAATGTATAACTTGGTTTGTATGAAGATTTTTTAAATTTTGTTTTCGTTTATGAATATTAAGAATTATTGCTATAATTTAAATATTAAAAATTTGACTTTTCTTTTTTAAAGAAAAAATTTTTTTTGGTTGATTAAAAAAATTTTTTTTTTTTATTTGTATTGAGGAAATTACTAGAAAAATACATAATTTTTATAAAAAAAAACTTTTTTGGTTAAACAATCCCTGCGGAAAACATAAATAACAATTTGTAAAAATATAGAAACAACTTCCCCGCCAATTTCAGTTCTTTTAAAAGTTCAAAAATGTATAATTTGGTTTGTATGAAGATTTTTTAAATTTTGTTTTCGTTTGTGAAGAAGAAAGAATTATTGCTATAATTTGTATATTAAAAATTAAACTTTTCTTAAATTAAAAAAAATTAAAAAAAAAAAAAAAATTTTTTTTTGTTAATTAATTTGAGAAAATTACTACAAAATAATTAATTTTACATAAAAAATAACTTTTTAGATGAAATAAAGCCAAGCTGAACACATAAATAGGAATTTTTAAAAATATATATATAAACAACTTCCCCGCCAATTTTAGTTTTTGGAAAACTTCAAAAATGTATAACTTGTTTTATGAAAAAGATTTTTGAAATTTCCTTTTTGTTTATGAATTGTATAAATTAGTACTACAATTTTTTTAATTAATTTTATTTTATATTTAAATAAAAACATATTTTTTAGAAAAAAAATAAATTTTTTTTATGAAAAAAAAATATTTTTTTGTTAAACAGAGATAATTGCCATGAAAGCCTTCAATTTTTATAAAAAAAAAATTTTTCTTGCAACAAAAAATATATGCGTGAAAGCATAAAAAAGTATATTTTAAAATGTAGTGACGACTGCCCCTCAAATTTCACTTTCTTCAAAACTTCAAAAATATATAACTTAGATTCTAAGGAAAATTTTTAAAATTTTTTTTCTATTAATGAATGGTAAAAATTATTACTACAATTTGTTTATAAACAAATTTAAATTTTTCTATAATTGAAAAAAAAATTTTTTTGGAAAAATAAAAAAAAATTTATAATTTTTTTTTATTTTACAAAAATGGCTATTATTTTTTTCAATTATGAATAAAATATAAAATTTTATTTTTAACTAAATCCTATATTGAATTGTATAACATTCTTTAAATTTCATACAGAAAATAAAACAAATATTATTTAACTACCAAAAGTATTTAATCCCTTTTGTTTTTCTTTTTTCATTTAATATTTTCTCTGAACAAATTTTAATCAATTAACTTTTCAAAATGTTAAAACATCTTTTAGTTTTACACAAATTTGTTCGTATTTTTTTCTACCTTTATACACTTGAAAACCATTAACATTTCTCTCGACAAGTTGAGATACAACTGCAACAACAATAATGTCATGTTTTAATTTTTAGAAAATTTAGAGAAACTTTATGAACAAGTAAGAGTACAGCAAATGAAAAAAAAAATATAAAATAAAAGTGAAAATACATGCAGGAAAAAGCCATTAAAAATATTGTCCATGTACCAAAGCATCATCACCATTCACATCATCATAGTTACAGCAGCTTCATTTAGAGTGAGAGTACGTAGTGTAGCTTGTGCTCTTGCTGTTGCCTTGTCATCATCATTATCATGTTTAACGTGTTCATTATCAAGTGTTCTCACTAATACAATTACACAGACTTGTCATTTAGCATTTAGTTCATGTTACAACATGAAAGTTACTTTTTCTTTCTTCATTGTTGTTGCCGTACTCGTTTACAAGTCGAAAATCCCACTTAAGAAAACTTTTACACAAAATTTATGTCTAAATTGGAACACATACTTACACTTACTTTTATCCCGACATACATACAGATTCAGTACATACTTCCGTAGAAATGTATAACGCTGTGGCTTTTTTAGGTAAAAGTTACCAGAGTCAAAGTGTATAAATGCAAGAGAGGTATGTTTTCCTGAATGTATGCAGTATTTTATT
Organism: Calliphora vicina; assembly: GCF_958450345.1. Classification (NCBI taxonomy): domain Eukaryota; kingdom Metazoa; phylum Arthropoda; class Insecta; order Diptera; family Calliphoridae; genus Calliphora; species Calliphora vicina. The sequence goes on along the minus strand of NC_088783.1, from coordinate 112,078,423 downwards.
ATTGTAAAACACTAATACGATTATGTTGTACATTTAATAATAGAAGAAGGTGTCTTTATATTGTTACAATTAGAAATAAGTGGAATTCTAAAGCTTTTAGTAGTAGGGGTTGAGATTTTGATTTGTCTAGTGAGGAGAGTGTTTCTTCAAAAGGACATTTTTGAGTATGTCATTGTCGTTTTTAGCAAGTTTTTAAACTGAACATTTTAACTGCAATAAAACTTAATGGAAAAAAGCTTAAACAATTAAAAACTTTTTATTGCAACTAAAAACTGTAGCATAGTTTTAGATGGCAATTAATTTTTGCATCACAAAAACCTCAATTTAGTAGAAAGTTTAAAATACTAATAGAAAATTAATAAAAAAAAGTAGAACAAACCGCTTTCTATCTTATTACTTCCCAATCTAATTTTTATTAAATGATTTCAAAAAAGTTATTTAGCGCCTTAAAGTATGCCACAATTTCTTTGTACTAATTTAATAAACCTCTCATAACAAGACACAAGACATATTTTTTTCCATTACTATTTCTTAAACCTTTAAACACCATCATATTATTGTATGTTTATTAAATCCCTCTGCACAAAAAAACCTGTCTGCCCAATTTATTATATCTCCTCTTTGTTTCATTTACAAAAATCAAAAAATTCTACTTTTAATTTTAATACAAATGCCATGAAACCAACCAAAAAACAAGAAAAATCTCTACCAAATAAAAACTGTCGTCTGCCAACAATTGTCATATAAATCCCTTTATTTTTTATTTTTTATTTGTCCAACATTTACAATTCACTGAACACAGGGAATTCTTGCTTTTTTTCCATGTGATAACCATGATTTCATTATAAAAAGCTTTAACTTGCTAGTAAAGAGTAAATAGTAATAGGGAGAAATGTTGGCAAAACTCATACTGCTAGAAAGTACAATAATAATACCATAGCAATTTTTCCAACTGCAGTTGTCTCAAGCAGATTATTATTAAACATTCTCCGGTGTTGCTTTGTTGATTTCATTGCATTTTCACGGGATTTAATTTTTGTTTAACATAAAAAGTGATTTATATTTTTGTAATTAATCACAAAGGCAGCGATTTTGTAAAGTTTTCTATTAAAGGATAATAAATTATCAGCGAAAACCTCTTCCTAGAGGTCTTAGAAAAGCATCGCCTTTATTACCGTCATCTTTAGTCTCGTCTTCAATATTCACTTATTCCATAGTCTCGTTTTCTATGTTCCATAGTGTCGTCTACAGGTTCGCATAGATTCACATCTAGAGTCACGTCTATCTTCTCCTCTATAGTCTCATACCTCTCACTCGTCTCTTCATAGTATCTTTACATACGAGAAGAGCTTGCAGACAAGACTATTGGCAACACTATAATCAAGTTATTCTATATAGACAGGTCTCTCTATATAGACAAGACTAAAGACGAGTTTCACCAAATAGCCCAGACTATAGATGAGTCTCTATATATAGACGAAAATATCAATGAATCAATCTCGTCTATAGTCTCGTCTATAGTCTCGTCTATAGTCTCGTCTATAGTCTCGTCTATAGTCTCGTCTATAGTCTCATCTATAGTCTCGTCTATAGTCTCGTCTATAGTCTCATCTATAGTCTCGTCTATAGTCTCGTCTATAGTCTCATCTATAGTCTCGTCTATAGTCTCGTCTATAGTCTCGTCTATAGTCTCGTCTATAGTCTCATCTATAGTCTCGTCTATTGTCTCGTCTATAGTTTCGTCTATAGTCTCGTCTATAGTATCATCTGTAGTCTCGTCTATAGTATCGTCTGTAGTGTCGTCTGTAGTGTCGTCTATAGTTTCGTCTATAGTATCGTCTGTAGTCTCGTCTATAGTTTCGTCTATAGAATCATCTGTAGTCTTGTCTATGTTCTCGCCTATTGTCTCGTCTATTGTCTCGTTTCGTCTATAGTATCGTCTGTAGTCTCGTTTATAGTCTCGTCTATAGTCTCGTCTATAGTCTCGTCTATAGTCTCGTCTATAGTCTCGTCTATAGTCTCGTCTATAGTCTCGTCTATAGTCTCGTCTATAGTCTCGTCTATAGTCTCGTCTATAGTCTCGCCTCTACTCTCGTCTATAGTCTCGTCTATAGTCTCGTCTATAGTCTCGTCTATAGTCTCGTCTATAGTCTCGTCTATAGTCTCGTCTATAGTCTCATCTATAGTCTCGTCTATAGTCTCGTCTATAGTCTCATCTATAGTCTCGTCTATAGTCTCGTCTATAGTCTCATCTATAGTCTCGTCTATAGTCTCGTCTATAGTCTCGTCTATAGTCTCGTCTATAGTCTCATCTATAGTCTCGTCTATTGTCTCGTCTATAGTTTCGTCTATAGTCTCGTCTATAGTATCATCTGTAGTCTCGTCTATAGTATCGTCTGTAGTGTCGTCTGTAGTGTCGTCTATAGTTTCGTCTATAGTATCGTCTGTAGTCTCGTCTATAGTTTCGTCTATAGTATCATCTGTAGTCTTGTCTATGTTCTCGCCTATTGTCTCGTCTATTGTCTCGTTTCGTCTATAGTATCGTCTATAGTCTCGTTTATAGTCTCGTCTATAGTCTCGTCTATAGTCTCGTCTATAGTCTCGTCTATAGTCTCGTCTATAGTCTCGTCTATAGTCTCGTCTATAGTCTCGTCTATAGTCTCGTCTATAGTCTCGTCTATAGTCTCGTCTATAGTCTCGTCTATAGTCTCGTCTATAGTCTCGTCTATAGTCTCGTCTATAGTCTCGTCTATAGTCTCGTCTATAGTCTCGCCTCTACTCTCGTCTATAGTCTCGTCTATAGTCTCGTCTATAGTCTCGTCTATAGTCTCGTCTATAGTCTCGTCTATAGTCTCGTCTATAGTCTCGTCTATAGTCTCGTCTATAGTCTCGTCTATAGTCTCGTCTATAGTCTCGTCTATAGTCTCGTCTATAGTCTCGTCTATAGTCTCGTCTATAGTCTCGTCTATAGTCTCGTCTATAGTCTCGTCTATAGTCTCGTCTATAGTCTCGTCTATAGTCTCTATAGTCTCGTCTATAGTCTCTATAGTCTCGTCTATAGTCTCGTCTATAGTCTCGTCTATAGTCTCGTTTATAGTCTCGTCTATAGTCTCGTCTATAGTCTCGTCTATAGTCTCGTCTATAGTCTCGTCTATAGTCTCGTCTATAGTCTCGTCTATAGTCTCGTCTATAGTCTCGTCTATAGTCTCGTCTATAGTCTCGTCTATAGTCTCGTCTATAGTCTCGTCTATAGTCTCGTCTATAGTCTCGTCTATAGTCTCGTCTATAGTCTCGTCTATAGTCTCGTCTATAGTCTCGTCTATAGTCTCGTCTATAGTCTCGTCTATAGTCTCGTCTATAGTCTCGTCTATAGTCTCGTCTATAGTCTCGTCTATAGTCTCGTCTATAGTCTCGTCTATAGTCTCGTCTATAGTCTCGTCTATAGTCTCTATAGTCTCGTCTATAGTCTCTATAGTCTCGTCTATAGTCTCGTCTATAGTCTCGTCTATAGTCTCGTCTATAGTCTCGTCTATAGTCTCGTTTATAGTCTCGTCTATAGTCTCGTCTATAGTCTCGTCTATAGTCTCGTCTATAGTCTCGTCTATAGTCTCGTCTATAGTCTCGTCTATAGTCTCGTCTATAGTCTCGTCTATAGTCTCGTCTATAGTCTCGTCTATAGTCTCGTCTATAGTCTCGTCTATAGTCTCGTCTATAGTCTCGTCTATAGTCTCGTCTATAGTCTCGTCTATAGTCTCGTCTATAGTCTCGTCTATAGTCTCGTCTATAGTCTCGTCTATAGTCTCGTCTATAGTCTCGTCTATAGTCTCGTCTATAGTCTCGTCTATAGTCTCGTCTATAGTCTCGTCTATAGTCTCGTCTATAGTCTCGTCTATAGTCTCGTCTATAGTCTCGTCTATAGTCTCGCCTCTACTCTCGTCTATAGTCTCGTCTATAGTCTCGTCTATAGTCTCGTCTATAGTCTCGTCTATAGTCTCGTCTATAGTCTCGTCTATAGTCTCGTCTATAGTCTCTATAGTCTCGTCTATAGTCTCTATAGTCTCGTCTATAGTCTCGTCTATAGTCTCGTCTATAGTCTCGTCTATAGTCTCGTCTATAGTCTCGTCTATAGTCTCGTTTATAGTCTCGTCTATAGTCTCGTCTATAGTCTCGTCTATAGTCTCGTCTATAGTCTCGTCTATAGTCTCGTCTATAGTCTCGTCTATAGTCTCGTCTATAGTCTCGTCTATAGTCTCGTCTATAGTCTCGTCTATAGTCTCGTCTATAGTCTCGTCTATAGTCTCGTCTATAGTCTCGTCTATAGTCTCGTCTATAGTCTCGTCTATAGTCTCGTCTATAGTCTCGTCTATAGTCTCGTCTATAGTCTCGTCTATAGTCTCGTCTATAGTCTCGTCTATAGTCTCGTCTATAGTCTCGTCTATAGTCTCGTCTATAGTCTCGTCTATAGTCTCGTCTATAGTCTCGTCTATAGTCTCGTCTATAGTCTCGTCTATAGTCTCGTCTATAGTCTCGTCTATAGTCTCGTCTATAGTCTCGTCTATAGTCTCGTCTATAGTCTCGTCTATAGTCTCGTCTATAGTCTCGTCTATAGTCTCGTCTATAGTCTCGTCTATAGTCTCGTCTATAGTCTCTATAGTCTCGTCTATAGTCTCGTCTATAGTCTGGTCTACAGTCTCGTCTATAGTCTCGTCTATAGTCTCTATAGTCTCGTCTATAGTCTCGTCTATAGTCTCGTCTATAGTCTCGCCTATAGTCTCGTCTATAGTCTCGTCTATAGTCTCGCCTATAGTCTCGTCTATAGTCTCGTCTATAGTCTCGTCTATATTCTCGTCTATAGTCTCGTCTATAGTCTCGTCTATAGTCTCGTCTATAGTCTCGTCTATAGTCTCGTCTATAGTCTCGTCTATAGTCTCGTCTATAGTCTCGTCTATAGTCTCGTCTATAGTCTCGTCTATAGTCTCGTCTATAGTCTTGTCTATAGTCTCGTCTATAGTCTCGTCTATAGTCTCGTCTATAGTCTCGTCTATAGTCTCGTCTATAGTCTCGTCTATAGTCTCGTCTATAGTCTCGTCTATAGTCTCGTCTATAGTCTCGTCTATAGTCTCGTCTATAGTCTCGTCTATAGTCTCTATAGTCTCGTCTATAGTCTCGTCTATAGTCTGGTCTACAGTCTCGTCTATAGTCTCGTCTATAGTCTCTATAGTCTCGTCTATAGTCTCGTCTATAGTCTCGTCTATAGTCTCGCCTATAGTCTCGTCTATAGTCTCGTCTATAGTCTCGCCTATAGTCTCGTCTATAGTCTCGTCTATAGTCTCGTCTATATTCTCGTCTATAGTCTCGTCTATAGTCTCGTCTATAGTCTCGTCTATAGTCTCGTCTATAGTCTCGTCTATAGTCTCGTCTATAGTCTCGTCTATAGTCTCGTCTATAGTCTCGTCTATAGTCTCGTCTATAGTCTCGTCTATAGTCTCGTCTATAGTCTCGTCTATAGTCTCGTCTATAGTCTTGTCTATAGTCTCGTCTATAGTCTCGTCTATAGTCTCGTCTATAGCCTCGTCTATAGTCTCGTCTATAGTCTCGTCTATAGTCTCGTCTATAGTCTCGTCTATAGTCTCGTCTATAGTCTCGTCTATAGCCTCGTCTATAGTCTCGTCTATAGCCTCGTCTATAGTCTCGTCTATAGCCTCGTCTATAGTCTCGTCTATAGCCTCGTCTATAGTCTCGTCTATAGTCCCGTCTATAGTCTCGTCTATAGTCTCGTCTATAGTCTCGTCTATAGTCTCGTCTATAGTCTCGTTTATAGTCTCGCCTCTACTCTCGTCTATAGTCTTGTCTATAGTCTCGTCTATAGTCTCGTCTATAGTCTCGTCTATAGTCTCGTCTATAGTCTCGTCTATAGTCTCGTCTATAGTCTCGTCTATAGTCTCGTCTATAGTCTCGTCTATAGTCTCGTCTATAGTCTCGCCTATAGTCTCGTCTATAGTCTCGTCTATAGTCTCGTCTATAGTCTCGTCTATAGTCTCGTCTATAGTCTCGTCTATAGTCTCGTCTATAGTCTCGTCTATAGTCTCGTCTATAGTCTCGTCTATAGTCTCGTCTATAGTCTCGTCTATAGCCTCGTCTATAGCCTCGTCTATAGCCTCGTCTATAGCCTCGTCTATAGGCTCGTCTATAGCCTCGTCTATAGTCTCGTCTATAATCTCGTCTATAGTCTCGTTTATAGTCTCGTCTATAGTCTCTTCTATAGTCTCGTCTATAGTCTCGTCTATAGTCTCATCTATAGTCTCGTCTATAGTCTCATCTATAGTCTCGTCTATAGTCTCGGCTATAGTCTCATATATAGTCTAGTCTACAGAATATTCTATCGTCAAAAGTCTCCTCTGTAGTCTCGCATAGTCTATCTTCTATGGTCTCTCGTCCCTACTCTCTCGGGAAATACTTTAGGCTTGACTTATAAAATGTAGAGTTTGCTTTAATTTAAAAAAATCTAGTTAATTATATAGTTTTGTCCCTTATTTGTTTATAAAAATTATAAATTTGTTGCAATTTCCTGTAGCAGCTGGTTTACTTTCATGTTTTTTTTTTATAAATTCTTATTAAGTCTCCCCTTATTTGCAAAAAAAAAATACCCTGCATACTTTTAGGTGTTGCTTATTGAAACAAATTTATGTAGTATTTTTTCGCTTAATAATAAAATCTAATTTGCTATTTTGTTTTCATTATTTCAAAAGCAAAATAATAATAAAATAATACACAAGCTTTTTTTCTAAATATAAAAGTTCACTCCCTCCTAGTGGTACATATTATTTATTTAATATACTATTATATTCTATTATTTTCTTTTATACTTGGAACAACATGTATTTCATATTAACTTGTATTAAATGAGTCCCTGCTTCGCAGCATTAACTACACCCTGTGGTCCATTTTATTTAGCAAAACAGACACTCTTCTACACCAAATGAAATATTTTCATTCTAGCTCGCGCTGCTGCTTTCCACATTTACACTGCATTTAGTTTTATAAAACATTTGTGGCTTTTATGGTAAATTATCATTTATAAAAATGAGATGAAATAAAATCAAACAAAAAAAAAAAAAAACGAAGGAACAAAAACTTAAAGCACTGTTTGAAGCATAAAACTGGAGACCGTACAAAATTTTAACACTTATACACTCAGCAAATGTGCATTAATAAAATATTAACAACACATACGCACGAATATTTTAACAAAAAACAGCCACCACTACAGTGGAGGTTACCAAACACCCTCATTATCATCATTTATACAGACAAGCGTAAAAAATATACAGGAAGTATCCTTGTTTTGAAATGAAAAAAAAAACATAAAACTAAAAGGAACCTGTAAATTATATTAGTCAGCATGTGTGTGTCTGTTGTGTTCGATAGTAAAGGAAACAAAAAAACCTCACGTAGTAAATAATTTTTAATAAAAAAAAAAATCGCATTTATTTCCGTATACCCCCAAAAAATACACACATATGAATATAATTTAAAGACAGTTGATAGTAATACTCGTACCGCATGTAAACAGTGAAGGAACAAATAAAGAAAACCATTCAAGAAATCAAAATATACTCTAGAATATATGCTATAGACGAGACTATAGACGAGACTATAGACGAGACTATAGACGAGACTATCGACGAGAGTATAGACGAGACTATAGACGAGACTATAGACGAGACTATAGACGAGACTATAGACGAGACTATCGACGAGAGTATAGACGAGACTATAGACGAGACTATAGACGAGACTATAGACGAGACTATAGACGAGACTATAGACGAGACTATAGGCGAGCCTATCGACGAGAGTATAGACGAGACTATAGACGAGACTATAGACGAGACTATAGACGAGACTATAGACGAGACTATAGACGAGACTATAGACGAGACTATAGACGAGACTATAGACGAGACTATAGACGAGACTATAGACGAGACTATAGACGAGACTATAGACGAGACTATAGACGAGACTATAGACGAGACTATAGACGAGACTATAGACGAGACTATAGACGAGACTATAGACGAGACTATAGACGAGACTATAGACGAGACTATAGACGAGACTATAGACGAGACTATAGACGAGACTATAGACGAGAGTATACGAGACTATAGACGAGAGTATACGAGACTATAGACGAGACTATAGACGAGACTATAGACGAGACTATCGACGAGAGTATAGACGAGAGTATAGACGAGACTATAGACGAGACTATAGACGAGACTATAGACGAGACTATAGCCAAGACTATAGACAAGACTATAGACGAGACTATAGACGAGACTATCGACGAGAGTATAGACGAGACTATAGACGAGACTATAGACGAGACTATAGACGAGACTATAGACGAGACTATAGACGAGACTATAGACGAGACTATAGACGAGACTATAGACGAGACTATAGACGAGACTATAGACGAGACTATAGACGAGACTATAGACGAGACTATAGACGAGACTATAGACGAGACTATAGACGAGACTATAGACGAGACTATAGACGAGACTATAGACGAGACTATAGACGAGACTATAGACGAGACTATAGACGAGACTATAGACGAGACTATAGACGAGACTATAGACGAGACTATAGACGAGAGTATACGAGACTATAGACGAGAGTATACGAGACTATAGACGAGACTATAGACGAGACTATAGACGAGACTATCGACGAGAGTATAGACGAGAGTATAGACGAGACTATAGACGAGACTACAGACGAGACTATAGACGAGACTATAGCCAAGACTATAGACAAGACTATAGACGAGACTATAGACGAGACTATCGACGAGAGTATAGACGAGACTATAGACGAGACTATAGACGAGACTATAGACGAGACTATAGACGAGACTATAGACGAGACTATAGACGAGACTATAGACGAGACTATAGACGAGACTATAGACGAGACTATAGACGAGACTATAGACGAGACTATAGACGAGACTATAGACGAGACTATAGACGAGACTATAGACGAGACTATAGACGAGACTATAGACGAGACTATAGACGAGACTATAGACGAGACTATAGACGAGACTATAGACGAGACTATAGACGAGACTATAGACGAGACTATAGACGAGACTATAGACGAGACTATCGACGAGAGTAAAGACGAGACTATCGACGAGAGTATAGACGAGACTATAGACGAGACTATAGACGAGACTATAGACGAGACTATAGACGAGACTATAGACGAGACTATCGACGAGAGTATAGACGAGACTATAGACGAGACTATAGACGAGACTATAGACGAGACTATAGACGAGCCTATCGACGAGAGTATAGACGAGACTATAGACGAGACTATAGACGAGACTATAGACGAGACTATAGACGAGACTATAGACGAGACTATAGACGAGACTATAGACGAGACTATAGACGAGACTATAGACGAGACTATAGACGAGACTATAGACGAGACTATAGACGAGACTATAGACGAGAGTATACGAGACTATAGACGAGATTATAGACGAGACTATAGACGAGACTATAGACGAGAGTATACGAGACTATAGACGAGACTATAGACGAGACTATAGACGAGACTATAGACGAGACTATAGACGAGACTATAGACGAGACTATAGACGAGACTATAGACGAGACTATAGACGAGACTATAGACGAGACTATAGACGAGACTATAGACGAGACTATAGACGAGAGTATACGAGACTATAGACGAGAGTATACGAGACTATAGACGAGACTATAGACGAGACTATAGACGAGACTATCGACGAGAGTATAGACGAGAGTATAGACGAGACTATAGACGAGACTATAGACGAGACTATAGACGAGACTATAGCCAAGACTATAGACAAGACTATAGACGAGACTATAGACGAGACTATCGACGAGAGTATAGACGAGACTATAGACGAGACTATAGACGAGACTATAGACGAGACTATCGACGAGAGTAAAGACGAGACTATCGACGAGAGTATAGACGAGACTATAGACGAGACTATAGACGAGACTATAGACGAGACTATAGACGAGACTATAGACGAGACTATCGACGAGAGTAAAGACGAGACTATAGACGAGACTATAGACGAGACTATCGACGAGAGTATAGACGAGACTATAGACGAGACTATAGACAAGACTATAGACAAGACTATAGACGAGACTATAGACGAGACTATCGACGAGAGTAAAGACAAGACTATAGACGAGACTATAGACGAGACTATCGACGAGAGTATAGACGAGACTATAGACGAGACTATAGACGAGAGTAAAGACGAGACTATAGACGAGACTATAGACGAGACTATAGACGAGACTATCGACGAGAGTATAGACGAGACTATAGACGAGACTATAGACAAGACTATAGACAAGACTATAGACGAGACTATAGACGAGACTATCGACGAGAGTATAGACGAGACTATAGACGAGACTATAGACGAGACTATAGACGAGACTATAGACGAGACTATAGACGAGACTATAGACGAGACTATAGACGAGACTATAGACGAGACTATAGACGAGACTATAGACGAGAGTATAGACGAGACTATAGACGAGACTATAGACAAGACTATAGACGAGACTATAGACGAGACTATCGACGAGAGTATAGACGAGACTATAGACGAGACTATCGACGAGAGTATAGACGAGACTATAGACGAGACTATAGACGAGACTATCGACGAGAGTATAGACGAGACTATAGACGAGACTATAGACAAGACTATAGACAAGACTATAGACAAGACTATAGACGAGACTATAGACGAGACTATCGACGAGAGTATAGACGAGACTATAGACGAGACTATAGACGAGACTATAGACGAGACTATAGACGAGACTATAGACGAGACTATAGACGAGACTATAGACGAGACTATAGACGAGACTATAGACGAGACTATAGACGAGACTATAGACGAGACTATAGACGAGACTATAGACGAGACTATAGACGAGACTATAGACGAGACTATAGACGAGACTATAGACGAGACTATAGACGAGACTATAGACAAGACTATAGACAAGACTATAGACGAGACTATAGACGAGACTATAGACGAGACTATAGACGAGACTATAGACGAGACTATAGATGAGACTATAGACGAGACTATAGACGAGACTATAGACGAGACTATAGACGAGACTATAGACGAGACTATAGACGAGACTATAGACGAGACTATAGATGAGACTATAGATGAGACTATAGACGAGACTATAGACGAGACTATAGACGAGACTATAGATGAGACTATAGATGAGACTATAGACGAGACTATAGATGAGACTATAGACGAGACTATAGATGAGACTATAGACGAGACTATAGATGAGACTATAGACAAGACTATAGATGAGACTATAGACGAGACTATAGATGAGACTATAGACGAGACTATAGACGAGACTATAGACGAGACTATAGACGAGACTATAGACGAGACTATAGATGAGACTATAGACGAGACTATAGATGAGACTATAGACGAGACTATAGATGAGACTATAGACAAGACTATAGATGAGACTATAGACGAGACTATATATGAGACTATAGACGAGACTATAGACGAGACTATAGACGAGACTATAGACGAGACTATAGACGAGACTATTGACGAGACTATAGATGAGACTATAGACGAGACTATAGACGAGACTATAGACGAGACTATAGACGAGACTATAGATGAGACTATAGACGAGACTATAGACGAGACTATAGACGAGACTATAGACGAGACTATAGACGAGACTATAGATGAGACTATAGACGAGACTATAGACGAGACTATAGACGAGACTATAGACGAGACTATAGATGAGACTATAGACGAGACTATTGACGAGACTATAGATGAGACTATAGACGAGACTATAGACGAGACTATAGACGAGACTATAGACGAGACTATAGACGAGACTATAGACGAGACTATAGACGAGACTATAGACGAGACTATAGACGAGACTATAGACGAGACTATAGATGAGACTATAGATGAGACTATAGACGAGACTATAGACGAGACTATAGACGAGACTATAGACGAGACTATAGACGAGACTATAGACGAGACTATAGACGAGACTATAGACGAGACTATAGACGAGACTATAGACGAGACTATAGACGAGACTATAGATGAGACTATAGATGAGACTATAGACGAGACTATAGACGAGACTATAGACGAGACTATAGACGAGACTATAGATGAGACTATAGACGAGACCATAGACGAGACTATAGACGAGACTATAGACGAGACTTTAGACCAGACTATAGACGAGACTATAGACGAGACTATAGACGAGACTTTCGACGAGACTGTAATGGGACAATAGACGGGACTATAGGCGAGTCTTGGCTAGTTTTGACTCCAAATTAGCCTCTATTTTGAAGGTTTGCTTTTGGAATATCTGGCCTTTTTCTAGCACTCACTGTAACTTTGCACGCATGTATTTGTATTACCCTCAAATACATACAGTCAAGTTTAATGTGTATGTTCAATTTTATTTTGAACATCATTCAAAATTGTGCTTTCAGTTTTATGGTTTTTTTTTGCTGGGTTTTATTTATGTTTTTTTTTTTTGTTAAAACAATTGTCGATGAATATAAGGCTGTATGAATTTGTATATATGCTTTTGCTTTTTGTAATCATAAAAATCTTTAACATGTTGCATGTTGGGGTGACCAGTAATTTGTTTATAAGAAAAATATATTTAGCAGTACTGAAATATTCCTATTTAAGAACTTTTTTTCGTAAAGCAGGTCACCTTATGTTTCTAGCCATAATTTTTGCAACCACCATTTTTCCTGTGCTGCTGATGCTGATGATGAATATAAAACTTTTATTTATTTTAAAGTATCCTGTAGAAAACATAACATGGTTATTAGTTTTTCTTGTTTTAAAACCACACATCTATAAAACATATACAGCAGCACTTTTATCGTACTTTTACTTGTACTTTCACCTTTCCACTTTCTGTTTAAAAAAAGACTTTCATAAAAACTGAAAGTATTACATTTGTATGGAAAATAAATATAAAATGTTAAAAAAAATCCTGTGTCTATTTTAAATTCTTAACACGTTCTCAATTCATGGCATTTGTTTTACCATGTTTTATGTGTAATTTACACAAGTTTTTGAAATGACTAAGTCAGGCTATACAAAGGGAACATTTTTGTATTCTAACTTTAAATAAAATTTGTCATATTTTGTAGACTTTGTAAAGCTACAAGTGTAAGTACTTTTCGTTGTATATATTAATCATAATGTAAACATCAAAAACTTTAGTATCCTGCAAACAAACAACTAATTTTGTATTCATAATGTTTGAGAATTTTTAAATTTTTTGTGTAAAAAAAACTTTGTGTTTATAAAGAAATTGTGATTATAACACCTTTTTGTAACTTTATGGTGGATTTTTTTTTAAGGTTTTGTGGTTTGCTTTTTTAGAGGATAATGATAATAAGGCAGGGGTGGTGATAAATAAACAAATTTTGTTAAACGTAATTCTACCCTTGAGGTCAAAGTAATGTTTTATGTTTATATTTTCTATATTATTTACGCTAATTTATAATTACAGCGTTATAAATCTTTTATGGAACATTAACAAAGAGAAAAACAGTCGGAAAGAGGGGGATATTAAAATAAATTAACAGAGAACAGGGCCCTTAGAAAGATTTTCTTCTAGAAAAAAGTGTCTTTAGAAACCCATTTTTCTTCTAGAAAAAAGTGTCTTTGTGAAGACAGTTTTCTTCTAGAAAAAAGTGTCTTTGTGAAGACAGTTTTCTTCTAGAAAAAAGTGTCTTTGTGAAGACAGTTTTCTTCTAGAAAAAAGTGTCTTTGTGAAGACAGTTTTCTTCTAGAAAAAAGTGTCTTTGTGAAGACAGTTTTCTTCTAGAAAAAAGTGTCTTTGTGAAGACAGTTTTCTTCTAGAAAAAAGTGTCTTTGTGAAGACAGTTTTCTTCTAGAAAAAAGTGTCTTTGTGAAGACAGTTTTCTTCTAGAAAAAAGTGTCTTTGTGAAGACAGTTTTCTTCTAGAAAAAAGTGTCTTTGTGAAGACAGTTTTCTTCTAGAAAAAAGTGTCTTTGTGAAGACAGTTTTCTTCTAGAAAAAAGTGTCTTTGTGAAGACAGTTTTCTTCTAGAAAAAAGTGTCTTTGTGAAGACAGTTTTCTTCTAGAAAAAAGTGTCTTTGTGAAGACAGTTTTCTTCTAGAAAAAAGTGTCTTTGTGAAGACAGTTTTCTTCTAGAAAAAAGTGTCTTTGTGAAGACAGTTTTCTTCTAGAAAAAAGTGTCTTTGTGAAGACAGTTTTCTTCTAGAAAAAAGTGTCTTTGTGAAGACAGTTTTCTTCTAGAAAAAAGTGTCTTTAGAAAGACATTTTTCTTCTAGAAAAAAGTGTCTTTAGAAAGACATTTTTCTTCTAGAAAAAAGTGTCTTTAGAAAGACATTTTTCTTCTAGAAAAAAGTGTCTTTAGAAAGACATTTTTCTTCTAGAAAAAAGTGTCTTTAGAAAGACATTTTTCTTCTAGAAAAAAGTGTCTTTAGAAAGACATTTTTCTTCTAGAAAAAAGTGTCTTTAGAAAGACATTTTTCTTCTAGAAAAAAGTGTCTTTAGAAAGACATTTTTCTTCTAGAAAAAAGTGTCTTTAGAAAGACATTTTTCTTCTAGAAAAAAGTGTCTTTAGAAAGACATTTTTCTTCTAGAAAAAAGTGTCTTTGTGAAGACAGTTTTCTTCTAGAAAAAAGTGTCTTTGTGAAGACAGTTTTCTTCTAGAAAAAAGTGTCTTTGTGAAGACAGTTTTCTTCTAGAAAAAAGTGTCTTTGTGAAGACAGTTTTCTTCTAGAAAAAAGTGTCTTTGTGAAGACAGTTTTCTTCTAGAAAAAAGTGTCTTTGTGAAGACATTTTTCTTCTAGAAAAAATTGTCTTTGTGAAGACAGTTTTCTTCTAGAAAAAAGTGTCTTTGTGAAGACAGTTTTCTTCTAGAAAAAAGTGTCTTTGTGAAGACAGTTTTCTTCTAGAAAAAACTGTCTTTGCGAAGACAGTTTTCTTCTAGAAAAAACTGTCTTTGTGAAGACAGTTTTCTTCTAGAAAAAAGTGTCTTTGTGAAGACAGTTTTCTTCTAGAAAAAAGTGTCTTTGTGAAGACAGTTTTCTTCTAGAAAAAAGTGTCTTTGTGAAGACAGTTTTCTTCTAGAAAAAACTGTCTTTGCGAAGACAGTTTTCTTCTAGAAAAAACTGTCTTTGTGAAGACATTTTTCTTCTAGAAAAAATTGTCTTTGTGAAGACAGTTTTCTTCTAGAAAAAAGTGTCTTTGTGAAGACAGTTTTCTTCTAGAAAAAAGTGTCTTTGTGAAGACAGTTTTCTTCTAGAAAAAAGTGTCTTTGTGAAGACAGTTTTCTTCTAGAAAAAACTGTCTTTGCGAAGACAGTTTTCTTCTAGAAAAAACTGTCTTTGTGAAGACAGTTTTCTTCTAGAAAAAAGTGTCTTTGTGAAGACAGTTTTCTTCTAGAAAAAAGTGTCTTTGTGAAGACAGTTTTCTTCTAGAAAAAAGTGTCTTTGTGAAGACAGTTTTCTTCTAGAAAAAACTGTCTTTGCGAAGACAGTTTTCTTCTAGAAAAAACTGTCTTTGTGAAGACATTTTTCTTCTAGAAAAAATTGTCTTTGTGAAGACAGTTTTCTTCTAGAAAAAAGTGTCTTTGTGAAGACAGTTTTCTTCTAGAAAAAAGTGTCTTTGTGAAGACAGTTTTCTTCTAGAAAAAACTGTCTTTGCGAAGACAGTTTTCTTCTAGAAAAAACTGTCTTTGTGAAGACAGTTTTCTTCTAGAAAAAAGTGTCTTTGTGAAGACAGTTTTCTTCTAGAAAAAACTGTCTTTGCGAAGACAGTTTTCTTCTAGAAAAAACTGTCTTTGTGAAGACAGTTTTCTTCTAGAAAAAAGTGTCTTTGTGAAGACAGTTTTCTTCTAGAAAAAACTGTCTTTGCGAAGACAGTTTTCTTCTAGAAAAAACTGTCTTTGTGAAGACAGTTTTCTTCTAGAAAAAAGTGTCTTTGTGAAGACAGTTTTCTTCTAGAAAAAAGTGTCTTTGTGAAGACAGTTTTCTTCTAGAAAAAAGTGTCTTTGTGAAGACAGTTTTCTTCTAGAAAAAAGTGTCTTTGTGAAGACAGTTTTCTTCTAGAAAAAAGTGTCTTTGTGAAGACAGTTTTCTTCTAGAAAAAAGTGTCTTTGTGAAGACAGTTTTCTTCTAGAAAAAAGTGTCTTTGTGAAGACAGTTTTCTTCTAGAAAAAAGTGTCTTTGTGAAGACAGTTTTCTTCTAGAAAAAAGTGTCTTTGTGAAGACAGTTTTCTTCTAGAAAAAAGTGTCTTTGTGAAGACAGTTTTCTTCTAGAAAAAAGTGTCTTTGTGAAGACAGTTTTCTTCTAGAAAAAAGTGTCTTTCGAAAGACAGTTTTCTTCTAGAAAAAAGTGTCTTTCGAAAGACATTTTTCTTCTAGAAAAAAGTGTCTTTCGAAAGACATTTTTCTTCTAGAAAAAAGTGTCTTTAGAAAGACATTTTTCTTCTAGAAAAAAGTGTCTTTAGAAAGACATTTTTCTTCTAGAAAAAAGTGTCTTTAGAAAGACATTTTTCTTCTAGAAAAAAGTGTCTTAGAAAGACATTTTTCTTCTAGAAAAAAGTGTCTTTAGAAAGACATTTTTCTTCTAGAAAAAAGTGTCTTAGAAAGACATTTTTCTTCTAGAAAAAAGTGTCTTTAGAAAGACATTTTTCTTCTAGAAAAAAGTGTCTTTAGAAAGACATTTTTCTTCTAGAAAAAAGTGTCTTAGAAAGACATTTTTCTTCTAGAAAAAAGTGTCTTTAGAAAGACATTTTTCTTCTAGAAAAAAGTGTCTTTCGAAAGACAGTTTTCTTCTAGAAAAAAGTGTCTTAGAAAGACATTTTTCTTCTAGAAAAAAGTGTCTTTAGAAAGACATTTTTCTTCTAGAAAAAAGTGTCTTTAGAAAGACATTTTTCTTCTAGAAAAAAGTGTCTTTAGAAAGACATTTTTCTTCTAGAAAAAAGTGTCTTTAGAAAGACATTTTTCTTCTAGAAAAAAGTGTCTTTAGAAAGACATTTTTCTTCTAGAAAAAAGTGTCTTTAGAAAGACATTTTTCTTCTAGAAAAAAGTGTCTTTAGAAAGACATTTTTCTTCTAGAAAAAAGTGTCTTTAGAAAGACATTTTTCTTCTAGAAAAAAGTGTCTTTAGAAAGACATCTTTCTTCTAGAAAAAAGTATCTTTCCAAAGACAGTTTTCTTCTAGAAAAAAGTGTCTTTCGAAAGACAGTTTTCTTCTAGAAAAAAGTGTCTTTCGAAAGACAGTTTTCTTCTAGAAAAAAGTGTCTTTCGAAAGACAGTTTTCTTCTAGAAAAAAGTGTCTTTCGAAAGACAGTTTTCTTCTAGAAAAAAGTGTCTTTCGAAAGACAGTTTTCTTCTAGAAAAAAGTGTCTTTGTGAAGACAGTTTTCTTCTAGAAAAAAGTGTCTTTCGAAAGACAGTTTTCTTCTAGAAAATAGTGTCTTTGTGAAGACAGTTTTCTTCTAGAAAAAAGTGTCTTTCGAAAGACAGTTTTCTTCTAGAAAAAAGTGTCTTTGTGAAGACAGTTTTCTTCTACAAAAAAATGTATTTGTGAAAACAGTTTTCTTCTAGAAAAAACTGTCTTTGTGAAGACAGTTTTCTTCTAGAAAAAACTGTCTTTGTGAAGACAGTTTTCTTCTAGAAAAAACTGTCTTTGTGAAGACAGTTTTCTTCTAGAAAAAACTGTCTTTGTGAAGACAGTTTTCTTCTAGAAAAAACTGTCTTTGTGAAGACAGTTTTCTTCTAGAAAAAAGTGTCTTTGTGAAGACAGTTTTCTTCTAGAAAAAAGTGTCTTTGTGAAGACAGTTTTCTTCTAGAAAAAAGTGTCTTTGTGAAGACAGTTTTCTTCTAGAAAAAAGTGTCTTTGTGAAGACAGTTTTCTTCTAGAAAAAAGTGTCTTTGTGAAGACAGTTTTCTTCTAGAAAAAAGTGTCTTTGTGAAGACAGTTTTCTTCTAGAAAAAAGTGTCTTTGTGAAGACAGTTTTCTTCTAGAAAAAAGTGTCTTTGTGAAGACAGTTTTCTTCTAGAAAAAAGTGTCTTTGTGAAGACAGTTTTCTTCTAGAAAAAAGTGTCTTTGTGAAGACAGTTTTCTTCTAGAAAAAAGTGTCTTTGTAAAGACAGTTTTCTTCTAGAAAAAAGTGTCTTTGTGAAGACAGTTTTCTTCTAGAAAAAAGTGTCTTTGTAAAGACAGTTTTCTTCTAGAAAAAAGTGTCTTTGTGAAGACAGTTTTCTTCTAGAAAAAAGTGTCTTTGTAAAGACAGTTGTCTTCTAGAAAAAAGTGTCTTTGTAAAGACAGTTTTCTTCTAGAAAAAAGTGTCTTTGTGAAGACAGTTTTCTTCTAGAAAAAAGTGTCTTTCGAAAGACACATTTCTTCTAGAAAAAAGTGTCTTTGTGAAGACAGTTTTCTTCTAGAAAAAAGTGTCTTTGTGAAGACAGTTTTCTTCTAGAAAAAAGTGTCTTTGTGAAGACAGTTTTCTTCTAGAAAAAAGTGTCTTTGTGAAGACAGTTTTCTTCTAGAAAAAAGTGTCTTTGTGAAGACAGTTTTCTTCTAGAAAAAAGTGTCTTTGTGAAGACAGTTTTCTTCTAGAAAAAAGTGTCTTTGTGAAGACAGTTTTCTTCTAGAAAAAAGTGTCTTTGTGAAGACAGTTTTCTTCTAGAAAAAAGTGTCTTTGTGAAGACAGTTTTCTTCTAGAAAAAAGTGTCTTTGTGAAGACAGTTTTCTTCTAGAAAAAAGTGTCTTTGTGAAGACAGTTTTCTTCTAGAAAAAAGTGTCTTTGTGAAGACAGTTTTCTTCTAGAAAAAAGTGTCTTTGTGAAGACAGTTTTCTTCTAGAAAAAAGTGTCTTTGTGAAGACAGTTTTCTTCTAGAAAAAAGTGTCTTTGTGAAGACAGTTTTCTTCTAGAAAAAAGTGTCTTTGTGAAGACAGTTTTCTTCTAGAAAAAAGTGTCTTTGTGAAGACAGTTTTCTTCTAGAAAAAAGTGTCTTTGTGAAGACAGTTTTCTTCTAGAAAAAAGTGTCTTTGTGAAGACAGTTTTCTTCTAGAAAAAAGTGTCTTTGTGAAGACAGTTTTCTTCTAGAAAAAAGTGTCTTTGTGAAGACAGTTTTCTTCTAGAAAAAAGTGTCTTTGTGAAGACAGTTTTCTTCTAGAAAAAAGTGTCTTTGTGAAGACAGTTTTCTTCTAGAAAAAAGTGTCTTTGTGAAGACAGTTTTCTTCTAGAAAAAAGTGTCTTTGTGAAGACAGTTTTCTTCTAGAAAAAAGTGTCTTTGTGAAGACAGTTTTCTTCTAGAAAAAAAGTGTCTTTGTAAAGACGGAAAAGGATAAAAGGCCCTTCCTCATAATTTTCTGAGTATTCTTCTCCTTTAGTTCTTTCTGCTTTTGTTTAATTTCCTGTCCTTTTACCCTCCAACAGAGAAAGTTTCATCTTTATTTTGAAAACGAATATTTAGTGTTGATACTTTTATAGCCATCATCTTGGCCATAAACAATATTTATAAACCGTAACATTGTACCAATGGAAATTATCATCTACCTCAAGCTACATTTGATAACTTTTTTCTGCTCCTATAATTCGTTTGTCGACTGTACAAAATTTGGTGAACAGCAAAGATGGCAGTTGGCTGTTATCAAAGGGAATTCAAAGACAATAAACTTGAAAGATTTAACGAGATGTAAAGCCAATTAAAATCTAATATTTTGTGCGGTTTTATGAAGGTTTTAGCAAGTATAATTTGGTGGTAGAGAGAGATGACCAATAAACCCCAAAATTATGCTACGTTTTTTTAAAATGTTTTTCGCTTAGCATACTTTAAGGAGTTTTTGATAAAAAAAAAAAAGTTTTAAAAAGAGATAAGCTCTAGTTGTGTTATGATTTAGGTAATTTAATATATTTAATTCAAGCTAATTTATTCCCTATTTTCACCTACCATTTCTCCTTTATTGTAACTTTTAATATAAACTTTTTTTTAATAAATTATTATTCAAAAATATGCGTATTAAGATTTTGTTAAGAAAACTTTAAAATTTCTTCTTATTCCTTTTATTTTTTCAGCATTTTTCTTACAAAGCTGCACAAATGGAAGATTAAAAACCGTAAATAACAATGACACTCAACAATGTTATTTTACTTGTAACATTTCTTTCAGCTTTCTACCAAAAGCATAGCAAAAACGTAAAATAATCGAACTGTTAGCAATGGAAAGAAAAAAACTTTGTAGCGTAAAAAATTATAACACTTTTTTTGCCATCAACTCCCTCCTCTGTTGAGATAGCTCCCTAAAGTATGCTTTAATAAAAATCTTTTGAAAACCAGTAAAAGCTACTGTTAGCATAATCGTGGTATGCGAATTTGTGAGGGTGTGAGAGTAAGAATGTTAGCAATTCCTGACACCTAAACAATGGTTGGCACTTGGTGTTTTACAATTTTCCTCGGTGACAATTTTCACGGCTTTCACGCTAGGACAGGCAAGCAAACAAATGCAAAAAAAAGGTGGCGGCACAAAAAAATAACTTTAAACTCCTTAAGGTATAGCCACAAAAAGCAACAGCAGTAGCAGCAGCAGCCATACCGGCACTCAGGCATTGTTAGGTTTTTGTGTTGTAACCTTTAGCAGAATTTTGTTGTAGAAAAGTTTAGACATAAAGTTTAGCAAATAATATAAAAAAAATATTAGTTAAACAACATAAAAAAGAGGAAACACAAAGGTATCAGGAGAGAAAAAGGACATACACATACTTAGACTTGAAGAAAAGCAAGCAGAGGTGTGGGCTTTAAGGATTTAACAAAATTTCAAGGCTTTCCGTCATTCTTAAGGCAGAGTGGACAAAAGTGAGGTCGTAAACCTAAGCTATTTGTAAGAGTTTTTACATTGAGGCGGATTTGATTAATTTTATTATGACCTTTGTTATAAAAAGTTGAATTTTCTCTTTTAATATAAATTTATGTTAAATTTTTCTTAAAAATTTTACAAAATTGAGTTTTGTTATAAAATCTTAATTAATTTTCCGTAAGAATATTGTAAATTTTCTTTTCAAATTGAAAATTTGAAATAAATTTTTTTTTAAATTTTTTAAAATTTATTTTCAAATAAAATTTTTGATAAAAATTTACAAAGAATTTTATATAAAAGACTATAAGGTAAAAGGCGTATGGTATTGGCTTTATTTTACATTTTCATTTATTGAAATATATTTATTAGTTTCAAAGTTATAGCAATTTATTTAACACTACCTCTTTATTAATATTAATCATACGTCTTGTAGCTTAAAATTTTAATTTTGATAAATTAACATGTTTCTGGCTATAAAATAATGGATTTTTGGTTTGAGCATAATTATTTAATGTAATTACTAATTAGTTATGAAGTAAACTCAAAAAAATTGAAAATTTGTTTGGGAAAAATTAAAAGTTTGTTAAAGAATTTTGTAAATTTTATTTTGAAATAAAAATTTTTCCATAAAGTGCAACAGCCTTATAAAAAAATGTGTATACAGGAGAAACCTTGAAGTCTTAGCTTTATTTTAAATTTTAGTTTATTCAAATATATTTCTTACTTTAAAAGTTATAGCTATTTATTTAACTCTACCTCTATATTAATATTAATCATAAGCCTTGTAGCTTGAAATTTTAATTTTGATAAATTTACATATTTCTGGCTAAAAAATAAAGGTTTTTTGGTTTGAATCTGTTTATTTGACGTAATTACTAATTAATTATTAAGAAAACTTTGAAAAATTTAAATTTTTTTTGAAAAAATTTTAATTTTGTTAAAAATTTAAATTTGGATTAAGAAATTTTCTTTAAATTGCAAAAGGTTTATAAAGGAATGTGTAAGGGGAGAAGCATTAAAGTCCTAGCTTTATTTAAGAGTTTCATTTATTCAAATATATTTCTTAGTTTCCAAGTTATGGCGATTTAATTAACACTACCTCTATATTAATCATTCGCCTGGTAGCTTAAATTTTAAATTTTGATAAATTTACTTATTTCTTGCTACAAAATAAAGCTTTTTTGTTTTAAAAATATTTATTTAATGTAATTATTGCTTAATTATAAAGTTAACTCAGAAGAATTTAAATTTTTTTTTTTAAAAAATTTGTAAATCTTATTTTAAATAACAAATTTTACAAAAATTTCAAAAATCTTATATAGAAATTTGTATAGGGGAGAAGCCCTAAAGTATTAGCTTTATTTAACAGTTTCAATTATTCAAATATATTTCTTAGTTTCCAAGTTATAGCGATTTATTTAACTCAACCTCTATATTAATATTAATCATACGCCTTGTAGCTTAAAATTTAAATTTTGATAAATTTACATATTTCTGGCTATAAAATAAAGGGGTTCTGTTTTGAACGTAGTTATTTAATGTAAATACTACTTAATTATTAAGAAACCTTAAATGAATTTAAAATTATTTCTGAAAAATTTAAAAAATTAAATAAATTTTATTTTCTTAAAAAATTTTTTTTTTAAATTTTACATTTTTGCGTTTTCAATTTAATGTAATTACTGCCTAATTATTAAGAAAACTTAAAAGAATTAAGAATTATTATTGAAATTTTTTTAAAAATTTTGTAAATTTTAATTTCAAATAAAAAATTTTCTTAAATTGCAAAAGCTTTATAAATAAATGTGTATAGGGGAGAAGCCGTAAAGTCTTGGCTTTATTTTATATTTTCATTTATTCAAATATATGTCTTGGTTTCCAAGTTATAGCGATTTGTTTAATACTACCTCTATATTAATATTAATCATACGCCTTGTAGCTTAAAATTTAAATTTTTATAAATTTACATATTTCTGGCTATAAAATAAAAGTTTTTTGTTTTAAACCTAGTTATTTAATGTAATTACTACTTAATTATTAAGAAACCTTAAATGAATTTGAAATTATTTCTGAAATATTTAAAAAATTAAATTTTTTTTTTTTTTTAATTTTTACATTTTTGCATTTTCAATACAAAAATATAAGAATAAAGGTTAAAGCCTAAATCTTCCTATTATCTTCCTCATCTAGTCCCCTTCGAAGTTGAGCTCCTGCAAAATTCTATTTCCCATCTCTTTACAGCTTTCCAAAGCTCAATTATTTACAATTTTTTATATGCTACGAATATAATTTCAGAGTATTTTATATATTTGCCTTTGTATGTCTGTCTCTGCTCGCTCACCTTTATGTCATGATGTTTGACAACAATAACAACCGTAACAAAAATGAATGAAACATTTTACAACAAATGTATGTTTGTATATGAGTGTGGATGAGAGTAATTCAAACACCTTTATACTTTAAACAACAGCAACAACAATGAAACAAATTTTTGTTTCATTCTATAGAATGAGAGCAGGAGCGAGCGAACGAGCTAGGTACTAAAAAACAAGAAAACAATGGGAAACTTTAACGTTTGTAATTTCACGCGCGACTTATCCTTTGGGAAACACAGTACATACATACGAAAAAAAAGAAGTGTAATACTTTACATACATGAAATATTTTATAATACATGCTGCCACAATACAATGTAAAAATGTAAATGTCATTGCAGGCATGTGAGGTAGAGGTAGGTGACAGGAATAATACAATACCAATTTAATTTAATTTTTTTTTTTTTGTTTTGTTTGGTCGTTTATTTGTCTATTTGTCATGCTGGTGTGTTTAAACTGAAGTATTATGTACTGGCATGTGAGTATTTTTGCTTTACTGCATCATGAAAATTCATTTGTTCTCCTTTAGCTTTATCCTGTTTATTTGTTTGTGTTAAATTCTTTGCTAAAGCTTTGTTTTCGGTGTGTTGTATTTTTTATTATGATTGTCTCACGGTTTTACTTCCGGTTGTTATATTTTACACACATTCTCTTTTATAATGTATTCGTATATAGCTGTAATTATATAAAACTTTGTTACAGAGTTTTAAGTAAAACAAAGCGACTGGATCTTAATATATTTGTATCGGTGAATCTTTAATCTTTTGAGCCTAAAAGCAGATTTTGAATTTAAATATTTCATGTAATATGCAACAATTAAATTCAAGTTAAATTCAGCTATGCCGAATCTTATATATCCTTCACCAAATTATACATTAAAATACAAATTTTAAATATTTTTAAGTAAACAAAATTAAATTTTTTTTCAAAATTGTTTTTGAAAAATTTTAAATTTTTTTTTCGAAATTTTTTAATTTTTTTTAAAAACAATTTTGAATTAAAAATTACTTTAGCCTTATATTCATCGCTGCAATGGACTTTGAAACAAAATTAAAAATTATTTTTTTCAAAATTGTTTTCGAAAAATTTAAAATTTTTTTATACGAAATTTTTTTTTAATTTTTAAAAAAAAATTTTAATTTTTTCTTATATACCCTTCACCAAATTATACATTAAAATACAAAAGACAGTTTTCTTCTAGAAAAAAGTGTCTTTGTGAAGACAGTTTTCTTCTAGAAAAAAGTGTCTTTGTGAAGACAGTTTTCTTCTAGAAAAAAGTGTCTTTGTGAAGACAGTTTTCTTCTAGAAAAAAGTGTCTTTGTGAAGACAGTTTTCTTCTAGAAAAAAGTGTCTTTGTGAAGACAGTTTTCTTCTAGAAAAAAGTGTCTTTGTGAAGACAGTTTTCTTCTAGAAAAAAGTGTCTTTGTGAAGACAGTTTTCTTCTAGAAAAAAGTGTCTTTGTGAAGACAGTTTTCTTCTAGAAAAAAGTGTCTTTGTGAAGACAGTTTTCTTCTAGAAAAAAGTGTCTTTGTGAAGACACTTTTTCTTCTAGAAAAAAGTGTCTTTGTGAAGACACTTTTTCTTCTAGAAAAAAGTGTCTTTGTGAAGACACTTTTTCTTCTAGAAAAAAGTGTCTTTGTGAAGACACTTTTTCTTCTAGAAAAAAGTGTCTTTGTGAAGACACTTTTTCTTCTAGAAAAAAGTGTCTTTGTGAAGACACTTTTTCTTCTAGAAAAAAGTGTCTTTGTGAAGACACTTTTTCTTCTAGAAAAAAGTGTCTTTGTGAAGACACTTTTTCTTCTAGAAAAAAGTGTCTTTGTGAAGACACTTTTTCTTCTAGAAAAAAGTGTCTTTGTGAAGACACTTTTTCTTCTAGAAAAAAGTGTCTTTGTGAAGACACTTTTTCTTCTAGAAAAAAGTGTCTTTGTGAAGACACTTTTTCTTCTAGAAAAAAGTGTCTTTGTGAAGACACTTTTTCTTCTAGAAAAAAGTGTCTTTGTGAAGACACTTTTTCTTCTAGAAAAAAGTGTCTTTGTGAAGACACTTTTTCTTCTAGAAAAAAGTGTCTTTGTGAAGACACTTTTTCTTCTAGAAAAAAGTGTCTTTGTGAAGACACTTTTTCTTCTAGAAAAAAGTGTCTTTGTGAAGACACTTTTTCTTCTAGAAAAAAGTGTCTTTGTGAAGACACTTTTTCTTCTAGAAAAAAGTGTCTTTGTGAAGACACTTTTTCTTCTAGAAAAAAGTGTCTTTGTGAAGACAGTTTTCTTCTAGAAAAAAGTGTCTTTGTGAAGACAGTTTTCTTCTAGAAAAAAGTGTCTTTGTGAAGACAGTTTTCTTCTAAAATTTTGGTTCAAATTGTAGGTTCAAATTAAAAATAAATTTTTTTCAAAATTGTTTTTGATATTTTGAACCATTGTAGGTCCAACTTACTATGGTCTTATATACGTCGTTGCAAATGTCTTTGAAATATCTATCATTAGATATCCATATTGTCTATATTAATGTCTTAGTAATCCAGATATAGGTCAAAAATCGAGGTTGTCTTGGTTTTTTCCTCATATCTCAGCCATTTGTGGACCGATTTGGCTGATTTTAAATAGCAAACTCCTCGAAAGCATGTCTGACAGAATTATTGAAGATTTGGATCCCGAAGATATCTGGGGTCTTCAGAAAATTGATTTCAACGGACAGACGGAATAGCTTAATCGACTCCGCTATCTATAAGGATCCAGAATATATATACTTTATAGGGTGTATAGGAAATGAAAAATGTAGAAATTAAAAACGGAATGACAAACTTATATATACCCTTCTCACAAAGGTGAAGGGTATAAAAAAATACCAAAAATCAAATATTATAAATATGACCTTTGACCTTTTTTTTAAAAAAAAAAAATCATAAATATTTAAGAAAAATCTTTAAGAAAGGCTTTGCTATAATTTTAGCTATGTTTTAATACAACATCTCCTTAAAATAAAAAAAATCGTAAAGCATGACCTTTGACCTTTCTTTAAAAAATCTAAATTTGTTTGATATTTGTTAAAAGTTTCATTAATAATAATAAATTAATTATATTTTCATTGAAAAATCTTTAAAATAAAACGGTTTTGTCATTTTCGCTTAATTGAAGCTTTGCAGTTACGCTTAATATGACCAACTTTTATCGAAGTTGTAACATTAGATTCTAGCGCTGCTAGGCTTATCATAAATAATGCTCTCTTACTTGTTTTAAATTAATTTTTTGAAGAAAATATTCTTAAGAAGCTGCTTGTAATTGATACAAATCTTGAAAGTTCTTTAAAAACCTACTAGGCGTATGATTAATATTAATTGAGCACATTTTTCATTCAAATTTTAATAACTTTTGTTCTAGAATAGCTAAAGTTAAAGTTTTGATAGCCTTTTGAAGGTAAATATTTTAGGCATTAATTGATAAGAAAATTAATTCAGGAATAGTTTTTTATAGCAATAAGGTTTGGGTTCAAAAGCTAAAGTTTTTTTTTTTTTTAAATAGGTTTTAAGGTTCTTCAGTTTAAATATTTTTAAATAGTCCCAACATTGCAGCAAAAGTTGTTATATTTTTACTAATAGTCTGGAAAACCATTTTGATATTCTTATGATTTTTGCAATCCAAAATTTATATAATTTCTTATCTATGCCTAAAAGTATGCCATACTTTACTTAATATACATCTTGCCACTATATAGATATTGATGGTATTTTCTAAAAATATTTGTGTCAATTCCCTAAAAATTTGTTTTTTGGTTATACAAATAAACCCTTATCTTAGCCTCAACCAAAACCTCCTATACCAACAACAAAAATCAATAATTTGTAATTTCTAGTCAAAAAAAAAAATTGCTAGGAAAACAAATCAAAAATCTTGATCAAATATTCAAACAAGCTTAATAAATGCAAATTAGTGCAAATGAGTAGTGAGGACAAAAAAAAAATAACACAAAAAAACAAACATATAAAAACCACACAAAATGAAGCAGCCACCCCCTTTGGATGGCCAAGCTTATCATGTTGCCACACAGACTCAATAATAACACATGACACTAGCTAGCAAAGATTCTTTTACATATTTCCAAGCAAAAACCACAAAAACAAACCCTGTTATTTTTTTTTGTTACAACCAAAACAAAAAACAAAGGGGTAGCTGGTTTTCAAAACTCTATGGGTATTTGCTTTATTTTTATACCCTTCACCAAGAGTGTTAAAATTGTCATTTCGTTTGTAGTTTCTAAATTTTTCATTTGCGACCCCCTAAAATATATATTCTGCATAGCGGGTTCGATATAGCCATTTCCGTCTTTCCGCTTGTATGTTGAAATCATGTTTCCATAGCCCCCAAATATTATATTTACATGATTCATACATCAATATATCCGCTATAGTCCCGGTTAGTTTGCTATTTAAAATCAAGAAAATCGGCCCATAAATGGCTGAGTTATAAGCAAAAAACCAAGACTACCTCGATTTTGGATCTTGATCTATATCTCAATTACTAAGTCATTAATATAGACAATATGGATATCAAATGATAGATATTTGAAAGACCTATCCAATGACATATATGGCGCCATAGTAATTCTGAGCCGTAATGGCTTAAAATTGGTAAAATATATTTTTTAAACCGACTTTTTTCACCCAAAAAAAAATTTTTTTTTTAATAATTTTTTTCACCAAGAAATATTTTCAATCGTTGGTGAAGGTTATCTAAGATTCGTTTTAGCCGAATCTAACTCTATTTTTTGTTTCTTTTGCTTTATTGAACTTTCCATAAGGGTTTTGTTGAAAGAAACTTTATGTTTCTCCCTCCCCTTTTTGAAACATTTCTAGAGTCCTTAAGGATTTTGTATACATTTTGTTTTCGGCAAACAATAGAATTTAAAAAAGAACTTTAAAACCGGAAATGTATTGAAAACACTAAAATGAACTTAAGGAAATAACAATAAATCAATTGTTTTAGATTTTTTTGTTGTTGCTACTGCCTTAAAACAAAGAAGCTGGTTTTTGTTAAACACAAAAAGGTTTCTTATTGTTGTTAGGTTTTCTAAATTAAATTTAAAGGTGCGCCTGAAAGCATGCTATTGTTTTAGCTACAAAAAGGAAATTTAATAACACCTGAAAGTGTAAATTTGTGTTTGAAATAAAGAAGAATGTTTCAAATTAAAATTTATGTTTTATAATTTAAATTTAAACGGAAATAAATGAACAGCAAGGGGGTGATTACAAATATACATTAATTTTAAATAAAATAAAAATAAAGAAGATTAAGCTTAACTTTAACAATAAATTAAGCAAAAAACTAAAAAAAGTATGAACCAAATGAAAGAAGGATTTTGTTGTTTGTTAAAAACAATTTGTTTTTAAGCTATTTTGTTTTTATTTAGCTTAAAAATTCGTTTAAAATTAAAAAAATTAAAATTTATTTTCCTTTAAAAAAAAATTATTTTAAATTCCTCCTTTAAAAAATTGTATTATTAAACAATTCTTAAATATTATTTAAATGCTTAATTATTCTTTGGAATGTTAGCTTTAAATATCCGTTTAAAGATTCCTTTAATTGTTTCCTAAACCAAAGTTATTGTAATTTAAACAAAATAACTTCATAATTAATATTAATCATACGCTTAGTAGGTTTCCAAAGAATATTCAAGATTTTTATTAAAAACAGCTAACTTTTAGAGCAAAAATATTTAAATAATGCAATATCTAATTAAAAGCTACATATTTAAACTTATTATCAACAAGTTTCTCAGCAACATTCAATATAATATGAACAAATTTAAAAAAAATTAAATATTAATCATACGCCTTTTAGTTTTAAATAATATTAATGATTTTTTATTAATAACAGCTAACTTTTTTAGCATAAATGTTTAAATAACACAATATCTAATTAAAAGCAAACATATTTAAACTTATTATCATTGAGTTTCTTTATAATATCAAGTAAAATACCTTGAAGTAACACAATTTTTTAGAAATTTTTTAAACAAAATTCTACAAATGTTACTTAGTTTTAGTTAATTTTAAGTTTTCAATCATAGCTTTAAAAATAAACCTCCTAATTTAGCCATTTTATAATGTTCTTCAAAAAATTTAAAATTTTTTTTTCCTTCAGCCAATTATTACCTCCTAAAAAACAAACTTTTTTTAAATATTATTATCTTATCTTCATTTGGCTTTAATCTTTGATGTTTCTACTTTCTAATAGTATTCCCAGAGTTTTCTCAGCTTCTCTTTAAAGAAAGTTATGAGCATTTATGTATAAATGCTCCCTAATTAATATTAATCATACGTATAGTAAGACTTTAAGAAAAAATATTTAATTTTTAGCTATTTAAGCATAAATTTTGTTAAATAGATTTTCTGATGAGGTAATGGATGTGTCTCAGATTCATCCTTGATAACTCTTCTGAACACGAAAGGAAGGTGGCTAGATACCAGTCATAAAAATCCAATTGATATCATTTTTGTAAAATATTTCCCACAAAATAGTTTATGCCTAAAAATTATATTAAATTTACTGCAAATATTGCTATGAACTTGTACATTGTCATAATTTGCCTTGATTTAAATAACATTTCTAAACAAATTGTAATAATTTTCTACAGAATTCTTTGTACCTAAATTTGTACTCATTCACCTTTGTTAGTTGTGTTGTTTTTTTATTTTATGTAGAAATTCCTTTCCTTTTCATTGTGCCAGCACAAATTCACATTAAATTATTGATCATTCATGTGGAAAATTAGAAAAATGTCAGTTATGATGAGCAGCAACAAAATCAAATGTAATGAAATACATTTTTTGTGGCATTTCTTGGTTTTTTGCTGAAAGAAATTGTGGTAAAAATTGACTGAGCATTTCATGTTTGTTTAAAAAATGGAGATTACAAGAAAGTTAAAGCAAGAATTTGATAAAATTTTGAGGGATACTTTACATTAATTATTAAAAAATTTGTAAAATTAAAGCATCTAAAGGAAGATTGTTTCACGCTATTATAATTGAGAAAAAAAAAATAAAAAAAAAATTAGAAAATTTATTTCCATCAAATATTGAGTTTTAAATCGCCTTAATGTGCCTTAAGATTTTCAGAATACATTTAAATATGCTCGTTTTAATTTAAAATTGATTTATTAAAGAAAATATTCTTAAAAAGTTAGCTGGTATCTAAGAAAATTTAAAATATGCTTTAAAAACCAACTAGGCGTATGATTAATATTAATTAGGCTCATTTTTTGTTAAAACACTTATAACTTAAGTTAAAGACAAGCTTTAGAAAAACTTTTAAATACATTTTAAAGTAAACAGTTTAAACAACAATTTAACATTAAATAATATAAAAAAAGCTTTTAGTATAATATATTTTTTTTTAATAAAAAAAAAAAAAAAAAATTTTTGTATTTTTTTTTTTTTTTTAATTTTTGTAAATATATTAATTGTCCTTTATAGAAAAATAAATATTTATATTAACTTTACGTTTTTCCTGGACATACATATACCAGCGTACCAGATAGTTACCCGGCGGAAAAAGAATCAATTTCATATTCTGTTCATCCAAAACCAAATTTTGCACTTTAATATCATGCTAAAAAGTAACAAAATAAACATATTGCTGCTGTATTCAAAATACAAATCGCCGAAAGAAAAACTTACATTATAGGGACAGGTGTGATTGACATTTGTAAACGGCCGTGCAATGTTCCAAGCAATTTTCCAAAATAAAAATTTATTGGCATTTTTTAAAAATCTACACAAATTTGTAGATGAATTGTAAAGAAATGGTCGATAGTCATTACTTTTGCGCAACAGTTGAGCCCAAATCTGGTGGAGATTAATAGAAATTTAATTTATTGGAAATTTTCAGAAAAACAGAATAAACTTACCGTCGTCGTATTGACTAAGGGAAGCTGCAACATTTTCAAATGCAAATTTAATGAAACTTTATCACGAGCTATTACTTTTAAGCGACACTGTGGTATTTGTACAAATTCCTGGTCAAAACTCTTACATTCCAAATTGGTAAATCTTACTACAAAAGCGTCGATTGTAAAGCTAACATTTAAAATCATAAATATTTTTAAAAAAGCTAATGTTCTCATGGCTAACGATGTTTATGAATTAAATACTAGACCATAAAATTATATATTTGTTCTAAATTTAATTAGTTTAAAGCAATTATTTATGACAAATTGACTATTAAACTGAAAACATATGGTTAAGGGAATCCATACAATTAACTATTGTATGAAATGTTTAAATTACCATAACGGGAATAATAATTCCCTCGAATTTTTTTTCAAAATTATTGTTTCTTCATCTTATACAAATTTAAATTTTTTGTGAATTCCCATTTCGGGGAACAAATTCCCGATAAAAATGATAATACACAAATTTATAATTTTAAAGTTCTAATTCAATGTTTATAAGTTTCATTACAGATTTTTTCTAAAAATTTACAAATTCCCAAAACGGGGAAAATTATTTCCATTTCGGGGAAAAGTTCCCCTAAGGTGGGCATAATTTTTTTGGGGAAATTTTATACCAATTTTAATGATTATGATGTTTACTACACATTTTATAAATTCTATACAAAATTTCTGTGCAAAATTTTTAAATTCCCAAAACGGGGAAAATAATTCCCTCGAATTTTTTTTTTCAAAATTATTGTTTTTTCATCAGAATTTTTCTATTTAGTTGAATACATTACATTTTCTATCATATTTAACAATTTTTGTGAATTCCCATTTCGGGGGAAAAATTCCCCTTAAAAATTCTATTACATAAATTTATTATTTTAAAGTGCTAATTCAATGTTTTAAATTTTATTACAGAATTTTTCTAAAAATTTTTAAATTCCCAAAACGGGGAAAATTATTTTCATTTCGGGGAAAAGTTCCCCGAAAGTGGGCATAAATAATTTCCTCAAATAAGGAAATTTTAAACAAATTTGAATGTTTACTACACATTTTATAAATTTTAAACAAAATTCTGTGCAAAATTTTTAAATTCCCAAAACGGGGAAAATAATACCCTCGAATTTTTTTTTCTTCAAAATTATTATTTCTTCATTAGATTTTTTTTATTTAGTTAAAATCATTGCATTTTCTATAATTTAAAAAAAAATTGAAATTTTACATTTTGTGGGAAAAATTCAAATCCTCACGTACAGATGGAGTTTTTCCATTCATTTTAATCTTGGTATTTTCAATTTTAAAAAAAGAATGCATTATTTTGTTTTCAAACTTAATGAAATCATTGTTTCTCATTATAATCCTCGAATAACAAATACCCACAAAATATGTATTTTTATATGAAAATTTAGAAAATTTATTTCCATCAAAACAATCTATCAACCTATTATTCCTTAATTTAATTGAATGCATTTTCAGAATACATTTAAATATGTTCGTTTTGATTTAAAATTGATTTATTAAAAAAAATATTCTTCAAAAGTTAGCTGGTTTCTAAGAAAATCCAAAATATGCTTTAAAAACCAACTAGGCGTATGATTAATATTAATTAGGCTCATTTTTTGTTAAAACACTTATAACTTAAGTTAAAGACAAGCTTTAGAAAAACTTTTAAATACATTTTAAAGTGAACAGTTAAAACAACAATTTAACATTAAATAATACAAAAAAAACTTTTAGAATAATATATTTTTTTTGAATCAAAAAAAAAATTAGTTTTTTTTTTTTTTTAATTTTACCAATGTTATTTACATCAATTATCTTTTATAGAAAAATAAGTATTAATACCAACTTTACGCTTACCCTGGACATACATATAAAAGCGTATCAAATAGTTACCCGGTGGAAATAGAATCAATTTCATATTATGTTCATCCAAAATCATATTTTGCACTATAATATCATGCTAAAATGTAACAAAATAAACATATTATTGCTTTATTCGAAATACAAATCACCTCAAGAAAAACTTACATTATAGGGGCAGGTGTGATTAACATTTGAAAACGGTCGTGCAATGTTCCAAACAATTTTCCAAAATAAAAGTTTATTGGCATTTTTAACAAAGCTACAAAAATTCGTAGATGAATTGTAAAGAAATGGTCGATAATCATTACTTTTACGCAACAGTTGACCCAAAACCTGATGGAGATTAAAAGAAACTTATGAGAAATTTTCACAGCAGCAGAATAAACTTACCGTCATATTGATTAAGGGCAGCTGTAACATTTTCAAATGAAAATTTAATGAAACTTTATCACGAGCCATTACTTTTAAGCGACACTGTGGTATTTGTACAAATTCCTGATCAAAACTCTTACATTCCAAATTGGTAAATCTTATTACCAAAGCGCTGAATGTAAAAATACCATTGAAAAATGTAAATAGCTTTAAAATAGCTGATGTTCTCATGTCTAATGATGGTTATGAATTAAATACTAGACTGCCAAATTATATATTTGATCTAAATTTAATTAGTTTAAAGCAATTATTTATGGCAAATTGAATATTAAACTGAAAGTTAGGGAAACCAAAAAATCAACTATTGTATGAAATGTTTAAATTTTCATAATGAAAAAAATAATTTCCATGAAATTTTCACTTGAAACTTTTATGAATTCCCATTTCGGGGAATAAATTTTTTTTTAAAATAAATTTATTATTTTAAAGCTCTAATTCAATGTTTTAAATTTTATTACAGAATTTTTCTAAAAAATTTTAAATTCCCAAAACGGGGAAATTATTTCCATTTTGGGGAAAAGTTCCCCTAAAGTGGGAATAAATAATTTCCTCAAATAAGGAAATTTTAAACAAATTTGAATGTTTACTACACATTTTATAAGTTCTGTGCAAAATTTTTAAATTCCCAAAACGGGGAAAATAATTCCCTCAAATTTTTTTTTTCAAAATTATAGTTTCTTTAGCTGAATTTTTTTATTTAGTTGAAAACATTACATTTTCTATAATAATACAATTTTTTGTAAATTCCCATTTCGGGGAAAAAATTCCCCAAAAAATATTTAATCTCTAATTTTTTAGTTTTAGAACTATAATTCATTGCTTTAAGTTTCTTAACACAATTTTTAAATAAAATTTTTAAATTCCCAAAAAGGGGAAAATAATCCCCTAAAAAAATTTCCATTTCTGGGGAAAAATCTAAAAATATTTTTTTTTGGAAATTTTAAAAATCACATTTAAAATACATATTTAAATCTAAATTTTATATTTTAGTTCTTTTTCTTAATTTCCATTGTTGGGGGATTGATTTCCCCACAACTGGGGATATTAGTTTTAAAGAAATTTTTAATTTTTTTTTTAATTTTATGATATAAAACATAAATTTTATAAATTCTAATAACTATTTCAAAATAAATTTTTAAATTCCCAAAACGGGGAAAAAAATTTCCTTAAAATTTCAATTAAAAAAATTTTGGAAAAATAATATCCATTTCAGTAAAGCAATCATTTTAGTTTTTTTTAAACATTTTTAGCAAAAAATTTCGAATTCCCAAAATGGGGAAAATAATCCCCTGAATATAATTTTAATTTCCCGGGGAAAAATCGATTTTTTTTTTCAAAATTTATAAAATTTCAAATAATATTAATTAATTAAATATCAATTTTATGTTATTGTTGTTTTTCTTAATTCCCATTTTTGGGGGAAAAAATCCCCTATTTACCCTTTTGATATTTAGAATTTAGCATAAAACAGAGACAATACTAGGAAAAATTATTTATAGTAAGAAAAAACACTTGCATGTATCCATTTATACGTTTATACTATGATAGAAATCCAGTAGAACTTCATTCCACCCTTGTGTGTAAAACCACACAAAATTGTTTATTGCAAATCTTTGAAATTCTCAACATAATTGTAAAGTTTATGAATCATATTTAACAAATATTTAATTTCAAGGTCTTTGTATATCCCCATAACGGGGAAAATAATTCCCTAAAAATTTTAATTCAAAATTATGGTCTTTCCAATAAATTTCTTTCATTTGCTTTAAAATTACACATGTTCTATCATATTTTTAATTTTTTGTAAATTCCCAAAACGGGGAAAATAATTCCCTCAAAAAATTTTAATACATAAATTTATAAATTTAAAGCAATCATTTTATGTTTTAAGTTTTTTTAAACCATTTTTAAAAAAAAAATTCAAATTCCCAAAATGGGGAAAATAATCCCCTAAATATAATTTTAATTTCCGGGGAAAAATCAAATTTTTTTTTCAAAATTTATTAAAATTTCAAATAATATTAATTAATTAAATCTTTATTTGAAGTTATAGCTGATTTTCTTAATTCCCATTTTTGGGGGAAAAAATTTCACCCAAAATTTCCCCATTTTGATGTTAAGAATTTTGCATAAACCAGAGCTAATACTAAGAAAACTGATTTATAGTTAGAATAAATCAGTTCTAGTTCAGTTCGGACGTTCAG
Organism: Calliphora vicina; assembly: GCF_958450345.1. Classification (NCBI taxonomy): domain Eukaryota; kingdom Metazoa; phylum Arthropoda; class Insecta; order Diptera; family Calliphoridae; genus Calliphora; species Calliphora vicina. Next base: position 112,042,568 of record NC_088783.1, on the reverse strand, counting down.
TTCTAGTTCAGTTCGGACGTGTTTATTTTTACTCCGAGATAACTCGTTATTTTAATGTATCTATCGGAAAATAAATATAAATATCACCTGTTTATTATTTACGCGAAAGGACGCTTTTTTTTTAATAATATTATTAAATAAAAAATCAAAACAACAACTAAAAGACAAATAAGTAAAAAAAAAAAATTCTTTATATTTTTTTTTCTTTTTTTGAACCTTTTTTGTGCATTGACTATTAAATAAAGATCAAGAGTGTTAACGAAAGTAATTACAAATACTCTTAAATGAGTCTCTTCAACGAAAACAGTGAGCGAAGGTTAAGTGTAAACGGCAGAAATGCATACGTTACAGTTAATGTAGACGAAAAAAATATAAACAAAACAAACAGAAGAATAGATGACAACTTGTTTTTAACAGCCAAACCTGTTAACCGCGCTCGTTCTTGTTCCCCCGCATTGACAACAACTAATGATTGTCAAACAAAAGAAAATTCAACTCAATCAGAAAATAAAAATATTTTATCTATGCCTGAAAGTATGCTAGCTATATCAGCTTCAGATACGAAATCCACCACACTAACTACAAATAAAATTAACCCATTAAGCGGCGCTGTACCCAAGATTAGTCAACCATTAAATAATGAAAATAAATCCCAAATACAGGTTGGAATGGACCGGTATATTACAGTTTTAAAACGGGCACGAAGTCCCAAGTCCTCGAAAGCGGCACCCTTGGCCAAATTATATAAGGATAGTGAACCTCATAGACTAAACAATGAAAATCGTTTTTCTATTCTGGAATGTGAAACTAATGAACCAGTAAATAAAATCCATTCTACAAAACCACCCCCCATTTACTTGAGAGAAAATAATTCGAATCCACTGGTTCAGAGCCTGATCTCATTAATAGGAGAGAACTCTTTTTACGTAATCCCAATCAAGAAAGGCACGATTCATGAAACTAAAATACAGGTCAATAGTGAAAACGATTATAGAAAGGTTGTAACATATTTTGAAACTCAAAAGAAAAGTTTTTACACTTATCAGCTGAAAGGAAGCAAGGGTCTACAAGTTGTAATAAAGGGTATTGACTGTAATGTTGAACCACTCGAAATAAAGCAAAGCTTAGAAGATAAAGGCTATAAGACAAAAAATGTGATAAATATTAGAAATCGCGAAAAAATACCCCAACCACTCTTCCGTGTTGAACTTGAACCCGGTGACATAAACCTGAAAAAAAATGAAACACATCCCATATATAACTTGAAGTACTTATTGCATCGTAAAATTACGGTAGAAGAACCACACAAACGATTTGGCCCCGTTCAATGTATGAATTGCCAAGAATATGGACACACCAAGGCATATTGCAAATTGCCACCAGTATGTGTCATTTGCGGGGAGTTGCATAACACATCCCAATGTAACAAATCTAAAGATGATCCTAAAATAAAAAAATGCAGCAATTGCGGAGGTAACCACACAGCAAACTACAGGGGTTGTCCTGTCTACTCAATTGTTAAAAAATCACAAAGCCAGAAACCAAAGATTTTCCCCGCTCAGCCATTAAATAACATCAATTTGAACTACCCCCCGTTGCAACAGACATATGACAACAAAGTAACATATGCAAATGTACTTAGAAACAACCAAACTCAGCCGCAAGTCCGTCAACCCCAAAACGAAAATATGAACCCAGAGGTAAGAGAGCAAACGCCAATTTTCAATTTTACCCGACTAGAATCTACAATAGAAACTCTTGTGCAATCGGTAAATAACTTTACAAACTCAATGAGTAACATGATGCAAGAAATGCTTAAGATGCAATCAATGTTATTGCAGGCTGTGCTTAACAGACCATGAACTGCCTAAGAATATGTTTTTGGAATGCAAACGGCATACGCCAACACAAAAACGAACTCGAATATTTTTTAAGAAACCAACAAATTGATGTAATGCTGGTTTCTGAAACTCATTTGACGTCCAGAAGTTCCTTTCGAATAAATGGATATGTAATATATGACACCAAAGATCCCAGAGGTAGAGCATGCGGAGGCTCGGCAATTTTAATAAAAGCTCGAATAAAACACTACTTAATGTGTGATTTTTGCGAAGATTATCTTCAAGCTACTACAATCTGTCTTGAAGATTTTCATCGAAACTTAGTGATTTCATCGATATACTCACCCCCAAGATTCTCAATTACAGAAAGTCAATATAATAGATTTTTTAAATCACTAGGCCCCCGTTTCCTGGCTGCTGGCGATTATAATGCTAAGCACACATTCTGGGGATCACGACTGATTACCCCTAAAGGTCGTGTTTTGTTCGACTCAATCTCTAAAATGGGTTTGCATGTGCTTTCGAGCGGCCAACCTACTTACTGGCCTACTGACCCACGAAAAATACCGGATGTTATTGATTTTAGCGTGATGAAAAATATCCCTAGAGAAATGATTCAAATTGAATCCTCGCTGGAACTATCTTCAGATCACTCACCCACTATTATTACTTTATTGAGCCCCCTAGAAATTGTATCCCCGACTGGTAATTTAGCGATGGCAGGCACAAGAATAAATTGGCTCAAATATAAAAAATACCTCAGTACACATTGCTCGGAAAACATACCGCTAAGAACACCAGAAAATATCGATCACTCTCTTATCAATTTCGATCAAAATCTCAGAATGGCTGCTCAACATGCTACCCAAACACCCCGAAAATTCAGATATAATAGAATTAATTCTGCAGATGTCGAACGGCTCTTAAATGAAAAAAGAAGATTTCGAAGAGAGTGGCAATTGCACAGATCCCCCCAACTAAAATCGAAGCTTAAAGATTGTATAAAAAGACTTAAAAAGCTCTTGGAATTTCGAAAAATGGAATCATTGAAAAAATATTTAGAAAGCCTGGACGCAACCCCACAATCGGATTACTCATTATGGCGAGCAACAAAAAATCTTAAAAGACCCGTTATATGTAAGTCCCCCTTGCGAAATTCAAGTGGTGGTTGGGCAAGAAATGATACTGAAAAAGGGAATCTGTTTGTTAATCATTTAAAAAAAGTATTTACACCGAACACATCAAACGAAGCAATTGAGTTGCCACCTGTTGCACCCTATTTTGCAGCAGCCGTACCCCTACGTTTTGAGATTCGAGAGATCGAAAATGCTATTGCTGATTTAAATCCCAAGAAAGCGCCTGGTATGGATAAGATCAGCAACAAGATGCTTATGGAGCTACCCCGGATAGCAATAAAAATAATTCTTTTTATTTTTAATGCTATATTACGACTTGAATATTATCCTCCAGAATGGAAGGTTTCACTGGTTACCATGATACCCAAGCCGGGAAAAGATCACACAAAAGTAGAATCATACAGACCCATCAGCCTATTGTCTAATATATCAAAGCTATTTGAGAAGATACTTATGAACAAGTTGTACCCGATGTTAACTGAAAACAATTGTATTCCGAATCATCAATTTGGATTTAGAAGAAAACACAGTACTATCGAACAAACCCATAGACTTGTAAATATGGTGAGAAAAGCGTTTGAAGAAAAGAAATACTGTTCTGCACTCTTCATCGACATCTCTCAAGCGTTTGATAAGGTATGGCATGCTGGATTAATATACAAATTGAGTCAAAATTTACCGGCAAACACACATAAGCTGTTGGAAAGCTATTTAACTGGTCGAACATTTAAGGTTAAAGAGGGAAACTTTTTAAGTACTGCACAACCCATTGAAGCTGGAGTCCCCCAAGGCAGTATCCTGGGACCTTTTTTATATTTGATGTATTCGTCTGATATGCCAACTAACAATCGCACTCATACATCAACATTTGCTGATGATACTGCTATTCTAAGCATTCATGAAAACCCTCAAGAAGCGTCTCGTCACTTACAAAACCACATATTTGAATTAGAAAAATGGTTAAAACAATGGAAAATTAAAGTCAACGAGCAAAAATGTACACACATTACATTTACATTGCGTAGAGAATCATGCCCCCCTATTCATATCAATAACCAAACAATAATTCAACAATCGGAAGTGAAATACCTCGGAATACATCTCGATCGTCGCCTTACATGGAAAAGTCATATAGATGCAAAGTTGACTCAAATGAAATTGAAATCAATTCAAATTAATTGGCTTATTGGCAGAAACTCCACGCTTAGTTTAGATTGTAAACTTCTACTTTATAACATGATCATAAAACCGATATGGTGTTATGGCATACAATTATGGGGCACGGCCTCAGCGTCAAATGTAGAAAAGATCCAAAGACGCCAAAACAAGTTTCTAAGAATGATCACAGTTGCCCCCTGGTATATCAAAAACGCGAATATACACAAAGATCTAAACGTGCCCATTGTAAAAACTGAAATCTCGAAAAACGTACAAAAATATTTAAAAAAACTTGAAGTTCACCCAAACCCGCTGGCCCGCAACATATTAGATAACCGTGGCCACACTCGATTAAGAAGGAGGGACACAGCAGACCTAATCTAGAAGGAAGAATGCCAATTTAACCAAAACAACCATGAACACAAAATTTTTTCGTCCGGCACTGGCTGGACTAATTAAATAATAATATTAGATATAAGATTTGAACCACTTATTGTTAGTTCATTAAATAATGAAGATACAATAAATAAATGATGAAAAAAAAAAAAAAAAAAAAAATAGTTAGAATAAACATGTGTTTGTATACATTTGTATGTCTATTCCGTGAGAAAATTACAGAAGAACTCTAACTAAACTTCATTTCATCCTTGTGTGTAAAACCACACAAACAAATTTGTTAAGCTATTTATATGTATTTCATGAAATTAGCGAACTAATTGATTAGGAAATATTTTAGAACAAACAAATGTTTAAAAAGTGAGGTTGCTTACCCTAGTGTGTGGTTTTCCACACATATGTAATATCTATGTAATGAAAGATAGCTTTAAGTAAACATTTTAAAATTTGAATAATACAAATTTTTAAAAGAAAAACTCTAATTAAACTTCATTTCCGCCTTGTGTGTAAAACCACACAAAATGTATATTTTTTTAAATTTTTAAAAAAATTTGTTAAGAGATTTGCATGAAATAATTATATCGAATTAATTGATTCAAAAATATTTAAAAAATGACATGTTACCCTGGTGTGTGGTTTTCCACACATATGAAATTCATATGTGATACAAAGTAAAAATGATAAAAAACGTAAACAATGTTGCGAAATGAGTATTAAATTTTTTTTGCTTGACTATAAATATCCCTTTAACAGCATTTATTTTATTATCTTACATTTTAATAAAATTTTTAACATCAATTATCCTTGATAGCAAAATAGGCATTAATATTAATTTTAGGCTTTTGATAGGCATCCAGATATAAACGTAATAGATAATCACCAGCAGGAAATAATATCAATTTCATATCACTTTCATTTAAACTCAAATTTGCCACTATAATATCATGCTAAATAAATAAAAATAAAGATTTTATTTAGAAATAAATAATAACAAAACTTACATTAAGGGGGCAGCTATGATTGACATTTGTAAACGGCCGGGCAATGTCCAATATAATTTTCCAAAATAAAAATTTATGGCCATTTTTCAAAAAGCGACAAAAATCCGTCGAAGTATTGTAAATAAAAGGACGGTACTCATTACTTTTGCGCAGCAATTGACCTCTAACCTGCATAATCAGTAGAATAATTAGGAAATTTATTACAAATTTTACAGCAATTGAAACTTACCGTTAGATTGTTGTTTAAGGGAAGCTGCAACAATTTCAAATGATAATTTACAGAAACCTTATTACGAGCCACCACTTTTAAGCGACACAAGGGAATTTGCACAAATTCCGGATCAAAACCATGACACTCCAAATTGGTAAATTTAATGCCGAATGCAAGGATTATGAAAATTTCATTTAAAATTATCAATATTTTAAAAATATTTGATGTTCTCATGTTAAACTATGACAATGAATTAAATGCTAGAACAAAAAAAGTTTTATTTATTTTTAATCTAGATATAATTAGTTTAAGGCAATTATTTTTTGAATAATATGTATTAAATTAAATAAATTGAAAGCATATGGTTAAGAGAAACTGATAAATGTTGAAATTCTATGCAATTAAACACACACATTTTTTAAATTCCCAACACTAATTCTAAATAAATTTTTAAATTCCCATAACGGGGAAAATAATTTCCTTAAAATTTTAAATAAAAATTTAGTGTTTTCATACGAAATTTTTCCACATTTTCTATCATATCTAAAATTTTTGTAAATTCCCATTTCGGGGAAAAAAATCCCCAAAAATTGTTTAATGCCTAAATTTATTTATAAATTGTTGTAATTCAATATTTTAAGTCTTATTAAGCCATTTTAGCAAAAATTTTTAAATTCCCAAAATGGGGAAAATAATTTCCATTGCGGGGAAAAGTTTCCCTAAAGTGGGGTTGTTAATTTTACAGACATTTTTAATAAATTTTGAAGTTTATCAAATTAAACATAATTTTTTTAAATTCAAAAAACAATTTCTATGAAAATATTTGAATTCCCATAACGGGGAAAATAATTTCCTTAAAAATTTTAATTAAAAATTTTGGTTTCTCCAGCAAAATTTTTTCATTTGCTTAAAAATTACACATTTTCCATCATATCTAAAATTTTTGTAAATTCCCATTTCGGGGAAAAAAATTCCCAAAAAATTTTGAATGCCTAAATTTATAATTTGTTAGCTGTAATTTAATATTTTAAGTCTTATTAAGCCATTTTTTAAAAAAAATTTCAAATTCCCAAAATGGGGAAAATAATATCCATTGCGGGGAAAAGTTTCCCTAAAGTAGGGTTGCCAATTTTACAGAAATTTTTATAAATATTATTCCATTTTCAAAAAATCAATGATATTTATTATTATTATTTTATTTCTTATTTATTTTACTCATAATTAAATCATCCCAAATGTATGCTTTAATTTTATTCTTATTTTTTTTGGTTGTCTTTACAAATTCAACACAATTTATTTTCTTTAATTGTTTGGTATTTATTTAATATGTTAAATAAACACATTAAACAAAAATTAAATATGCAAAAACTTAATTGCCTGTCTTTTTTTAAAAAAAATTTTTATTTTTATTTGTTTATTTAAATAACAAATCAATTAAGATGATTTTCTTTTTCAAATAATAAGTAAAGCATACATTTAGGCTATTCAGAGAATGATTTAAATAATAAATACAAATAAATTATGTTTGATTTTAAGATTTAATTAAGAATTCAAGAAAGAACTAAATTTTGTCATACCTTTTTTAATAATGAAACTAAAGATTTATTCAATGATTTATTATTGACTGAAAAAAAGCATTTTATGTACATATTACGAAATCATGGCATCAAGATATGATAAATTAATAAATATTTCCAAAGAAAACATCATTATTCATGTCAAAAGAGAAGCAAAATAAACTAATCACAATAAAGCATTTTGTATTTATAAAAATAAACAAATTATTCACAAACTCAATAACAATAGCCTATCTTAAGGGGCTAAACAATGCAGACAAAAAACATAAGAAATATTTAAAAATACTGGCAAATGTGTTAATATTAATATCACTCTACTAAATCTTAACATTTATCAATATGAAGCCAAAGGTAAAATATTACCTAAATAAACAAACCCTCTAACAAGTACTGACCAAATATTACCCCTAAATGTAGGCTTTAAAAAAGTAAAGATTCCCCAAAAAAAAGAAACATATTTCAAGGGTTCATAAAAAAATATTTATTTTTCTAATAGAATTTCGTTCTAGTAAATTGCTATATTTATATCAGTTTTTCTTCAACTTCCTACTTTTAAAGGCTATTTTTTCTCTTATTTACTCCACATCCCAGCAAATGACCATTTATTATCAAACACTGATTGGGTTTAATGGAACCTTTTTGAATATAAACTACGAAAGTCTATATTCGTTAGAAAACAAACATCAAAAGTCAAGTAATATTTGCAATATAGAAAAATCTAAAAAAAAACTTGACATAACACTCAGACAGTTGGCAAAAAAAGTTCAGTAGACATGTGTTTGTTCATAAAAGCAAATTAAGGCAAAAAAAAAAACTTGTCTAAATAAAAGTTTTATTTTGTAAAGCAAGTAACAAAGATAAAACATGAAATTTGGAACAGGAAGTCTGCTGAAAGTAATGAAATGACAGCTATACACACTTAAAGTAAGAAGCTGAGGTAATACTTAAGTATTTTAAGGGAAGAACTGAAAACTGTAGCATACTTTAAGGTGAACTAAAGTAGAAAACAAATATTTAAAAAAAAGTAATAGCAAAAGCAGTATCACTTTTCGCATTGCAGTAAAATTAAAAAAAAATTATTTCAGACGACACTATAAACCCTAGGACGGACAGGAGGATATAATGAGACTTTAAGCGAAACATTGGATAAAACTATGAACGAGAATTTGGACAAGGCTTTTGACAGGGCTTTGACAAGGCTTTAGACAAGACTATGGACGAGACTATAGACGAGACTAAAGACGAGACTATAGACGAGACTATAGACGAGACTATAGACGAGACTATAGACGAGACTATAGACGAGACTATAGACGAGACTATAGAAGAAACTATAGAAGAAACTATAGACGAGACTATAGACGAGACTATAGACGAGACTATAGACGAGACTATAGACGAGACTATAGACGAGACTATAGACGAGACTATAGACGAGACTATAGACGAGACTATAGACGAGACTATAGACGAGACTATAGACGAGACTATAGACGAGACTATAGACGAGACTATAGACGAGACTATAGACGAGACTATAGACGAGACTATAGACGAGACTATAGACGAGACTATAGACGAGACTATAGACGAGACTATAGACGAGACTATAGACGAGACTATAGACGAGACTATAGGCGAGACTATAGATGAGACTATAGAAGAAACTATAGAAGAAACTATAGACGAGACTATAGACGAGACTATAGACGAGACTATGGACGAGACTATAGACGAGACTATAGACGAGACTATAGACGAGACTATAGCCGAGACTATAGAAGAAACTATAGAAGAAACTATAGACGAGACTGTAGACGAGACTGTAGACGAGACTATAAACGAGACTATGGACGAGACTATAGACGAGACTATGGACGAGACTATAGACGAGACTATAGACGAAACTACAGACCAGGCGATAGACGAGACTATAGACGAGACTAGAGACGAGACGATAGAAGAGACTATAGACGAGACTATAGACTAGACTAGAGACGATAGACGAGACTAGAGACGATTGACGAGACTATAGACTTGACTATAGACGATACTATAAACGAGGCTATAGACTTGACTATAGACGAGACTAGAGACGGGATGATAGACGAGACTATAGACGATACTATAAACGAGGCTACAGACTTGACTATAGACGAGACTAGAGACGAGAACTACAGACCAGGCGATAGACGAGACTAGAGACGAGACGATAGAAGAGACTATAGACGAGACTATAGAGGAGACTATAGACGAGACTATAGAGGAGACTATAGACGAGACTATAGAGGAGACTATAGACGAGACTATAGAGGAGACTATAGACGAGACTATAGAGGAGACTATAGACGAGACTATAGAGGAGAACATAGACGAGACTGTAGAGGAGACTATAGACGAAACTATAGACGAGACTATAGAGGAGACCATAAGGAGACTATAGACGAGACTATAGAGGAGACTATAGACGAGATTATAGACGAGACTATAGACGAGATTATAGAGGAGACTATAGACGATACTATAGACGATACTATAGAGGATACCATAAGGAGACTATAGACGAGACTATAGACGAGACTATAGACGAGACTATAGACGAGACTATAGAGGAGACTATAGACGATACTATAGAGGAGACCATAAGGAGACTATAGACGAGACTATAGACGAGACTATAGACGAGACTATAGAGGAGACTATAGACGAGACTATAGACGATACTATAGAGGAGACCATAAGGAGACTATAGACGTGACTATAGAGGAGACTATAGAGGAGACTATAGACGAGACTATAGAGGAGACTATAGAGGAGACTATAGACGAGACTATAGAGGAGACTATAGACGAGACTATAGAGGAGACTATAGAGGAGACTATAGAGGAGACTATAGACGATACTATAGAGGAGACTATAGACGAGACTATAGACGAGACTATAGAGGAGACTATAGAGGAGACTATAGAGGAGAATATAGACGAGACTATAGAGGAGACTATAGACGAGACTATAGACGAGACCATAGACGAGACTATAGACGAGACTATAGACGAGACTATAGACGAGACCATAGCCGATACTATAGAGGAGACTATAGACGAGACTATAGACGATACTATAGAGGAGACCATAAGGAGACTATAGACGAGACTATAGACGAGACTATAGACGAGACTATAGACGAGACTATAGACGAGACTATAGACGAGACCATAGCCGATACTATAGAGGAGACTATAGACGAGACTATAGACGATACTATAGAGGAGACCATAAGGAGACTATAGACGATACTATAGAGGAGACCATAAGGAGACTATAGACGAGACTATAGACGAGACTATAGACGAGACTATAGAGGAGACTATAGACGAGACTATAGACGATACTATAGAGGAGACCATAAGGAGACTATAGACGTGACTATAGAGGAGACTATAGAGGAGACTATAGACGAGACTATAGAGGAGACTATAGACGAGACTATAGAGGAGACTATAGAGGAGACTGTAGAGGAGACTATAGACGTACTATAGACGATACTATAGAGGAGACTATAGACGAGACTATAGACGAGACTATATAGGAGACTATAGACGAGACTATAGACGAGACTATAGACGAGACTATAGACGAGACTATAGACGAGACTATAGACGAGACTATAGACGAGACTATAGACGAGACCATAGCCGATACTATAGACGAGACTATAGACGAGACTATAGAGGAGACTATAGACGAGACTATAGACGAGACTATAGACGATACTATAGAGGAGACCATAAGGAGACTATAGACGTGACTATAGAGGAGACTATAGAGGAGACTATAGACGAGACTATAGAGGAGACTATAGACGAGAGTATAGAGGAGACTATAGAGGAGACTGTAGAGGAGACTATAGACGTACTATAGACGATACTATAGAGGAGACTATAGACGAGACTATAGACGAGACTATAGAGGAGACTATAGACGAGACTATAGAGGAGACTATAGACGAGACTATAGACGAGACTATAGACGATACTATAGAGGAGACCATAAGGAGACTATAGACGTGACTATAGAGGAGACTGTAGAGGAGACTATAGACGTACTATAGACGATACTATAGAGGAGACTATAGACGAGACTATAGACGAGACTATAGAGGAGACTATAGACGAGACTATAGAGGAGACTATAGACGAGACTATAGACGAGACTATAGACGAGACTATAGACGAGACTATAGACGAGACTATAGACGAGACCATAGCCGATACTATAGACGAGACTATAGACGAGACTATAGAGGAGACTATAGACGTACTATAGACGATACTATAGAGGAGACCATAAGGAGACTATAGAAGAGACTATAGAGGAGACTATAGACGAGATTATAGACGAGACTATAGACGAGACTATAGAGGAGACTATAGACGAGACTATAGAGGAGACTATAGACGAGACTATAGAGGAGACTATAGACGAGACTATAGAGGAGACTATAGACGAGACTATAGAGGAGACCATAGACGAGACTATAGAGGAGACTATAGAGGAGACTGTAGAGGCGACTATAGACGTACTATAGACGATACTATAGAGGAGACTATAGACGAGACTATAGACGAGACTATAGAGGAGACTATAGACGAGACTATAGAGGAGACTATAGACGAGACTATAGACGAGACTATAGACGAGACTATAGACGAGACTATAGACGAGACTATAGACGAGACCATAGCCGATACTATAGACGAGACTATAGACGAGACTATAGAGGAGACTATAGACGAGACTATAGAGGAGACTATAGACGTACTATAGACGATACTATAGAGGAGACCATAAGGAGACTATAGAAGAGACTATAGAGGAGACTATAGACGAGATTATAGACGAGACTATAGACGAGACTATAGAGGAGACTATAGACGAGACTATAGAGGAGACTATAGACGAGACTATAGAGGAGACTATAGACGAGACTTTAGAGGAGACTAAAGAGGAGACTATAGACGAGACTATAGACGAGACTATAGACGAGACTATAGACGATACTATAGAGGAGACCATAAGGAGACTATAGACGTGACTATAGAGGAGACTATAGACGAGACTATAGACGAGACTATAGAGGAGACTATAGAGGAGACTGTAGAGGAGACTATAGACGAGACTATAGAGGAGACTATAGAGGAGAATATAGACGAGACTATAGACGAGACTATAGACGAGACTATAGACGAGACCATAGCCGATACTATAGAGGAGACTATAGAGGAGACTATAGACGAGACTATAGAGGAGACTATAGAGGAGACTATAGAGGAGAATATAGACGAGACTATAGACGAGACTATAGACGAGACCATAGCCGATACTATAGAGGAGACTATAGACGAGACTATAGACGATACTATAGAGGAGACCATAAGGAGACTATAGACGATACTATAGAGGAGACCATAAGGAGACTATAGACGAGACTATAGACGAGACTATAGACGAGACTATAGAGGAGACTATAGACGAGACTATAGACGATACTATAGAGGAGACCATAAGGAGACTATGGACGTGACTATAGAGGAGACTATAGAGGAGACTATAGACGAGACTATAGAGGAGACTATAGACGAGACTATAGAGGAGACTATAGAGGAGACTGTAGAGGAGACTATAGACGTACTATAGACGATACTATAGAGGAGACTATAGACGAGACTATAGACGAGACTATAGAGGAGACTATAGACGAGACTATAGACGAGACTATAGACGAGACTATAGACGAGACTATAGACGAGACTATAGACGAGACTATAGACGAGACTATAGACGATACTATAGAGGAGACCATAAGGAGACTATAGACGTGACTATAGAGGAGACTATAGAGGAGACTATAGACGAGACTATAGAGGAGACTATAGACGAGACTATAGAGGAGACTATAGAGGAGACTGTAGAGGAGACTATAGACGTACTATAGACGATACTATAGAGGAGACTATAGACGAGACTATAGACGAGACTATAGAGGAGACTATAGACGAGACTATAGAGGAGACTATAGACGAGACTATAGACGAGACTATAGACGAGACTATAGACGAGACTATAGACGAGACTATAGACGAGACTATAGACGAGACTATAGACGAGACTATAGACGAGACTATAGACGAGACTGTAGACGAGACTATAGACGAGACTATAGACGAGACTATAGACGAGACTATAGACGAGACTATAGACGAGACTATAGACGAGACTATAGACGAGACTATACACGAGACTATAGACGAGACTATAGACGAGACTATAGACGAGACTATAGACGAAACTATAGACGAGACTATAGACGAGACTATAGACGAGACTATAGACGAGACTATTGACGAGACTATAGACGAGACTATTGACGAGACTATAGACGAGACTATAGACGAGACTATAGACGAGACTATAGACGAGACTATAGACGAGACTATTGACGAGACTATAGACGAGACTATAGACGAGACTATAGACGAGACTATAGACGAGACTATAGACGAGACTATAGACGAGACTATAGACAAGACTATAGACGAGACTATAGACGAGACTATAGACGAGACTATAGACGAGACTATAGACGAGACTATAGACGAGACTATAGACGAGTCTATAGACGAGACTATAGACGAGACTATAGACGAGACTATAGACGAGTCTATAGACGAGACTATAGACGAGACTATAGACGAGACTATAGACGAGACTATAGACGAGACTATAGACGAGACTATAGACGAGACTATAGACGAGACTATAGACGAGACTATAGACGAGACTATAGACGAGTCTATAGACGAGACTATAGACGAGACTATAGACGAGACTATAGACGAGACTATAGACGAGACTATAGACGAGACTATAGACGAGACTATAGACGAGACTATAGACGAGACTATAGACGAGACTATAGACGAGACTATAGACGAGACTATAGACGAGACTGTAGACGAGACTATAGACGAGACTATAGACGAGACTATAGACGAGACTATAGACGAGACTATAGACGAGACTATAGACGAGACTATAGACGAGACTATACACGAGACTATAGACGAGACTATAGACGAGACTATAGACGAGACTATAGACGAAACTATAGACGAGACTATAGACGAGACTATAGACGAGACTATAGACGAGACTATTGACGAGACTATAGACGAGACTATTGACGAGACTATAGACGAGACTATAGACGAGACTATAGACGAGACTATAGACGAGACTATAGACGAGACTATTGACGAGACTATAGACGAGACTATAGACGAGACTATAGACGAGACTATAGACGAGACTATAGACGAGACTATAGACGAGACTATAGACGAGACTATAGACGAGACTATTGACGAGACTATAGACGAGACTATAGACGAGACTATAGACGAGACTATAGACGAGACTATAGACGAGACTATAGATGAGACTATTGACGAGACTATAGACGAGACTATTGACGAGACTATAGACGAGACTATAGACGAGACTATTGACGAGACTATTGACGAGACTATAGGCGATACTATGGACGAGACTATAGACGAGACTATAGACGAGACTATAGACGAGACTATAGACGAGACTATAGACGAGACTATAGACGAGACTATTGACGAGACTATAGACGAGACTATAGACGAGACTATAGACGAGACTATAGACGAGACTATAGATGAGACTATTGACGAGACTATAGACGAGACTATTGACGAGACTATAGACGAGACTATAGACGAGACTATAGACGAGACTATAGACGAGACTATAGACGAGACTATTGACGAGACTATAGACGAGACTATAGACGAGACTATAGACGAGACTATAGACGAGACTATAGACGAGACTATAGACGAGACTATAGACGAAACTATAGACGAGACTATAGACGAGACTATAGACGAGACTATAGACGAGACTATAGACGAGACTATAGACGAGACTATAGACGAGACTATAGATGAGACTATTGACGAGACTATAGACGAGACTATTGACGAGACTATTGACGAGACTATAGACGAGACTATAGACGAGACTATAGACGAGACTATAGACGAGACTATAGACGAGACTATTGACGAGACTATAGACTATAGACGAGACTATAGACGAGACTATAGACGAGACTATAGACGAGACTATAGACGAGACTATAGACGAAACTATAGACGAGACTATAGACGAAACTATAGACGAGACTATAGACGAAACTATAGACGAGACTATAGACGAGACTATAGACGAAACTATAGACGAGACTATAGACGAGACTATAAACGAGACGATATACGATTCTATATACGATACTATTTCTCTGATTTTTCATAGTTATGAATCGGTATTCAGTATGTTAGATCCAACTATTGGGTCATCTAATAACTAAATTTGTTCCAAGTAGTATGTGGACCACTTTATATACGAGACTGTAGACGATATTATGGGGGATTATATGGACGATAATATAGACAAGACAATGGGCGAGAATGTAGAGGCTAATTAAGTAATTCAGTCTTGCGTGCATTTTATTTTATAAAAAACGTGTAGCAAATTAAATGTGAAAAACATATTATCAAATCAATATTCTTTTATAGCAATATAAACATTTGCCTTAACCTTAAGATCATTGAAGGAATACATGTATAAACGAAGCATATAATCGCCTGTGGGAAATAGCACAAGTTTCATAAGATTTTCATTCAGAAGCAAATCTTTCACAATCAGATCGTCCTAAGAGAAGTAAAGAAGAATTTTTGCATTAAATTACTAAATAAATACAACACAAATCAACTTACATTATAGGGACAAGTGTGATTGGCATTGGTATACGGCCGTATAATGTCATATAAGATTTTCCAGAATAAAAATCTATGGCCACTTTTAACAAAACTACAAAAATCCGCCGTGGTGTTGTAAAGAAAGGGACGATAATCATTACTTTTGCGCAACAGTTGGCCACCGATCTGATAAAAATATAGAAAATAAATTCGTTAAATCGAAGTATCTAATAACTTACCGTTATATTGCTTAAAGGAAGTTGCAACATTCCTAAATGGACATTTAGCGAAACTTTATTACGATCCACCACTTTTAGGCGACACTGCTGTATGTTCGCATATTCCTTATCGATAACGTGACATTCTAAATTGGTAAATTTGATTAGGTATCCGGGTATTGAGAGCAGACTATTTAAAAATAGAAATAGTTTTAAAATAATTGATGTTCTCATGTTCAACTATGGAGCTGAAGTGAACGAGATAGACCATAAAATTGGTACTTAGCTACGCAAATTATTTATGGTTAAATGACAATTACAATTAACTGATTATGATTGTAATTGAAACTAAATGGTAGAGGTTTGTTAACCGAAAAGTTGCTGATTAACAAACAGCGATAGTTTCAGAACAATAAATAGTTTTCGGTGTATTATTTAAGCGAATAATCGGTTTATTGGAAAACCCCGTTAATTTTATTCAAACCTTCAAAGACAACAACAAATAAAGGTGCAATATTTGAATATCGATTAAATTAAATTTACGAATAATCGGTTTCATTTTAATCGATTAATAGTTAATATTTTATTAAATTAATCGATTAATAGTTAAAAGAATTTCTAACAAATAACAAAACATCATTCGAATAATCGCAGTTATTTTAATCGATTATTCAGTAAGATTTTATTCGATTAATATTAAAAATTTATCGCAAATACGATTAAATGATTTAAAATTGAAAATGATTTTTTATTGATTTATTAGAAAATTAAATTATTCGATTAATTGATTTAAATTATTCGATTAATAGTTTTTATTTAATTTGGTTAAAATTTCCATAATATTTTTTCCTGAAATAGTCGACTAATCGGTTTTATATGAATCGATTAATCGTTAAATCATTATTCGATTAATTAATTAATATTGAAAAATTTTCTAATTCGATTCAAAATATTCGATAAATATGTGTAATTGAATAACGATTAAATTAAAATTTACGAATAATCGGTTTCATTTTAATCGATTTATATTTTTAAAATATTTTATTCGATTATTCGATTAGTAGTAAAAAGAAAAATAATGTTTTTTATTTCATTCTTATATATTCGAATAATCGGTTTTAATTTAAATCGAATTTAAAATTTTGCCTAAACAATCGTTTAACTGATTTAAAGTATACGACTAATTTATTTGAAAATCTGAGTTTTTATATAAAAAAAATCGATTTTTGGTGAGAAATATGAGTGATCACTGATCGAGCTCCTTTTCTTAATTAAACCCAAGTTATTAGCGAATTTAGATATTTTGAGTTTTTATATAAAAAACTAATTTTTGGTCAGAAATATGAGCGTTCTGCGATTTTAGAAAAAAAGTGGGCGTGGTAAATTTTTCTTACGAATTTTACTACGAACATTTAACAACAAATTATCATAGGTGCAGCCGTTTTCCGATTTTAGATAAATTGAAATAAGTGGGCGTGGTCAAGTTTTCCTTCAGTTTTAATCGATTAATGAATCAGATTAGATCAACACATTCTACATATTTCATATGGTTAAACTTTTCTCACTATTATTTTCTGAAATATTCGAATAATCGCTTTTATTTTAATCGATTAATCGTTAATTTTTTTATTCGATTAATCGAATAATAATAAAAACTGTCTACCAAATCAAAAATATAAAAGAATTTATTTCATTCTGATATATTCGAATAATCGCTTTTAGTTTAATCGATTAATCACAAATATTTTATTCGATTAATCGATTAATTATTAAAAATTTTAACAATTCAAAAAAATAAATGTTTTTATTTCATTCTGAAATTTTCGAATAATCGGTTTCATTTTAATCGATTAATCAGTGATATTTTATTCGATTAATATTAAAATTTTTTCTAAAAATTCGATTAATTGATTTAAAATATTTGACTAATTTATTAGAAAATAAGATTATTCGATTAATTTATTTGAAAACTACGATTTATCAATTAAATATATTCAATTAATTCGTTTAATGTATCAGATTTTTCAATTTAAATTATTCGATTAATTGGTTAATTTTTTCTGTTCTGAAATATAGGAATAATAATTTTTATTCGATTAATAGCTTATATTTAAATTGGTTAAAGTTTCCTCACTAATCTTTTCTAAAATATTCGAATAATCTATTTTATTTTATTCGATTAATCAATATTGAAAAATCTTCTAAATCGATTCTAAGTATTCGATATCATTTAACTGAATATACATATGTATTCATTAATTTAGATTTAAAATTTTCGAATAATCGTTTTAATTTTATTCGATTAATAAATAATGAAACAAATTTCTAACAATTAAAAAAAAACATTTTTTTCTCTGAAAATTTCGAATAATCGGTTTTATTTTAGTCGAATAATCATTAATATTATATTCGATTAATCGATTAATTTTTGAAATTTATTTAAATTTGGTCAAAGTTTTCTCACTATTGTTTCTGATATATTCGAATAATCGCTTTTATTTTAATCGATTAATCGTTAATTTTTTTATTCGATTAATCAATTAATATTGAAAAATCTTCTAAATCGATTCTAAATATTCGATAAATTTATTTAGTTGAATTTATTCGTTAAATCGATTTAAAAATTTCGAATAATCGTTTTTATTTTATTCGATTAATAAATAATGAAACAAATTTCTAACAATTAAAAAAATCTTTTTTTTTTCTCTGAAATATTCGAATAATCGGTTTTATTTTAGTCGAATAATCGTTAATATTTTATTCGATTATTCGATTAATTTTTGAATTCGGTCAAAGTTTTCTCACTATTTTTTCTGAAATATTCGAATAATCGGTTTTATTTTAATCGATTAATTGTTAATTTTTTATTCGATTAATCAACTAATATTGCAAAATCTTCTAATCCGCTTCTAGATATTCGGTAAATTTATTTAATTGAATCGATTAAATCGATTTAAAATTTTCGAATAATCATTTTAATTTTATTCGATTAATAGATAAATAATGAAACAAATTTCTAATAATTAAAAAAAATATTTTTTTCTCTGAAATATTCGATAATCGGTTTTATTCTAGTCGAAAAATCGTTAATATTTTATTCGATTAATCGATTAATTTTTGAAATTTTTTTTAAATTCGGTCAAAGTTTTCTCACTATTGTTTCTGAAATATTCGAATAATCGCTGTTATTTTAATAGATTAATCGTTAATTTTCTATTCGATTAATCGATTAATTTTTTTTTAAATTTTCAAAAAAATATGTTTTTACATCGTCTGGTTGTATTTTGCAAGCCAATTTGAAATATTCCATTAATCGGTATTATTTTAATCGATTAATATTTAAAAATATTCTAAAAATTCCTGGAATTGTGTTTTTAAATTATCTTTTTTATTCGTGTTTATTATTGATTCGCTTGCATTAATCTAATAAATTTAATTCGGTATTTTTGATTAATTTATTAAGAAAATTAGATTATTCGATAAGTTTATTTGAAATATTCGATTCATCGATTAAGTAAATTCGATTAATCGATTTAAAATATTCTTATAATCGAATAAATTTAATTCGGTATTCGGTTAATAATCAGCTTTGTTTTAATCGTTTAATATATCAGATTATTCAATTTAAATTATTTGATTAATTGGTTAAATTTTTCTTATTCTGTTCTGAAATATCGGAATAATCGTTTTTGTTAGATTAATAGCTTATATTTAATTGACCGAATTAAAATAAGCTATTTTTTCTCACTATTGTTTCTGAAATATTCGAATAATCGGTTTTATTTTAATCGATTAATCGTTAATTTTTTTATTCGATTAATCAATTAATATTGAAAAATCTTCTAAATCGATTCTAATTAGATTTAATTAGATTTAAAATTTTCGAATAATCGTTTTAATTTTATTCGATTAATAAATAATGAAACAAATTTCTAACAATTAAAAAAATCTTATTTTCTTCTCTGAAATATTCGAATAATCGGTTTTATTTTAATCGAATAATCGTTAATATTTTATTCGATTAATATTTAATTTTTTTTTAAATTCGGTCAAAGTTTTCTCACTATTGTTTCTGAAATATTCGAATAATCGCTGTTATTTTAATCGATTAATCGCTAATTTTTTATTCGATTAATCAATTAATATTGAAAAATCTTTTAAATGGATTTTAAATATTCGATAAATTTATTTAGTTGAATTTATTCGTTAAATCGATTTAAAAATTTCGAATAGTCGTTTTTATTTTAATCGATTAATAGATAAATATTGAATCAAATTTCTAATAATTAAAAAAAATCTTTTTTTCCTCTGAAATATTCGAATAATCAGTTTTATTTTAGTCGAATAATCGTTAATATTTTATTCGATTATTCGATTAATTTTTGAATTCGGTCAAAGTTTTCTCACTATTGTTTCTGAAATATTCGAATAGTCGATTTTATTTTAATCGATTAATCGTTAATTTTTTTATTCGATTAATCAATTAATATTGAAAAATCTTTTAAATCGATTTTAAATATTAGATAAATTTATTTAGTTGAATTTATTCGTTAAATCGATTTAAAAATTACGAATAATCGTTGTCATTTTAATCGATTAATCGATAAATAATAAAACAAATTTCTAATAATTAAAAAAAATATTTTTTTCTCTCAAATATTCGTATAATCGGTTTTATTTTAGTCGAATAATCGTTAATATTTTATTCGATTAATTTTTGAAATTTTTTTAAATTCGGTCAAAGTTTTCTGACTATTGTTTCTGAAGTATTCGAATAGTCGATTTTATTTTAATCGATTAATCGTTAATTTTTTTATTCGATTAATCAATTAATATTGAAAAAGCTTTTAAATGGATTTTAAATATTCGATAAATGAGTTGAATTTATTCGTTAAATCGATTTAAAATTTTCGAATAATCGTTCGAATATTGAAACAAATTTCTAACAATTAAAAAAATCTTTTTTTTTTCTCTCAAATATTCGTATAATCGGTTTTATTTTAGTTGAATAGTCGTTAATATTTTATTCGATTAATCGATTAATTTTTGAATTTTTTTTTTAAATTCGGTCAAAGTTTTTTCACTATTGTTTCTGAAATATTCGAATATTCGCTTTTATTTTAATCGATTAATCGTTAATATTTTATTCGATTAATCGATTAATATTTAATTTTTTTTTAAATTTCCAAAAACATGTTTTTACATCGTCTGATTGTATTTTGCAAGCTAATTTGAAATATTCGATGTATCGGTATTATTTCAATCGATTAATAGTTAATATTTTATTCGATTAATATTTAAAAATATTCTAAAAATTCCTGGAATTGTGAATTATTTTTTTTATAGGCGTTTATTATTTATTTGCTTGGAATTATATTCATGAAATTATTCGGTTATATTTTATTCGATTAATCGATTAATATTTTTTTAACTTTTTTTTAAATTAATTTTGTTAAATACTTTTATTCTCTGGCTAGTTTTAAGCAAGAAAAGAATAATCGATTAAATATTCGATTAATCGTTTGTAATTTAAACGATTATTCGTTTAACATGATTTAGTTTGTAATTAATTTTATCATAGTTTTAACGTTTACTGTTACTTAGTAGCCCAATAATGAGCCAATAGTTAATTATTTTTAAAATATCACTAAATCTTAATGCTTGAGCAACCAAAATTGTAATTGTTTTTCAAAAAACCAAATAAGCTTAAATTCGTCATGAGTTTTATATAACCTTTTAAACAAATCGCATTAAATATTTTCAAAATTTTTTCTTAAAAAAAAATGTTTTATTTTCAAAACGAATACAGGTATTTATTAATCTGTTTAATATTTATTAAGAGTTTAGCTTTGCAAAACTGCATGATTGTTAAATTCACCAAATTGGAATGCCAGGCGTATGATAAGAGTTATGCCGAGTTCAAGTTATGCCAGCTGAAGGCCGTGGGCAGGGATAAAATAGCTCTGAATATAAATGTGAATTTGCATGAGAGACCTTTGAACAATATAACGGTAAGTTGAGGTGAAATGTGGGGGAAGAAAATTTATTAATTTTTTTTAAAAATTACAGCTGAGCGCCCAATTGTTTCGCAAGAGTCATGATTTTCGCCCGTTTTTATATAATGACACCTTTGATTTTTGCCTTTTTATGAAGAACTCAAATCGTTTTCTATTTTGGAAGACTTTGGTGCAGGATTTATCGCACTTCAGCAATATTAATCATACCTGTCCTTATGATGTAAGTTGTTTATTTAAGATGACTTCCCTTGATTTTCAATTAAGAGAATTTTTTTCTGTTTATTTCCAGCATGACATCATTGTTAAGAATATGATTCTGGAGGAGAGCATTTTAAAACATTTACCATTTCCCTCCAATGATTATATGATCCAGTTGAAAATTTCTTCATTTAATGATTTAAAAATGCGTGTGAAAATCTATATAGTCATTGTTGAGTAGCATTTTACATTCAATAAAAATATTTGTATTTTTTTTTTTGTTGAGAGATGATGGAAATTAAACAATTTGTTAATGAAGCTTTTAGTCGATTTTTCTTTTGGCAAAATTTATTCAAGTATAAAATTTGCTGATGTTTTGGGTTTTTTTCCTTAAACAACAGCATGAAACTGAGTTTATCTCCCGTTAAAAGCGAGCAAAAGAAGTTGAAGCCACAATATAAAACATGAAACAACAAGAGAAACACTTAAACTTGATGTAAATAATGTAATTAGATGAAGTAAATTCTTTAGCCCCTGGCAACTAGTTAACCAACAGTTTTGGTTATTTAACAGATTAACCCTCAAAAGGTCACTGGGGTCGTATAGAGACAGGCATTTAAAAACAACAGTGATAAACTAGAAACATGTAAAAACAAGTTAGAGATCCAAAGAGGGACCTTAAGAAAAAGATTGAAAATATTTTTTGGTGAAAAAAAAAATTCGGGTTAAAAACTACGTTTTCTCGATTTTGACCCATTGTAGGTCCAAACTACTAAGACGTTATATATGTCATTGGAAAGGTCTTGGAAATACCTATCATTAGATATCCATATTGCCTATATTAATAACTCATCCAGCTTTAGATCAAAAATAGTTTAAAAATCGAGGTAGTCTTGGTTTTTTGCTTATATCTCAGCCATTTGTGGACCGATTTTCTCGATTTTAAAAAGCAACTGAACCGGCACTATAACCAATATATTGATGTATGAATCTTGTATGTAAGTTATTTAGGGGCAACGGAAAGCTGATTTCAACATACATATGGACATGGCTGAATCGAAAATGTAGAAATTACAAACGGAAAAGGTCTTTCATCATGGCGGTAAAAGGAGGAATGTTCCACAATTGGCTGGTTTACACACTTAAGGGTTAATTTCTTATTTTTCAATGTACTTCTACCACCCCCCCCCCACTCAACAACAGAAATTTCCTTTTCCTTTTTTAACAAAAACAAGCACAAAAACCAAATGCAAATGAGCTGGTGAACATCCGTTTCACTAAGTCAATAGCTGATTTGGATAGAAATCCTATAAATATCGTGTAGTTTCATCATTAAACCAAAGTAAATAATAAGAAAAATAAAGCAGGACATTGCTAGACAGACAATGTTTCATTCTATTTGTTTGTTTGTTTTTGGTCATAAACACAGACATTATTTAGCATAAATACTTGTACTACAAAAACAAATAGTTTCATTAACATTAATTCCAATGAACTGATGAAAATTAGAAGAGACACGCTCCAGAAAAATATACTAAATATCTGTACTGTTATGACAACAGCAAGGGGAAACATTTGTTTTTGAAATTTAAAGAGCAGTGAAGCATAAAATTCTGGGAATTAAAGTTGTTTGAAAACCAAAAAGGATTAAAAATAAAATTAAGGTAGCAGAGGAAAAAAGGGGGTGAGGCTTATTAAGTGGATAAATAAAAGTGGGCTACATTAGATAAATAATAGAATTTAAATCCAAAGCAATACAAAATAATAAAATAACACGTAAGAAAACTATATTTGGCTGTGTAGAATCTAATATATCCTTCATCAAATTTTAAATCAGATCATTTAACTTTACGAGCTGTTTTTCTTCTAGAAGTGTTCGGTGCTTCTCGAAAGAGTTGTTCGACTTCGGCTGTGCCGAATCTTATATACCCTTCACCTAATCATACTTCAAAATACAAATTTTAAATATTTTTAGGTAAACAAAATTTATTTTTTTTTCAAAGTTTTTTATAATTTTTTTGACATTTTTTTTTTTTCAAATTGTTATTTTAAATTTTATTTTTTTTTTAAATTTTTTTCTGGTGAAAAAAAAAATTCGGGTTAAAAAATAATTTTTCCGATAATAATTTTTTTTATATACGTCGTTGTAAAGGTCTTTGAAATATCTATCATTAGATATCCATATTGTCTATATTAATGACTTAGTAATCCATATATACATCAAAAATAGGTCAAAAATCGAGGTTGTCTTGGTTTTTCCCCATATCTCAGCCACTTGAGGACCGATTTTGCTGATTTTAAATAGGACACTTCTCGAAAGCATGTCTAACAGAATTCTTGAAGTTTTGGATCCCGAAGATATCTCGGGTCTTCAGAAAATTGATTTCAACAGACAGACGGACATGGCTTAATAGGCTATGTATAAGGATCCAGAATATATATACTTTATAGGGTCGGAAAATTATATTGTGGAAATTACAAACGGAATGACAAACTCATATATACACTTTTCACGAAGTCGAAGGGTATAAAAATAATAATTTGTTGGAGCAAGTATAAGTTTTGGCTGGAATAGTCTGTATAAGTTTATTCTGACTCACTCTTTAAATCATTAACTTGAGAGACTATAACAAGCCTCGAGGCGAGACTATAAACGGGACTACAGACGAGACTATAGACGAGACTGTAGACGAGACTATAGACGAGACTATAGACGAGACTATAGACGAGACTATAGACGAGACTATAGACGAGACTATAGACGAGACTATAGACGAGACTATAGACGAGACTATAGACGAGACTATAGACGAGACTATAGACGAGACTATAGACGAGACTATAGACGAGACTATAGATGAGAGTATAGATGAGACTATAGACGAGACTATAGACGAGACTATAGACGAGACTATAGACGAGACTATAGACGAGACTATAGACGAGACTATAGACTAGATAATAGACGAAACTATAGACGAGACTACAGACGAGACTATAGACTAGATAATAGACGAGACTATAGACGAGACTATAGACGAGACTATAGACGAGACTATAGACGAGACTATAGACGAGACTATAGACGAGACTATAGACGAGACTATAGACGAGACTATAGACGAGACTATAGACGAGACTATAGACGAGACTATAGACGAGACTATAGACGAGACTATAGACGAGACTATAGACGAGACTATAGACGAGACTATAGACGAGACTATAGACGAGACTATAGACGAGACTATAGACTAGATAATAGACGAAACTATAGACGAGACTACAGACGAGACTATAGACGAGACTATAGACTAGATAATAGACGAAACTATAGACGAGACTACAGACGAGACTATAGACGAGACTATAGACGAGACTATAGACGAGACTATAGACGAGACTATAGACGAGACTATAGACGAGACTATAGACGAGACTATAGACGAGACTATAGACGAGACTATAGACGAGACTATAGACGAGACTATAGACGAGACTATAGACGAGACTATAGACGAGACTATAGACGAGACTATAGACGAGACTATAGACGAGACTATAGACGAGACTATAGACGAGACTATAGACGAGACTATAGACGAGACTATAGACGAGACTATAGACGAGACTATAGACGAGACTATAGACGAGACTATAGACTAGATAATAGACGAAACTATAGACGAGACTACAGACGAGACTATAGACGAGACTATAGACGAGACTATAGACGAGACTATAGACGAGACTATAGACGAGACTATAGACGAGACTATAGACGAGACTATAGACGAGACTATAGACGAGACTATAAACGAGACTATAGACGAGACTATAGACTAGATAATAGACGAGACTATAGACGAGACTATAGACGAGACTATAGACGAGACTATAGACGAGACTATAGACGAGACTATAGACTAGATAATAGACGAAACTATAGACGAGACTACAGACGAGACTATAGACGAGACTATAGACGAGACTATAGACGAGACTATAGACGAGACTATAGACGAGACTATAGACGAGACTATAGACGAGACTATAGACGAGACTATAGACGAGACTATAGACGAGACTATAAACGAGACTATAGACGAGACTATAGACTAGATAATAGACGAGACTATAGACGAGACTATAGACGAGACTATAGACGAGACTATAGACGAGACTATAGACGAGACTATAGACGAGACTATAGACGAGACTATAAACGAGACTATAGACGAGACTATAGACTAGATAATAGACGAGACTATAGACGAGACTATAGACGAGACTATAGACGAGACTATAGACGAGACTATAGACGAGACTATAGACGAGACTATAGACGAGACTATAAACGAGACTATAGACGAGACTATAGACTAGATAATAGACGAGACTATAGACGAGACTATAGACGAGACTATAGACGAGACTATAGACGAGACTATAGACTAGATAATAGACGAAACTATAGACGAGACTACAGACGAGACTATAGACGAGACTATAGACGAGACTATAGACGAGACTATAGACGAGACTATAGACGAGATTATAGACGAGACTATAGACGAGACTATAGACGAGACTATAGACGAGACTATAGACGAGACTATAAACGAGACTATAGACGAGACTATAGACTAGATAATAGACGAGACTATAGACGAGACTATAGACGAGACTATAGACGAGACTATAGACGAGAGACTATAGACGAGAGACTATAGACGAGACTATAGACGAGACTATAGACGAGACTATAGACGAGAGACTATAGACGAGAGACTATAGACGAGACTATAGACGAGACTATAGACGAGACTATAGACTAGATAATAGACGAGACTATAGACGAGACTACAGACGAGACTATAGACTAGATAATAGACGAGACTATAGACGAGACTATAGACGAGACTATAGACGAGACTATAGACGAGACTATAGACGAGACTATAGACGAGACTATAGACGAGACTATAGACGAGACTATAGACGAGACTATAGACGGGACTATAGATGAGACTATATACGAGGCAATAGACGAGAGACTATAAACGAGAGACTATAAACGATAGACTATAGACTAGACTATATACGAGATTATAGACGAGAGACTATAGACGAGAGACTATAAACGAGAGACTATAGACGGGGCTATAGGCGAGACTATAGACGAGACTATAGACGAGACTATAGATGAGACTGTAGACGAGAGACTATAAACGAGAGACTGTAGACGAGGCTATAGTGTCTCGTCTATAGTCTCTCGTCTATAGTCTCTCGCCTATAGTCTCTCGTCTATAGTCTCTCGTCTATAGTCTCTCGTCTATAGTATAGATGTGACAATAGACGATACTACAACCGATATTATAGACGAGGCTATAGACGAGACTATAGACTAGGCTGCAGCTGTAAATATAGGCGATATTATAGACGAAAACTATAGACAACACTGTAGACTGGACTATAGAAGAGGCTAGAGAGTCGACACCAGAGACGAAACTGGAGACGAGACTAAAGACGAGACTAGAAAGGACACAAGAGACGAGGCTACAGATGTGAATATAGACGAGGCTAGAGTCGATAATGAATACGATTCTAGACAAGAGACTATAACGATTGATGAGACTATAGACAAGACTATATACAAGACTACAGACGAGACTATAGACGATTATATTGACTAGGCAAGACTAGAGACTATAATGAATACAAAACTAATGACGATACTTTAGACGAGGCTATAGAAGTGACTATAGACAGATACAGGGAAACCATTTTAGGGGGTACAATAAATTAAAATTTATTTTAAATTTTTCTCATTTCCTTTTATTTTAATACAACTTTTCTGTTTTGGATGGGGAGGGGAAAATCTCTTTTTTCACCTGCTGGATCCGAGCCTGTACTAGTAATCCCACGGAGTGTGGTATTGACGATGGAGTGTTCGAAATGATGTAGATAGCTACGATAACCTCCATGTCCTGACAAAAACTATGTCAGATGATAGAGGATTTCCCCGTGACTGCGATTTATCCATTTTTCGATATTTGTGATCAATTTGTATGAGTTGTCCTGCCTTCGTTGCCAGTTTTGTATGGACAGTCTTCTTTCGGTTTGTCGAATTGATTTGTACTGTGATCTTTTGGTGGTCTAAATGTAAAAAGAACGATATCTTATATTTTCCAAACAAAAAAAAAACGATATTTCATATGAAAATGAACTGAAATATAGTCATGGCTATAAGTTGGTTAATGGTGGTCCAAATGGAAATTTACTTTAATTTTCAAACCAAAATTCACATGAAAAATAAGTGAATAAAAGAAGGACGAGAATTTGCTTTCCTTAAACTGAGTTTGATTTAAATATATCATTAACAATTTGTGAACATTTAAAAGCACTTTGTTAATTAATGAAAATCCATCTGATTTGTTTGCCATTTTAGGCAAAAATTTCTTTAAGACTAATGAGTTTTTGCTGTTTCTCGCTATTTTTCTTTTTTCTTTTTACTCTGTAACCTAAGTTAAGTGGTGTCCACTTAATAAAGGGGGAGGTTTTCTTTAAGAACTGTGATTTTTTTTTTGGTTTGTTTATTTCAAACACTTGGAGTATGATGAATTATGAAGGCCTCTTTTTATGATACTAAATGGAAAGGCCTTTTGGTGGAATTAAAAAAATTATTTTAATTGTATTTTCTTGTTTTAAGGGGATTTTTATGCCGCAATGATTTGAGTTATTTAAGAGTTTGTTTTAAGATTAAAAACAAATGAAAGTGGATTAGAGAAGGAATTGATGATGGCATAAATTGTATAAGTTATGGAAAGTCTGTAGAGGTTTAAAATTAGCTGGCTTTTTCTTGTCATATTTTTCTTATTTTTAAGTGGGGTAAAGATAGTGTGGATTTCAGAACCACAGGGTGCCCCGATATACCAGTCGATAGTGTAGTGAACTATTAATCTGAGGGTTGCGGGTTCGATTCCCGCCAGAGACTCTGGGTCAAACTTCGAAAGTCCCTATTTGGAAGACCCTATAGATTGAAATTGTCTGAATCATTTTCATTTGCTTGCCCTAACAAAACACTGACATTCTCTACAAAAATATTCAAATACATGTTATGTATGCATAGATATTTGACATTATTATTAAATTTCATTGTATTGTCGACAAATACAATCAATAATTCCCCAAAGTTTTAAACCCATTTCAAATATTTTTTTACATAAAAAAAAAACCTAAAGTCCATTATGACAACAAAATCCAACATAGAAACACCCCCGCAACACAGAAAATTCTATAGAATTTTTCATTAAACAAGCCGACATCAAACTGTAACCAAACAATAAATGAAATCGAGCAACTACAAGAGAGAAAAATGAAAAAATAAAAAAACATATAACAACATCCTGTCCATATGGATTCATAAAAATACTAGAGTGAAAATTGTATTTTAAAACCTCAAGCCACAATAAAATATTTAAAATTATTGACAGGACAGACAGACGGACAGACGGACATGTTTAAGCATGCATACTCCATATAGGAAAATACTTCCACATTCATAAATACATATAATAAACATGTATTTATCTATTAATGGAAATTTTGACCCTCATCAGTGCGAATGAAAGGGATGGTGTGGAAGTAGAAGTGGTTGTGACTGGTTAAAAACCAAATAAAAATAGATTTTTGAAAGTATACATGTAAAATCCCAAAAATATTAATAGTGGTTCATCCCAGCAGTTAGGGGAGTAGTCAATGTATTCTTTATAGACAGTAATTGTCACTAATGCATGGTCAATTGGTTACTTTATACCTCCCATGTAATCAAGCGTGTATTCAATTGTCACTTTAGTGTCCCTAAGTAATCTAGAGTGTAGCCACTTTAGAAAATAGTTGTTTCACCCACCAGCAGTCATCTATTGGAGACTTGTTGTCGGAAAAAGGTTTGTTTACAAGCAAGCGGTTATTGGACTGTCTATGAGAGGTCTTTTTAACTGACTATTTGAGGTCAATTAGCAGTCGTATATGTTAAAATAACTAGTAAAGTAACTGGCTCTTAGTATGAATATGAATCCAAAACATTGACTACTTTGGACCAGCTATAAGACAGTCTATTTGTAATCTATGTGGGGTCAATTAGGACACGAACATGCTAAAATAATTAGAGACTTAGCTAGTGATAGATAATATCACTAGTTCGGGAAAGTCTCCTACAACTACTGGGTATTAATACTGGCTTATATATATAAGTATCTCACATTCCTAGTTATTAACACATATCCACACCCATTTATGTAAAATATATTATTCGTTGTTGTGTTCAATATTCTCTATATTTTGTATATTTAAAATATTTTTTCAAATCCCTAAGCCATGACCAGATTATGGTCATGGTATTTAAGTTGAAAAACTCAAATTTTAATGTTTAATATTAAAATATATAACAACGACCATAATAATAAAGCAGAAATGTTAGCAAGAGAAAAATAAAACAAATTTAAATCCGCCAGAGTAAACAACACTCTGGGGGTAAAGAGCAATAATTTGAGGTATAAAAAGAAATTTTGACAGCTATAAAGAGAGTGGAAGAGCGAAAGGAAATCAAATAATATTCACCAAATTATACTTCAAAATACAAATTTTGAAAATTTTTTAGGTAAACAAAATTTATTTTTTTATTTTCATTTTTTGGAAAATTTTTTTTTTTTAAATTTGAAATTTTTTTTTTTAAATTTAAATTTTTTTTTAAATTTTCCAAAAAAAAAATAATTGTTTTTAAAATTTTTTTTTTTGGTGAAAAAAAATTCGGGTTAAAAATGTATTTTTTTTTAAATTTGAAATTTTTTTTTTTAAATTTTAAAATTTTTTTTTTTAAATTTTAAAATTTTTTTTTTTTAATTTTCCAAAAAAAATTGTTTTTAAATTTTTTTTTTTTGGTGAAAAAAAATTCGGGTTAAAAAATATTTTTTCCGATTTTGACCCATTGTAGGTCCAACTTAAAAAAAAACAAATTTAAATCCGCCTGAGTAAAGAGCAATAATTTGAGGTATAATAAGAAATTTGACAGCTATAAAGAGATTGGAAGAGCGAAAGAAGAACAAGTATATTCGGCAGTGCCGAATCTTATCACCAAATTATACTTCAAAATACAAATTTTAAATATTTTTAGGTAAACAAAATTTATTTTTTTTCCAAAGTTGTTTTTTAAATTTTTTGGAAAAAAACAAATTTTCGAATTGTTATTTTGAATTTTTTTTTTTTAAATTTAAAAAAAAAATTTTTTTGTTTTTTGAAATTTTTTTTTCGTTTTTATTTTTTCCGATTTTGACCCATTATAGGTCCAATTTACTATGGTTTTATATACGTCATTGCATAGGTCTTTGAAATATCTATCATTAGATATCTATGTTGTCTATATTAATGACTTAGTAATCCGGATATAGGTCAATAATCGATGTTGTCCAGGTTTTGTCTGACAGAATTATTGAAGATTTGGATCCCGAAGATATTTGGGGTCTTCAGAAAATTGATTTCAACAGACAGACTCGGACATGTTTTTTCATTTTTTGGAAAAAAAAGTTTATCGAATTGTTTTTTTATTTTTTTTTTGTTTTTAATTTTAAAATATTTTTTTTTAAATTAAAAAAATTTTTTTTGTTTAAATTTTGGTGAAAAAAAAGGTTAAAAAATATTTTTCCGATTTTGGCCCATTGTAGGTCCAACATACCATGGCCTTATAACGTCGTTGCAGTCTTTAAAATATCCATCATTAGATATCCATATTGTCTATATTAATGAATTAGTAATCCAGATATAGGTCAAAACTAGGTAAAAAATCGTGGTTGTCCTAGTTTTTTCCTCATATCTCAGCCATTTTTAGACCGATTTTGCTGATTTTAAATAGCAAACTTCTCTGTCTGACAGAATTATTGAAGATTTGCATCCCGAAGATATTTGGGGTCTTCAGAAAATTGATTTCAACAGGCAGACAGACGGATGTTTTTTCATTTTTTGGAAAAAAAATTTTTTCGAATTGTTTTTTTTTAATTTTTTTTGTTTTTAATTTTAAAATATTTTTTTTTTAAATTTTTTTTTTAATTTTAAATTTTTGTTTTTTTCAAATTTTTTTTTTAAGATTTAGCGAAAAAAAACTTTTGGTGAAAAAAAAAATTCGGGTTAAAAAATATTTTTCCGATTTTGACCCATTGTAGGTCCAACTTACTATGGTCTATATACGTCGCGACGCGTCGTTGCCAAGGTCTTTGATATATCTATCATTAGATATCCATATTGTCTATATTAATGACTTAGTAATCCAGATATAGGTCAAAAATGGGTAAAAAATCGAGGTTGTCCTGGTTTTTTCCTCATATCTCAGCCATTTTTGGTCCGATTTTGCTGATTTTAAATAGGAAACTTCTCGAAAGCATTTCTGGCAGAATTATTATCCCGAAAATATCTGGGGTCTTCAGAAAATTGATTTCAATAGACAGACGGACGGACATGGTTTAGTCGACTCCGATATGTATAATGATCCAGAATATATATACTTTATAGGGTCGGAAAATTATATTGTGAAAATTACAAACGGAATGACAAACTCACGATGGTGAAGGGTATATGGCTGTGCCTTCACCAAATTATACTTTAAAATAAAAAATTTTAAATATTTTTTGGTAAACAAAATTTAAAAAAAAAAAATTGAAATTTTTTTTTGAAAATTTAAAAAAAAAATTTTCCAATATTTTTTTAAATTTATTGTAAAAAAAATGTATGACAACAAATTTTAAAAAATATTTTTCCAGATTGTTGATCCAAATTACATCGTTGCAATTTTGGAAAACAAAATTTAAAAAAAATTTTTTTTTCAAAAATTTATGACAAAACATTTTTTTGTAGAAAATATTTTTCCCGATTTTGACCCATTGTAGGTCCAAATTACATCGTTTCAATGGACTTTAAAATATCTATCATTAGATATCCATATTGTCTATATTAATGACTTAGTAATACAGATATATATAAAAAATAGGCCAAAAATCAATATAGTCCCGGTTTTTTCTTCATTTTATCTTCATTTCAAATATAATTCCAATATTTATTTGAGGCTAATAAACCTAAATTACTCTTATCTATTACCTTTCCCTTTTTGTCTCAAGATAGCCGCTCTATCTCTAAATATCGAAAAGTCAAAAATTTCTTAGCAACATTGCGAACCTGAAGCTGATCAGTTAGGAGAAGAATAATCGTAGAGCCTAGAGAGGAGTTTAACCAAGGAGAATCAACAGATGTGATGTAATACAGCGAAGACGTAAGGAGTTGAGCCATTAAATAAGTAATTCAGCAAGTTGAGATCAATATACAAAACCAAGAAGAATAATTACTCTCTTTTGTGAGATCAATGCGCTCACTTTTGATATTTACGATCAGTATACTCTGGAAAATCATGCCGACTAGATTGAGGCTTGAACAACGCTAGCAAATTATCCAAATTTACTTTGAAAATCAGTCATCGGCACCCAGCTTGTGGAAAGCTTTTTTATATCCAAGCGAGCAATAAAATTGAAACCATTGAACCAGGTGAAATGCCTATGGCTTCCACGATCTCTCGCATTTTCAATTTCGATCGTCCAACAGCATATCGTGAGATTTTTCAATTGTTTCGTTTGTAAAGCCCTCAACTCACACAACGAAATATAGTAAACCACTAAATTTACCATTTAAATTGATGGTGCAGAGTGCTCATGGTATTTATGTAGCTTATCCAGCTATCAATGGCTGTCAAACACAAACTAAACGACGCAACTACTTCAAACTTTGACAGGAGTCAACTGACAGATGCCTGTTGACAGGAGCAGTGTTTTTCTTTCAGTGAAGAGGAGGGAAATTCAAAAAGTCATGGACTTATTGTATGGACTTGATTATTGATTTGATATGATCTGCTTGAAATTGTTGTATTTAATATCCCTGTTGATTTTCATTAACAAGGCCAGTCGCTTAGAGAAAGTCACATAGTTAGGTTTCGCTGTGATATCATGGGATCAGATGTCACTCCATCTGATCTCGTCACTATTTACACCATCTATATAGGACCGAAAATGCAATAGAATTCCTTCCTTCCTTCCTTCTTTCCATCTTTCCTTTTTTCCTTCTTTCCTTCTTTCCTTCTTTCCTTCTTTCCTTCTTTCCTTCTTTCCTTCTTTCCTTCTTTCCTTCTTTCCTTCTTTCCTTCTATCCTTCTTTCCTTCTTTCCTTCTTTCCTTCTTTCCTTCTTTCCTTCTTTCTTTCTTTCCTTCTTTCCTTCCTTCCTTCCTTCCTCCCTTCCTTGCTTCCTTTCTCTCTTTCTTTCTTTCTTTCTTCCTTTCTTCCTTTCTTCCTTTCTTCCTTTCTTCATTTCTTCATTTCTTCATTTCTTCATATCTTCCTTTCTTCCTTCCTTTCTTCCTTCCTTTCTTTCTTCCTTCCTTCCTTCCTTTCTTGCTTGCTTCCTTTCTTCCTTTCTTTCTTCCTTCCTTTCTTCCTTTCTTCCTTTCTTCCTTCCTTCCTTCTTTCCTTCTTTCTTCCTTCTTCCTTCTTCCTTCTTCCTTCTTCCTTCTTCCTTCTTCCTTCTTCCTTCTTCCTTCTTCCTTCTTCCTTCTTCCTTCTTCCTTCTTCCTTCTTCCTTCTTCCTTCTTCCTTCTTCCTTCTTCCTTCTTCCTTCTTCCTTCTTCCTTCTTCCTTCTTCCTTCTTCCTTCTTCCTTCTTCCTTCTTCCTTCTTCCTTCTTCCTTCTTCCTTCTTCCTTCTTCCTTCTTCCTTCTTCCTTCTTCCTTCTTCCTTCTTCCTTCTTCCTTCTTCCTTCTTCCTTCTTCCTTCTTCCTTCTTCCTTCTTCCTTCTTCCTTCTTCCTTCTTCCTTCTTCCTTCTTCCTTCTTCCTTCTTCCTTCTTCCTTCTTCCTTCTTCCTTCTTCCTTCTTCCTTCTTCCTTCTTCCTTCTTCCTTCTTCCTTCTTCCTTCTTCCTTCTTCCTTCTTCCTTCTTCCTTCTTCCTTCTTCCTTCCTCCTTCCTCCTTCCTCCTTCCTCCTTCCTCCTTCCTTCCTTCCGTCCAAGAAGAAAAAACTAATTTTACCGATTGACACTCGGCATGTTCCGGAGAGGATCTTTGGATAAAACATCACAGATACAACCAGAGTCTCTGGTGGGATTCGAACCCTCAAACCTCAGATTGATAACCCAGTACACTATCTTCTAGTATATTGTTCTCTCCTTCCCTTAGACTTACACATTAAAACATCAATGTCCACCTTAGGCTTGGTCTATACACCTCCTTTATTTCTTCAATTTATAAGATGAAGAGGCTTTTAGTCTAAAATCCATTTAGTTCATTATAAAAAATTGTAGGTGGAGGGTAAAATTATTGCAAATCTTTGACATGTTCTTCTTTTAATCAAAGTTATTTGTTTTCTAACCCTTTCTCTCTCTTTCTTTCCCTCACATTTGCATTATTAATGTTGCTTACATCTAAAACATGCAATCTCTACGCCCTTTTGCACTTTTTGCATCTTAAGGATTTTAATAACATCTAAGTAATTCCATTACAACAACCTCCAACTCACCTCAATTTCACTATTAATAGACATTTTCCACAATTATCCTTGTACTGGCAGGACAGCAGGACTAACAAACACTCTGCAATCAATTGAAATGCAAATGAAGTGAGTGAATGAATGAATGAGTGCATGGGTTGCAAAACAGTTTCATGTGGCTCAGGTAGTGTTGCATTTAAAGGGTGCCAGAGTTTTAAGGCAGGGGGTTGTTTATAATTGTGTGCATGAGCACATTGTTTAATGTCAATGATTTTAATCATACCAACACCTTTTCACTTCCGCTATTTGGTTAGGTTTTTGAAACGCACACTGCAGACATGGTTTCGTAAGGGAAAAGGGGTCAGGCAATAAATCGATAGTATTAAAGTCGTGTTAAAGTTGTGTTATGAAAAGGAAAACTCCAGGTAAACTGAAAAGAAATTATTGAAATGTTGGACTTTTGTTTAAAGATTATTCTCTTAAATAAAATTTCCAAATTCCTCATTGTTCTCCTCAAATTTTACTGCTGCATGTTGCTTCCAAATCCACCAATAATCTTTCATTTCTTGCAACATTTATGATGCCAAAGCATCACATGAAAGGACGTGCTGCCGATAGACTTGGCAAAATCAACGCTAAACTAAAGTTTTTCGGATGCATTTAAAATTTAATAAACCTAACGAGTCCTTTGAGAGCAAGCAGCATTCCCAAAAAAAAAAAATTCAGCCAAAAAAACTAAATTCAATTCAGCTGAATTGACACATTGCTGCAAAAAAGCTGATGCAAAAAATTGGAAAAAATTAACAAAAAAAGAATCCATACAGATGGATGATGACAATATTCAATCAAGAGTAAAAGACAAAAACGAAAATTTGGAACAAGAATTTGGAAAAAAAACACAAATTATAAAGAATTCAAATAAAAAAATGTTGACAGTTCCAAAAAATTTCATTTACTAAAACCAAAAAACTCCTCTAAATAAATTTCTTTTAATAACTTTGCTTTAAAAGTCTTCCATCTCCTAATTGGTTATTTTCATTGAGCAACCACTTTTTTTAAAGCTTTCTGCACTTCTTCTTTAAAACAGTTTTCAAGTTTAAAAGCATTGAAATCCTTTTTACATTGCCTGCATTAAAGCATCCTTTTTGGTTTTTCTATTCAGCCTTTCTAGCCTACTTTCCTGTTGTTGCCATAACTATACGCATAAAATCAAATAAAGCTCTGGGGGAATTTGTCATGAAAGCTGTTTTTTTCTTTTTGGAAGTTTGCTGTTGAAGCGAAACAAAAAAATGCTTTATTTGCATACATTTGGCAGGACCAAGTAATGCAAGGGGAAGGCGAGCTAAAGAAAGACATCGGATACTTAACAAAGATTCTCAGCACGTGTCTAAATGCCCA
Source organism: Calliphora vicina (assembly GCF_958450345.1). Lineage (NCBI taxonomy): Eukaryota > Metazoa > Arthropoda > Insecta > Diptera > Calliphoridae > Calliphora > Calliphora vicina. The sequence continues at coordinate 112,004,996 of NC_088783.1, read as the reverse complement.
GATTATAAGACAAGACTAGACTATAGACGTGAACAAGAATATAGAAGAGATTACAAACGAGACTATAGCTGAGACTATAAAGGCAACTATAGAGGAGACTATAGACGAGACTATTGACTAGACTAGAGACGAAACTATACACGAGACTTTGGAGTAGACTAAAGAAGAGACTAGAGACGAGACTAGAGACGAGACTAGAGACGAGACTAGAGACGAAACTAGAGACGAAACTAGAGACGAGACTAGAGACGAGACCAGAGACGAGACTAGAGACAAAACTAGAGACGAGACTAGAGACGAAACTAGAGACGAGACTAGAGACGAGACCAGAGACGAGACTAGAGACGAGACTAGAGACGAGACTAGAGACGAGACTAGAGACGAGACTAGAGACGAGACTATAGACGAGACTGGAGACGAGACTGGAGACGAGACTAGAGACGAGACTATAGACGAGACTATAGACGAGACTATAGACGAGACTAGAGACGAGACTAGAGACGAGACTAGAGACGAGAGACGAGACTATAGACGAGACTGGAGACGAGACTATAGATGAGACTGGAGACGAGACTAGAGACGAGACTAGAGACGAGACTAGAGACGAGACTACAGACGAGACTATAGACGAGACTAGAGACGAGACTAGAGACGAGACTATAGACGAGACTGGAGATGAGACTGGAGACCAGACTAGAGACGAGACTAGAGACGAGATTAGAGACAAGACTATAGACGAGACTATAGACGATACTATAGACGAGACTAGATACGAGACTATAGACGAGACTAGAGACGAGACGAGACTAGAGACGAGACTAGAGACGAGACTAGAGACAAGACTACAGACGAGACTATAGACGAGACTAGAGACGAGACTATAGACGAGACTAGAGACGAGACTATAGACGAGACTAGAGACGAGACTATAGACGAGACTATAGACGAGACTAGAGACGAGACTGGAGACGAGACTGGAGACGAGACTATAGACAAGACTATAGACGAGACTATAGACGAGACTAGAGACGAGACTAGAGACGAGACTAGAGACGAGACTACAGACGAGACTAGAGACGAGACTAGAGACGTGACTAGAGACGTGACTAGAGACGTGACAAGAGACGAGACTACAGACGAGACTAGAGACAAGACTAGAGACGAGATTAGAGACGAGACTAGAGAAGAGACAAGAGACGAGACTAAAGACGAGACTAGCGACATGACTAGATACGAGACTAAAGACGAGACTAGAGACGAAACTAGAGACGAGACTTAAGACGAGACTAGAGACGAGACTATAGATGAGACTAGAGACGCAACTAGAAACGAGACTAAAGACTAGTCTAGAGACGAGACTAGACTAGAGACGAGACTAGAGACGAGACTAGAGACGAGACTAGAGACGAGACTAGAGAAGAGACTAGAGACGAGACTAGAGACGAGACTAGAGACGAGACAAGAGACGAGACTAGAGATGGGTATAGAGACAAGAGACGTTAATGTAGACGAGACTCGAGACGTTACAGATGACACTAGAGATGAGACTTGAGATGTGACTGGAGACGGGACTCGATACGTTAATATGTACAAGACTATAAACCGGAATATAGACGAGACTATAAACGGGACTATAGTCGAGACTAGAGACGAGAATGGAGACGACATTAGAGACGAGACGAGACTTGAGACGGGACTATATACGAGACTATAGACGGAACTTGAGACATGACTAGAGAGTGGAGACGTTAATGTAGACGAGACTAGGGAGGGGAATAGAGACGAGACTCAGGACGGTAATATAGACAAGACTAGAGACGAGACTAGAGACGAGACTAGAGACGAGCCTAGAGACGAGACGAGACTAGAGACGAGCCTAGAGACGAGACTAGAGACGAGACTAGAGACGAGACTAGAGACGAGAATAGAGACGAGCCTAGAGACGAGACGAGACTAGAGACGAGACTAGAGACGAGACTAGAGACGAGACTAGAGACGAGACTAGAGACGAGACTAGAGACGAGACTAGAGACGAGACTAGAGACGAGACAAGAGACGAGACTAGAGATGGGTATAGAGACAAGAGACGTTAATGTAGACGAGACTCGAGACGTTACAGATGACACTAGAGATGATACTTGAGACGTGACTGGAGACGGGACTCGATACGTTAATATGTACAAGACTATAAACCGGAATATAGACGAGACTATAAACGGGACTATAGTCGAGACTAGAGACGAGAAAGGAGACGACATTAGAGACGAGACTGGAGACGAGACGAGACTTGAGACGGGACTATATACGAGACTATAGACGGAACTTGAGACATGACTGGAGATTGGAGACATTAATATAGACGAGACTAGGGAGGGGAATAGACACGAGACTCAGGACGGTAATATAGACAAGACTATAGACGATACTAGAGATGAGACAAGAGACTAGAAACGAGACTGGAGGCGAGACTAAAGCGAGACTAGAGACAAGACAACACTAGAGACGAGACTAGAGTGTGGAAGAGAGACGAGGCTATAGGACGAGACTACAGACGACTGAAGGACGAGATAATAAGGTGAATCTATAGGAAGAGACTAAAGGAAGATGCTATATACGTGACTATAGTAGATACTATCTGACATGACTCAAGATAGGTCTACTTTCCCCCTTTCCATATACATGCAAACAAAAAGTACTCCAAAAAAAAAACTAAACTAAAGAAGAGCTTTGAAATGACAAGTGACAACACCTGTTGTATGCTGTTCGTTTTGTTTTCTCGCTATATGAGATATGAAATATGACAAACTAAAAAAAAACTGCAGAAAAAACGCGTACACTTTATGCAGCATGACTTTTGACTTCTTAAAATTCATTTAAAGCACTTACGAAATTGAAATTGTGACAAATAAAAATGGCAATAAGATCTTTAGCAAAGCTAGAAAAAAGCCAGAGAAGAAATGGGTTATTAAATCTTATCAAAAGGAGAGGAGTAATGGATTCTGAGGAAAAAAAACCTAAAAAAATCAGAAATAAAAGCCAGACTCTTCCCAAACCCTCAATAAATGTCAACAATATTTAATTGTGTTTACTGCTAAATAACTACTTGTTAAATTTTTATGAAATGTATTTGTTACTAAAGCAAATATTTGCACAACATAATAACAATAATAAACATACAACATTTTATCCTTCAAATGCAAAGATAACAAAAGCCTAAAAGTATGCTAGCTGCACAAGTAAAGTTTCAGACAATAGACAAACAATTAGACAACCCAAAGAAAAGGAAAAATATTATTTACCATAAATAAATTTAATAATAAAATCAATTCAAACAACATTGTCTTGTGTGAGTATGTGACAAAAACCAAGTGAGAGAAAAACTAAATGAATATTTGCAAAATAAATAAACAATATTTAAAAGCCTGAAAGTAGACTATATATAAAATGAAAGTGTGTGTTTTAAGTAAAACAAACCTAAAATATGAAAACAAAAGGAAATAGAGAAATTATTTCAAGTGTTTTTTTGAAATCTCTTAAAGTATTTTAGTTAGCAGAAATGTTAAGACTCCTTAAATGGTTTTATCATACAATCAATGACCAAAACAAAATATTTTTTTCATATTTTCCAAGAAATGTTAACTTCATTTTCTCATAAAGTGTCATTCTAATCAAATTATTTCATAAATTTTATTAAAAATAATTGTGGTTAGGGAAATACAGCATTTCTTATTACATTTTCATATGCATTATTTCTTTTTTGCTCCATAAACCCCTAAAGTTATGCTTTTAAATCTATTTAATGGCAAAATCTCCAACCAAAAAGCCTTTTAAAAAAACCCCAATCAAAACACAAGACCAAAGAGTTTTATCAAAAAAACTTCTTTATAACAATATTTCACTCTAGCATCAAAAAAAAAAATCATACAAAAATGATGACCACTAATACTGCATTGCATACTTTTTGGTGTAGACTTGAAATTTGTTTGAAAAAAAAAAACTTTTATGCTGCAATGACAGCTTGTTGTCGAAAAATATTTCCAACGAAAAAAGAAAACCCTGAAAGAAACTTTTTTGATTAACTTAATTGCAATAGTTTTGGGTTATTTTTTCTCTCTACCTCTCAATTTTATATTTAAACTTTTAGCTGACCCCTAAAATAATGCTACAAATAAAAAAACGTATTATAAGAAAATTAAAGAAAAAGTCCAGTTTCATTTCTTTCTATTAAAGAAATGTAAAAGAAAGTAAATGTTATGGCCGAAATTGCAAAAGTTTTATTTCTGTCTTTTTTTTTGTGCTAGACTTTCCTTTGATGGTTTTTGTTTAATTTCTTGTTCATTTCCAGCGTGTTATCTTAAGGGACATGCTTTTGCTAAAGTTTAACATTTTTTGTTAAAGTACCCTACAGCATGATGTTAAGGTGATTCAGTGAAAACTTCACACTAAATTAAAAACTATATTATAGACTAGACTAGATACGAGACTACAGGCGAGAATCGAGGTAAGACTAGAGATGAGACAAGAGACGAGACTTGAGACGATACTAGAGACGATACTAGAAAATGTCTAGACGAGACTTGAGACGAGAAACGAAACCATAGACGAGACTATAGACGAGACTATAGGCGAGACTATAGACGAGACTATAGGCGAGACTATAGACGAGACTATAGACGAGACTATAGACGAGACTATAGACGAGACTATAGACGAGACTATAGACGAGACTATAGACGAGACTATAGACGAGACTATAGACGAGACTATAGACGAGACTATAGACGAGACTATAGACGAGACTATAGACGAGACTATAGACGAGACTATAGACGAGACTATAGACGAGACTATAGACGAGACTATAGACGAGACTATAGACGAGACTATAGACGAGACTATAGACGAGACTATAGGCGAGACTATAGACGAGACTTTAGACGAGACTATAGACGGGACTATAGGTGAGACTATAGACGAGAGACTATAGACGAGAGACTATAGACGAGAGACTATAGACGAGAGACTATAGACGAGAGACTATAGACGAGAGACTATAGACGAGAGACTATAGACGAGAGACTATAGACGAGAGACTATAGATTATAGACGAGAGACTATAGACGAGAGACTATAGACGAGAGACTATAGACGAGAGACCATAGACGAGAGACTATAGACTATAGACGAGAGACTATAGACGAGAGACTATAGACGAGAGACTATAGACGAGAGACTATAGACGAGAGACTATAGACGAGAGACTATAGACGAGAGACTATAGACGAGAGACTATAGACGAGAGACGAGAGACTATAGACGAGAGACTATAGACGAGACCAAACTATAGACGAGACGAGACTATAGACGAGACCAAACTATAGACGAGACCAGACTATAGACGAGAAAAGACTATAGAAGAGACCAGACCATAGACGAGACCAGACTGTAGACGAGACCAGACTATAGACGAGACCAGACTACAGACGAGACCAGACTATAGATGAGACTATAGACGAGACCAGACTATAGACGAGAGACTATAGACGAGAGACCATAGACGAGAGACTATAGACGAGAGACTATAGACGAGAGACTATAGACTATAGACGAGAGACTATAGACGAGAGACTATAGACGAGAGACTATAGACGAGAGACTATAGACGAGAGACTATAGACGAGAGACTATAGACGAGAGACTATAGACGAGAGACTATAGACGAGAGACTATAGACGAGAGACTATAGACGAGAGACTATAGACGAGAGACGAGAGACTATAGACTATAGACGAGAGACTATAGACTATAGACGAGAGACTATAGACTATAGACGAGAGACTATAGACTATAGACGAGAGACTATAGATTATAGACGAGAGACTATAGACGAGAGACTATAGACTATAGACGAGAGACTATAGACGAGAGACTATAGACGAGAGACTATAGACGAGAGACTATAGACGAGAGACTATAGACGAGAGACTATAGACGAGAGACTATAGACGAGAGACTATAGACGAGAGACTATAGACGAGAGACTATAGACGAGAGACTATAGACGAGAGACTATAGACGAGAGACTATAGACTATAGACGAGAGACTATAGACGAGAGACTATAGACGAGAGACTATAGACGAGAGACTATAGACGAGAGACTATAGACGAGAGACTATTGACGAGAGACTATAGACGAGAGACTATAGACGAGAGACTATAGACGAGAGACTATAGACGAGAGACTATAGACGAGAGACTATAGACGAGAGACTATAGACGAGAGACTATAGACGAGAGACTATAGACGAGAGACTATAGACGAGAGACTATAGACTATAGACGAGAGACTATAGATTATAGACGAGAGACTATAGACGAGAGACTATAGACGAGAGACTATAGACGAGAGACTATAGACGAGAGACCATAGACGAGAGACTATAGACGAGAGACTATAGACGAGAGACTATAGACGAGAGACTATAGACGAGAGACTATAGACGAGAGACTATAGACGAGAGACTATAGACGAGACCAAACTATAGACGAGACGAGACTATAGACGAGACCAAACTATAGACGAGACCAGACTATAGACGAGAAAAGACTATAGAAGAGACCAGACCATAGACGAGACCAGACTGTAGACGAGACCAGACTATAGACGAGACTATAGACGAGACGAGACCAGACTATAGACGAGATTAGACTATAGACGAGACTATAGACGAGACTGGAGACGAGACTGGAGACGATACTAGAAACAAGACTACAGTGGGGACCATACTAGAAACAAGACGAGACTAGAGACGAGACTATAGACGATACTATAAACAAGACTGTAGTCGATACTATAGTCGAGACTAGACACGATACTAGAAACAAGACTAGAGAGGAGACTATAGACGAGACTATAAACGATACAAGAAACGAGTCTAGAGACTGTACTAGACTAGGGAGGAGACTAGAAGCGACACTATAGACGAGATTAGATAGCAGACTATATGCGAGGCTAGAAACTATGCCAGAAACGAGTATTGAAACGATACTAGAAGGGAGACTAGAAGGTAGACGAGACTAGAGACGATACTAGGCACATGACTAGAGAGGAGACAATGGAAGAAACCATAGACTAGAGAGGAGAATATTAACAAAACCATAGACAATACTAGAAACAGACTATTAACAAGATTCTAAACGAGTCTCTAGCCTCGACTCTAGAATGGATTGTAGGCTGGACGCTAGATTGGACTAGACTCTAGACTGGATTCTGGACTGGACTAGAATACTGACTATATTCTTTAAACGAAAGTGAAGGGCACCTCAAATACCATACCGCCTAATCTTAAATGCAGACATTTTTAGTTTTGTGTGAATAGATAAAATAAGAATAATATAAAAAGGAAATAATAGTTGTGAGGCTTCTGTGATTAACTTGGGGACTGACTACTGCCAGCCATACAATTACAATTATAAGACGCCTTATTGTAGGCTTTAATTTTTTTCCCTTCATTTATTTCTTTTTTCCTCATTTCCCTTTTCCTTTTTGTTTTGTAGTTTTTGTGTTTTTGTCAGGTTTTTGTTGTTGTTGTTGTTTTTGTTTTTGTTATGTTTTCATTATTTTGGCACAATGTTTTTCTTGTATTTCATATATACTTTCACTATTTTGTAGCCGGAAATGGTAACAAGCAACAAGAGAGTAAAAACATTTTGTTGGCATACTTTTAGGAGGGGGAGAATAATGTTTTGTTTTTTTTTTGTTGCCAGCCAAAATTAATTGTTCTGCGTATAAAATGTTTTCTTTTAATTTATTATTCGTTAGTTTGGATATTCACAACTAAAGACTGCATAAAGACTGACTGTTTGTATAGAGGGGAGCGGGGGGATATACAATAAATGGTTTAAGGCCAGTAGTTGTAGTAAAAATATCCAGTTAAATGCAAACGTGGCAGATTTAATTGTCCAGTTGATATGTGTAAATTGCTGTTAAGGGATCTTTTGCAATTTATACATACATTTACCATGAAAAGCTTTTTATAACCTCTGACCCTCTGAACTAAAGAATTTGCTTTTAGTACAAGTGCCTAGTTAAATGGCAAATATTTGATTTCTAGGAATTCATAATTAGTTTAAGGGAAATGCTTGATTGTAGGCAACAATTTATTAAGGAAGATGAGATTTGTATTTAAGGTTTCGAAAATCAATAAGCAATAATTGCTTGTACAAAGCCGTATTAGTAAAGGCTTTAATAATTTCATACCAAAATTATACTATCTGAGGATTACCAGGGAAATTCTTTTAAAGTTATTTTAAGTCTTGCAAATTTCAAAATATGTAAATTATGTACTCTAACACATCAGCTTACAGGAAATCAAATGCATTACATATGTTAAGATTTGCCAGACTTATTGTTTTTTATTCCAGCAAAAATATTCTAAAAGACAATAATAAAACCAGAAAAATACTAAATAAAACTGCAATAAAATAACAAGAAGAAAACCTAGATAAAAATACAAAACGAGGTGCAAAACGACTAGAAAATATAAATAAAATTGTGTCTTTTTTAAATCAGAAAAATATACAAAAACAGTTACAAGAAAAACATAAGAAATTTTCTACACTAAAGATGATGTTTCTGTATAAATGTGAACAAAACTCTAGTTCTGTGTATAAAGCAATAGGATTCTATAGACACACATGGTTCTCTAGCATATAAATCTAACAAGAATCAAAATATAATAAATTTAAAAGAAGCCCAGCAATCATTTTGAAAAAATAAAGCAAAAATTGGACTCGAATTGGGTTCAAAATTATCTAGATTAAGTTCTATGAGGAGGTTTAGAGTTCGGTTTTAGTTCTGCTGTAGTTCTGTTCTAGTTCTGTTCTAGTTCTGTTCTAGTTCTGTTCTAGTTCTGTTCTAGTTCTGTTCTAGTTCTGTTCTAGTTCTGTTCTAGTTCTGTTCTAGTTCTGTTCTAGTTCTGTTCTAGTTCTATTCTAGTTCTATTCTAGTTCTATTCTAGTTCTGTTCTAGTTCTGTTCTAGTTCTGTTCTAGTTCTGTTCTAGTTGTGTTCTAGTTGTGTTCTAGTTCTGTTCTAGTTCTGTTCTAGTTCTGTTCTAGTTGTGTTCTAGTTGTGTTCTAGTTCTGTTCTAGTACTGTTCTAGTTCTGTTCTAGTTCTGTTCTAGTTCTGTTCTAGTTCTGTTCTAGTTCTGTTCTAGTTCTGTTCTAGTTCTGTTCTAGTTCTGTTCTAGTTCTGTTCTAGTTCTGTTCTAGTTCTATTCTAGTTCTATTCTAGTTCTATTCTAGTTCTGTTCTAGTTCTATTCTAGTTCTATTCTAGTTCTATTCTAGTTCTATTCTAGTTCTATTCTAGTTCTATTCTAGTTCTATTCTAGTTCTATTCTAGTTCTATTCTAGTTCTATTCTAGTTCTATTCTAGTTCTATTCTAGTTCTATTCTAGTTCTGTTCTAGTTCTATTCTAGTTCTATTCTAGGTCTATTCTAGTTCTATTCTAGTTCTATTCTAGTTCTATTCTAGTTCTATTCTAGTTCTATTCTAGTTCTATTCTAGTTCTATTCTAGTTCTGTTCTAGTTCTATTCTAGTTCTATTCTAGTTCTATTCTAGTTCTATTCTAGTTCTATTCTAGTTCTATTCTAGTTCTATTCTAGTTCTATTCTAGTTCTATTCTAGTTCTATTCTAGTTCTATTCTAGTTCTATTCTAGTTCTATTCTAGTTCTATTCTAGTTCTATTCTAGTTCTATTCTAGTTCTATTCTAGTTCTATTCTAGTTCTATTCTAGTTCTGTTCTAGTTCTATTCTAGTTCTATTCTAGTTCTGTTCTAGTTCTATTCTAGTTCTGTTCTAGTTCTATTCTAGTTCTATTCTAGTTCTATTCTAGTTCTATTCTAGTTCTATTCTAGTTCTATTCTAGTTCTATTCTAGTTCTGTTCTAGTTCTATTCTAGTTCTATTCTAGTTCTGTTCTAGTTCTATTCTAGTTCTATTCTAGGTCTATTCTAGTTCTATTCTAGTTCTATTCTAGTTCTATTCTAGTTCTGTTCTAGTTCTATTCTAGTTCTATTCTTGTTCTATTCTAGTTCTATTCTAGTTCTATTCTAGTTCTATTCTAGTTCTATTCTAGTTCTATTCTAGTTCTATTCTAGTTCTGTTCTAGTTCTATTCTAGTTCTATTCTAGTTCTGTTCTAGTTCTATTCTAGTTCTATTCTAGTTCTATTCTAGTTCTATTCTAGTTCTATTCTAGTTCTATTCTAGTTCTATTCTAGTTCTATTCTAGTTCTATTCTAGTTCTATTCTAGTTCTATTCTAGTTCTGTTCTAGTTCTATTCTAGTTCTATTCTAGTTCTATTCTAGTTCTATTCTAGTTCTATTCTAGTTCTGTTCTAGTTCTATTCTAGTTCTATTCTAGTTCTATTCTAGTTCTATTCTAGTTCTGTTCTAGTTCTATTCTAGTTCTATTCTAGTTCTATTCTAGTTCTGTTCTAGTTCTATTCTAGTTCTATTCTAGTTCTATTCTAGTTCTATTCTAGTTCTGTTCTAGTTCTATTCTAGTTCTATTCTAGTTCTATTCTAGTTCTATTCTAGTTCTATTCTAGTTCTGTTCTAGTTCTATTCTAGTTCTATTCTAGTTCTATTCTAGTTCTATTCTAGTTCTGTTCTAGTTCTATTCTAGTTCTATTCTAGTTCTATTCTAGTTCTGTTCTAGTTCTATTCTAGTTCTATTCTAGTTCTATTCTAGTTCTATTCTAGTTCTATTCTAGTTCTATTCTAGTTCTATTCTAGTTCTATTCTAGTTCTATTCTAGTTCTATTCTAGTTCTATTCTAGTTCTATTCTAGTTCTATTCTAGTTCTATTCTAGTTCTATTCTAGTTCTGTTCTAGTTCTATTCTAGTTCTATTCTAGGTCTATTCTAGTTCTATTCTAGTTCTATTCTAGTTCTATTCTAGTTCTATTCTAGTTCTATTCTAGTTCTATTCTAGTTCTATTCTAGTTCTGTTCTAGTTCTATTCTAGTTCTATTCTAGGTCTATTCTAGTTCTATTCTAGTTCTATTCTAGTTCTATTCTAGTTCTATTCTAGTTCTATTCTAGTTCTATTCTAGTTCTATTCTAGTTCTATTCTAGTTCTATTCTAGTTCTATTCTAGTTCTATTCTAGTTCTATTCTAGTTCTATTCTAGTTCTATTCTAGTTCTATTCTAGTTCTATTCTAGTTCTATTCTAGTTCTATTCTAGTTCTGTTCTAGTTATATTCTAGTTCTATTCTAGGTCTATTCTAGTTCTATTCTAGTTCTATTCTAGTTCTATTCTAGTTCTGTTCTAGTTCTATTCTAGTTCTATTCTAGTTCTATTCTAGTTCTATTCTAGTTCTATTCTAGTTCTGTTCTAGTTCTATTCTAGTTCTATTCTAGGTCTATTCTAGTTCTATTCTAGTTCTATTCTAGTTCTATTCTAGTTCTGTTCTAGTTCTATTCTAGTTCTATTCTAGTTCTATTCTAGTTCTATTCTAGTTCTATTCTAGTTCTATTCTAGTTCTATTCTAGTTCTATTCTAGTTCTATTCTAGTTCTGTTCTAGTTCTATTCTAGTTCTATTCTAGTTCTATTCTAGTTCTATTCTAGTTCTATTCTAGTTCTATTCTAGTTCTATTCTAGTTCTATTCTAGTTCTATTCTAGTTCTATTCTAGTTCTGTTCTAGTTCTATTCTAGTTCTATTCTAGTTCTATTCTAGTTCTATTCTAGTTCTATTCTAGTTCTGTTCTAGTTCTATTCTAGTTCTATTCTAGTTCTATTCTAGTTCTATTCTAGTTCTGTTCTAGTTCTATTCTAGTTCTATTCTAGTTCTATTCTAGTTCTGTTCTAGTTCTATTCTAGTTCTATTCTAGTTCTATTCTAGTTCTATTCTAGTTCTGTTCTAGTTCTATTCTAGTTCTATTCTAGTTCTATTCTAGTTCTATTCTAGTTCTATTCTAGTTCTGTTCTAGTTCTATTCTAGTTCTATTCTAGTTCTATTCTAGTTCTGTTCTAGTTCTATTCTAGTTCTATTCTAGTTCTATTCTAGTTCTGTTCTAGTTCTATTCTAGTTCTATTCTAGTTCTATTCTAGTTCTATTCTAGTTCTATTCTAGTTCTATTCTAGTTCTATTCTAGTTCTGTTCTAGTTCTATTCTAGTTCTATTCTAGTTCTATTCTAGTTCTGTTCTAGTTCTATTCTAGTTCTATTCTAGTTCTATTCTAGTTCTGTTCTAGTTCTATTCTAGTTCTATTCTAGTTCTGTTCTAGTTCTATTCTAGTTCTATTCTAGTTCTATTCTAGTTCTATTCTAGTTCTGTTCTAGTTCTATTCTAGTTCTATTCTAGTTCTATTCTAGTTCTATTCTAGTTCTATTCTAGTTCTGTTCTAGTTCTATTCTAGTTCTATTCTAGTTCTATTCTAGTTCTATTCTAGTTCTATTCTAGTTCTATTCTAGTTCTATTCTAGTTCTGTTCTAGTTCTATTCTAGTTCTATTCTAGTTCTATTCTAGTTCTATTCTAGTTCTGTTCTAGTTCTATTCTAGTTCTATTCTAGTTCTATTCTAGTTCTATTCTAGTTCTATTCTAGTTCTGTTCTAGTTCTATTCTAGTTCTATTCTAGTTCTATTCTAGTTCTATTCTAGTTCTATTCTAGTTCTATTCTAGTTCTATTCTAGTTCTGTTCTAGTTCTATTCTAGTTCTATTCTAGTTCTATTCTAGTTCTATTCTAGTTCTATTCTAGTTCTATTCTAGTTCTATTCTAGTTCTATTCTAGTTCTATTCTAGTTCTGTTCTAGTTCTATTCTAGTTCTATTCTAGTTCTGTTCTAGTTCTGTTCTAGTTCTGTTCTAGTTCTGTTCTAGTTCTGTTCTAGTTCTGTTCTAGTTCTATTCTAGTTCTATTCTAGTTCTATTCTAGTTCTATTCTAGTTCTATTCTAGTTCTGTTCTAGTTCTGTTCTAGTTCTGTTCTAGTTCTGTTCTAGTTCTGTTCTAGTTCTATTCTAGTTCTATTCTAGTTCTATTCTAGTTCTATTCTAGTTCTATTCTAGTTCTGTTCTAGTTCTGTTCTAGTTCTGTTCTAGTTCTGTTCTAGTTCTGTTCTAGTTCTGTTCTAGTTCTGTTCTAGTTCTATTCTAGTTCTATTCTAGTTCTATTCTAGTTCTATTCTAGTTCTATTCTAGTTCTATTCTAGTTCTATTCTAGTTCTATTCTAGTTCTATTCTAGTTCTATTCTAGTTCTATTCTAGTTCTGTTCTAGTTCTGTTCTAGTTTTGTTCTAGTTCTGTTCTAGTTCTGTTCTAGTTCTATTCTAGTTCTGTTCTAGTTCTGTTCTAGTTCTGTTCTAGTTCTGTTCTAGTTCTGTTCTAGTTCTGTTCTAGTTCTATTCTAGTTCTATTCTAGTTCTGTTCTAGTTCTGTTCTAGTTCTGTTCTAGTTCTGTTGTAGTTCAGTTCTAGTTCTGTTCTAGTTCTGTTCTAATTCTCTTGTAGTTTTCAATTGCCATTTGTTGCTGGGTTTTCCTGTTCCACTCTGATTTTTTTCCAATTTCTTCTACATGTGTACTTCGTACACAGGAAATCTATTCAAGAACATACAAAATGTGTATGAAGAAGACTTAAATATAAAAAAGCAGGAAATTTGTTTATAAATAAATTCATATTAAATCATATATACAAATGCCTTAAAGATATGCTAACATCTACAAATTTATTTATAATGTGTTATAAGAATATTGCATAGTTAAAGGGATTCGAGGAAAAATCCGGACAAAAACTATTTTTGATTTAAACTACAGAAAATATATGTAGAGAAGGTAAGGAAAAAGGTAAAAGCATATAAAAAAACAAACCTATTAAATATAAATTATTGCATACCTGTAGGCTGCTTGTAACATACATAAATAGAAAGTGGGTGTATGTTTTTGTTTATTTCCAATATGTTTAAACAATTCTTTTTCAGTTTTTTTTTTCTCTGGCTATGTTGTAAATATTTATTTATTGTTATTCATGCTGTTAGGTAAATGTAAAATTTGTGTAATATGTTGTTTTTTTTTTGTAAATTGTATAATTTATTTAAAGCATATTTAAAGGCTTTAAGGTAAAGTAATTTATTTTTGTTTTGAGGAGTTTTTTTATGAAGAATATTTGTGTTTGTATATAGAAATCTCAGCATGATGAATTTGTGAAATAAACAATTTTTTATAAAATTTATAGTATCGGTATATTTTGGGTTAAATAAAATATAAATTTCAGTAAGTTTAGTAAATTTTGTTGATTATTTTAAATTTTTTAAAACAAGATTTTAATTTAATTTAGTTTCAAACGAATATTTTGAGGCTTTTACGGAAAATTATTTAAAACAAAGTTGTGATGGAATGTTAGGCCATAGAAAAACCTTGCATACTTTGAGGTGTTAAAATACAGTTTAATATTATTGGAAGATTTAGGTTACAATGAAGATTTAATGTAGTAGAAAAAAGTGTAGCATATGTTTAGGCTTTGATGTGAATATATTAAAATATATAGCATACTTTTAGGATTTTAAGTGTTATTTATAAAAATAATATTTTAAATCAAGATTTTCTTATTTCAACAGCCTTTAAACATTCTCTAATTTATTTTTTATTATTTTTCTCTAACCTTTGGTTTATTTAATTCATTAAAAAAACCTTTTAATATTCCCTTAATTCACATTTCATTAACACCACAAAAATTTCCTCTTTCAACCCTGCAGCTTATTAGATAATAATGACCAAGTTGGTTATTTTACTGGGCCACACACAAACATTTTTGTACGCAAATTAATTTAGTCTTTAAATAAATGTGCAAAAAACGAGAGAGAGAGAGAAAACTTTACTCTGGCCAGTTTACACTTCAGCACAATCAAATTTGGTACAGTTTTTGTAGTTTTTTGTTTTTTAGTTGCTATTTCAACTAAAAAATGTGTAGCATAGTTGAAGGGTTTTAAGACAAAATTCATTATAAACTTTGAGGCCACATAACAAAAGCAACAAGGCACCATATACTTTCATACAACCGGCTAAAACATTGAAATGGAGTTTTTGGTTTCTATTTTTTCTAAATAAAACCTAAAACTAGTTTGAAATAAAGGAAAAACTTAAATAAAAAATATGGGAATAAGTAACTAACATTTGGAAATCTATACATATTGTTATGTTAAAGAGAAAAAGGTTTTAAATGGTAAAATTGCAATGATAGGTTTTTACATGGTCTTAAAATATAGAATTTTGAACTTTTTCAAATATAATAAAGCAACCATATTATTCTTTGGAATGTTTGCTTTAATTAACCATTTGAATTAGATTAATAGCACTTCGAATAAAAAAGTTATTTAAGTTTAACCTAAATTACCCTCAATTAATATTAATCATACGTTATGTTGTCCTTGAAATAGAAATTTTAAATTATAGCAGTTTGAATTAGATTTTTAATATTTTCCTCTTAAGTCCCTTTTCACTTAACCTCCCATGTATTAGTTTAAAACAATTCACACATTCTATCCCTTATAATTTAATTTACATACAGAGTTTTACTATGTTTATGCATACTTTCTCTGTGGCAAACATTCTTTATTTTACTACCATTTAATGAAGTCCACTTTCACAGTAAAAATTTCTCTTAAAACAAAATGAACAACTTGTACAAAAATATTTATTAAGTAATTTAGTGTGACATAAAGAGTAAAATTAAGTTTTTGTTAAAAAGTTTTCAACAAGTTTGTTTTCTTTTTTGGTGCAAAAAAGAAAAAATAGAAACAAATGGAAAGCATGTGAAATATAGTGCTAAAAGCAGATTTTAGTTTAACTGAATCATTAGTAAGTAAACATATGAAATATATTTAATTAAAAAGTTTATATTAAATTAAAAAAACAGAGAGGGAGTATTTCTCAATTAAAACTAAATAAACAGGAGAAATACAAGGAAAATAACTTAATAAATGTTTAGTATAAAAACCAAGCTCTTAATTATAAAGTAGACACTAGACTAGAGACTAGACTAGAGACTAGACTAGAGACTAGACTAGAGACTAGACTAGAGACTAGACTAGAGACTAGACTAGAGACTAGACTAGAGACTAGACTAGAGACTAGACTAGACTAGAGACTAGACTAGACTAGACTAGACTAGACTAGACTAGACTACACTAGACTAGACTAGACTAGACTAGACTAGACTAGACTAGACTAGACTAGACTAGACTAGACTAGACTAGACTAGACTAGACTAGACTAGACTAGACTAGACTAGACTAGACTAGACTAGACTAGACTAGACTAGACTAGACTAGACTAGACTAGACTAGACTAGACTAGAGACTAGACTAGAGACTAGACTAGAGACTAGACTAGAGACTAGACTAGAGACTAGACTAGAGACTAGACTAGAGACTAGACTAGAGACTAGACTAGAGACTAGACTAGAGTCTAGACTAGAGACTAGACTAGAGACTAGACTAGAGACTAGACTAGAGACTAGACTAGAGACTAGACTAGAGACTAGACTGGAGACTAGACTAGAGACTAGACTAGAGACTAGATTAGAGACTAGACTAGAGACTAGACTAGAGACTAGACTAGAGACTAGACTAGAGACTAGACTAGACTAGACTAGACTAGACTAGACTAGACTAGACTAGACTACACTAGACTAGACTAGACTAGACTAGACTAGACTAGACTAGACTAGACTAGACTAGACTAGACTAGACTAGACTAGACTAGACTAGACTAGACTAGACTAGACTAGACTAGACTAGACTAGACTAGACTAGACTAGACTAGACTAGACTAGACTAGACTAGACTAGACTAGACTAGACTAGACTAGACTAGACTAGACTAGACTAGACTAGACTAGACTAGACTAGACTAGACTAGACTAGACTAGACTAGACTAGACTAGACTAGACTAGACTAGACTAGACTAGACTAGACTAGACTAGACTAGACTAGACTAGACTAGACTAGACTAGACTAGACTAGACTAGACTAGACTAGACTAGACTAGACTAGACTAGACTAGACTAGACTAGACTAGACTAGACTAGACTAGACTAGACTAGACTAGACTAGACTAGACTAGACTAGACTAGACTAGACTAGACTAGACTAGACTAGACTAGACTAGACTAGACTAGACTAGACTAGACTAGACTAGACTAGACTAGACTAGACTAGACTAGACTAGACTAGACTAGACTAGACTAGACTAGACTAGACTAGACTAGACTAGACTAGACTAGACTAGACTAGACTAGACTAGACTAGACTAGAGACTAGACTAGAGACTAGACTAGAGACTAGACTAGAGACTAGACTAGACTAGAGACTAGACTAGAGACTAGACTAGAGACTAGACTAGAGACTAGACTAGAGACTAGACTAGAGTCTAGACTAGAGACTAGACTAGAGACTAGACTAGAGACTAGACTAGAGACTAGACTAGAGACTAGACTAGAGACTAGACTGGAGACTAGACTAGAGACTAGACTAGAGACTAGATTAGAGACTAGACTAGAGACTAGACTAGAGACTAGACTAGAGACTAGACTAGAGACTAGACTAGAGACTAGACTAGAGACTAGACTAGACTAGAGACTAGACTAGACTAGACTAGACTAGACTAGACTAGACTAGACTAGACTACACTAGACTAGACTAGACTAGACTAGACTAGACTAGACTAGACTAGACTAGACTAGACTAGACTAGACTAGACTAGACTAGACTAGACTAGACTAGACTAGACTAGACTAGACTAGACTAGACTAGACTAGACTAGACTAGACTAGACTAGACTAGACTAGACTAGACTAGACTAGACTAGACTAGACTAGACTAGACTAGACTAGACTAGACTAGACTAGACTAGACTAGACTAGACTAGACTAGACTAGACTAGACTAGACTAGACTAGACTAGACTAGACTAGACTAGACTAGACTAGACTAGACTAGACTAGACTAGACTAGACTAGACTAGACTAGACTAGACTAGACTAGACTAGACTAGACTAGACTAGACTAGACTAGACTAGACTAGACTAGACTAGACTAGACTAGACTAGACTAGACTAGACTAGACTAGACTAGACTAGACTAGACTAGACTAGACTAGACTAGACTAGACTAGACTAGACTAGACTAGACTAGACTAGACTAGACTAGACTAGACTAGACTAGACTAGACTAGACTAGACTAGACTAGACTAGACTAGACTAGACTAGACTAGACTAGACTAGACTAGACTAGACTAGACTAGACTAGACTAGACTAGACTAGACTAGACTAGACTAGACTAGACTAGACTAGACTAGACTAGACTAGACTAGACTAGACTAGACTAGACTAGACTAGACTAGACTAGACTAGACTAGACTAGACTAGACTAGACTAGACTAGACTAGACTAGACTAGACTAGACTAGACTAGACTAGACTAGACTAGACTAGACTAGACTAGACTAGACTAGACTAGACTAGACTAGACTAGACTAGACTAGACTAGACTAGACTAGACTAGACTAGACTAGACTAGACTAGACTAGACTAGACTAGACTAGACTAGACTAGACTAGACTAGACTAGACTAGACTAGACTAGACTAGACTAGACTAGACTAGACTAGACTAGACTAGACTAGACTAGACTAGACTAGACTAGACTAGACTAGACTAGACTAGACTAGACTAGACTAGAGACTAGACTAGAGACTAGACTAGAGACTAGACTAGAGACTAGACTAGAGACTAGACTAGACTAGAGACTAGACTAGAGACTAGACTAGAGACTAGACTAGAGACTAGACTAGAGACTAGACTAGAGTCTAGACTAGAGACTAGACTAGAGACTAGACTAGAGACTAGACTAGAGACTAGACTAGAGACTAGACTAGAGACTAGACTGGAGACTAGACTAGAGACTAGACTAGAGACTAGATTAGAGACTAGACTAGAGACTAGACTAGAGACTAGACTAGAGACTAGACTAGAGACTAGACTAGAGACTAGACTAGAGACTAGACTAGAGACTAGCCTAGACTAGACTAGAGACTAGACTAGACTAGAGACTAGACTAGAGACTAGACTAGAGACTAGACAGAAATAGAACAGAACTAGAACAGAACTAGAACAGAACAGAACTAGAACAGAACTAGAATAGAACTAGAACAGAACTAGAACAGAACTAGAACAGAACTAGAACAGAACTAGAACAGAACTAGAACAGAACTAGAACAGAACTAGAACAGAACTAGAACAGAACTAGAACAGAACTAGAACAGAACTAGAACAGAACTAGAACAGAACTAGAACAGAACTAGAACAGAACTAGAACAGAACTAGAACAGAACTAGAACAGAACTAGAACAGAACTAGAACAGAACTAGAACAGAACTAGAACAGAACTAGAACAGAACTAGAACAGAACTAGAACAGAACTAGAACAGAACTAGAACAGAACTAGAACAGAACTAGAACAGAACTAGAACAGAACTAGAACAGAACTAGAACAGAACTAGAACAGAACTAGAACAGAACTAGAACAGAACTAGAACAGAACTAGAACAGAACTAGAACAGAACTAGAACAGAACTAGAACAGAACTAGAACAGAACTAGAACAGAACTAGAACAGAACTAGAACAGAACTAGAACAGAACTAGAACAGAACTAGAACAGAACTAGAACAGAACTAGAACAGAACTAGAACAGAACTAGAACAGAACTAGAACAGAACTAGAACAGAACTAGAACAGAACTAGAACAGAACTAGAACAGAACTAGAACAGAACTAGAACAGAACTAGAACAGAACTAGAACAGAACTAGAACAGAACTAGAACAGAACTAGAACAGAACTAGAACAGAACTAGAACAGAACTAGAACAGAACTAGAACAGAACTAGAACAGAACTAGAACAGAACTAGAACAGAACTAGAACAGAACTAGAACAGAACTAGAACAGAACTAGAACAGAACTAGAACAGAACTAGAACAGAACTAGAACAGAACTAGAACAGAACTAGAACAGAACTAGAACAGAACTAGAACAGAACTAGAACAGAACTAGAACAGAACTAGAACAGAACTAGAACAGAACTAGAACAGAACTAGAACAGAACTAGAACAGAACTAGAACAGAACTAGAACAGAACTAGAACAGAACTAGAACAGAACTAGAACAGAACTAGAACAGAACTAGAACAGAACTAGAACAGAACTAGAACAGAACTAGAACAGAACTAGAACAGAACTAGAACAGAACTAGAACAGAACTAGAACAGAACTAGAACAGAACTAGAACAGATCTAGAACAGAACTAGAACAGAACTAGAACAGAACTAGAACAGAACTAGAACAGAACTAGAACAGAACTAGAACAGAACTAGAACAGAACTAGAACAGAACTAGAACAGAACTAGAACAGAACTAGAACAGAACTAGAACAGAACTAGAACAGAACTAGAACAGAACTAGAACAGAACTAGAACAGAACTAGAACTAGAACAAATGGAGACTAGACTAGGGAATAGACTAGAGACTAGACTGGAGGCTAGACTAGATTTGAAACTAGACCAGGAAATTAACATGAGACTAGACTGGAGACCAAACAAGAGACTCGAGTAGAGACTAGAAAAAAAGACTAGACTAGGGACTAGTTTAGTTTTAAGTTTTTAGTTCTTTTAAAAAAGTTTATGCTTTAAAGTGTAACAAACCATCTGTTTTTCTTTCCATTTCCCTAACTCTTTACAAATTATTCTCCAGTTTCCTTACACTCCACATTTCATACACCTTCAGTTTTCGTCACGCAAAATGTTCATAATCTCATTATGCATCTTTACAAAACATCTTTTCACCAAAATGTGAGCACTTCTGTTATTACAAGACTAAAAAACACTGTCTATAATTTAGCATTATTTTATGATTCAATTAAAAATAAAATGAAAGTGGAGAAGAAACAAAAGCTATGAAGAGCTCAGCTCAGTTCATAATAATCATGAAATGAAAACAACAAAAAATTCATAACGTTATTACTAAACAAATTGTAAATGAGTTCAGAAAAGACATTAAAACATAAACGCATTGAAGAACTTTCACCAGAACGTGAAGTAGGAATAAAAAAAAAATTCAAATAAAACAGAAACAGTTTTTCACAAAATTCAACAAAGTGTAAGAGTACTTAAGATGAAAATGTTACAAAATATTGTCTCTACAGTGAAATTTAAGGCAAATAACCCAGTGATAGATATGGAGATAAGAAAGAATGAGAAAAGATGCAATTTACGCAGAAATGTTGAAATTGAAAATATTTTGGAAGGACAAATTTTCGCGGCCTCATATCTCAGCCATTTTTAACCGGATTTTTCCAAATTTTAATAGCAAACTAAATAGAGCTCTCAGATGCAAGAATTTAATAATAAATGTTCAAATATTGTTAACTAACTTGGGAGAATATGATTTAAACACACTTAAACCAATAAGTTTTATATACGCAAAGATACATGAAGGAAATTTGAAGTCTAATGTGTGACAATTCAAATAGATAGCCCATCTTCTTATTCTTAACAAAGTAAAGAATTTTTTACTGGGTTTCATTTCCAGAAATTTAATGTGGCAAATACTTTTTCATAATTTCTCATATTTAATTGCCTTGAACCCTTTTATTACCTGTTTTTATTTTTCTTTCTTTTCCATCATCCAATATGTTTTGTTCTTTTTTACACTTTTTTCTATTGCACGTTCTCTCTCCTTCCATACAAAGTATGTTAAAGTTCGAAGGTTGCACTAAAGCAAGAAATGAATGAATGAACGAACGAACGTTGTACCGTTCATTACAAAGGACCTGCTAATTTTATGAATTGCTAACATTAATAAAAATTTGTTCAGGTTCAACTGATACACGAAACATGCAACACCTTTTGCCATGCTCGACCATTAACACTTTCACACCATAAAAGAGTCATTACTGGCTGAGGAATATGGAGGGAGGGTTTCCTTTATTTAAGGCGGCAGAAAGGGATGTTAAACATTTAAAATACTAATTTAAGTTTAAATGTATTTTATGGGAATGAATTAATGAACAAAATATATATGAAGTAAATGGGACAAGAAGAGATAAACAGAAATTTAAAATTTGTATTAGTTAAAAAAATTTACGGGAACATCGAATGATGCTGCACAGCTTAAAGTCATAAGTACAAAGGAAAGAATGTACTCTTAGAAACTTAATCTTTCCTTCATATTTTGTTTATCTTTCTTTTATTTTTCCTTGATCTTTCTTTGATCTTTTTATCTTTCATTCATCTTTCCTTGATCAGTCCTGCATATTTAAATCATATTGACTTTATTTTTCCTGCATTTATCTTGTTCGTCATCTTTCCTTGATTTTTCTTTAATCTCATAAAAATCATTCCTTAATTTTTCATTAATTTTTCCTGCATCTTTCTTTAATTTTTCCATTATATTTCCTGCAACTTTCCATCTATTTTCCTTCATCTTTACCCAAATTTGTCCTTCACTTTTCGTTCATATTTCCTTAATTTTCTGCATCTTTTCATCATCTTTCCTTTACCTTCCTTCCTTCCTTCCTTCATCTTTTCTCCATATTTTGTTAATCTATCCTTGATCTCTTGATCTCTCTCATCTTTTCATCTTCTTGCCTTCATATTTCCCTGATCGTTGCTTCAACTTTCCTTAATTTTGTATTCATCTTTCCTTCATCTTTCCGTAATGTTCATATTTCCTGCACTTTAACATCTATTTTCGTTAATTTTCCATTCCAATTTCCCGAATGTGTCCTTCATGTTTTCTTCAGCTTTCCTTGTTCTTACCATTTCAATAATATTTCCTTAATTTTCCTTGATATCTCCTTCAGCATCTGGATAGGATGGATAGGATGGATAGGATGGATAGGATGGATAGGATGGATAGGATGGATAGGATGGATAGGATGGATAGGATGGATAGGATGGATAGGATGGATAGGATGGATAGGATGGATAGGATGGATAGGATGGATAGGATGGATAGGATGGATAGGATGGATAGGATGGATAGGATGGATAGGATGGATAGGATGGATAGGATGGATAGGATGGATAGGATGGATAGGATGGATAGGATGGATAGGATGGATAGGATGGATAGGATGGATAGGATGGATAGGATGGATAGGATGGATAGGATGGATAGGATGGATAGGATGGATAGGATGGATAGGATGGATAGGATGGATAGGATGGATAGGATGGATAGGATGGATAGGATGGATAGGATGGATAGGATGGATAGGATGGATAGGATGGATAGGATGGATAGGATGGATATGATGGATAGGATGGATAGGATAGGATGGATAGGATAGGATGGATAGGATAGGATGGATAGGATAGGATGGATAGGATAGGATGGATAGGATAGGATGGATAGGATGGATAGGATGGATAGGATGGATAGGATGGATAGGATGGATAGGATGGATAGGATGGATAGGATGGATAGGATGGATAGGATGGATAGGATGGATAGGATGGATAGGATGGATATGATGGATAGGATGGATAGGATAGGATGGATAGGATAGGATGGATAGGATAGGATGGATAGGATAGGATGGATAGGATAGGATGGATAGGATAGGATGGATAGGATAGGATGGATAGGATGGATAGGATGGATAGGATGGATAGGATGGATAGGATGGATAGGATGGATAGGATGGATAGGATGGATAGGATGGATAGGATGGATAGGATGGATAGGATGGATAGGATGGATAGGATGGATAGGATGGATAGGATGGATAGGATGGATAGGATGGATAGGATGGATAGGATGGATAGGATGGATAGGATGGATAGGATGGATAGGATGGATATGATGGATAGGATGGATATGATGGATAGGATGGATAGGATAGGATGGATAGGATAGGATGGATAGGATAGGATGGATAGGATAGGATGGATAGGATAGGATGGATAGGATAGGATGGATAGGATGGATAGGATGGATAGGATGGATAGGATGGATAGGATGGATAGGATGGATAGGATGGATAGGATGGATAGGATGGATAGGATGGATAGGATGGATAGGATGGATAGGATGGATAGGATGGATAGGATGGATAGGATGGATAGGATGGATAGGATGGATAGGATGGATAGGATGGATAGGATGGATAGGATGGATAGGATGGATAGGATGGATAGGATGGATAGGATGGATAGGATGGATAGGATGGATAGGATGGATAGGATGGATAGGATGGATAGGATGGATAGGATGGATAGGATGGATATGATGGATAGGATGGATAGGATAGGATGGATAGGATAGGATGGATAGGATAGGATGGATAGGATAGGATGGATAGGATAGGATGGATAGGATAGGATGGATAGGATAGGATGGATAGGATGGATAGGATGGATAGGATGGATAGGATGGATAGGATGGATAGGATGGATAGGATGGATAGGATGGATAGGATGGATAGGATGGATAGGATGGATAGGATGGATAGGATGGATAGGATGGATAGGATAGATAGGATAGATAGGATAGATAGGATAGATAGGATAGATAGGATAGATAGGATAGAGAGGATAGATAGGATAGATAGGATAGATAGGATAGATAGGATAGATAGGATAGATAGGATAGATAGGATAGATAGGATAGATAGGATAGATAGGATAGATAGGATAGATAGGATAGATAGGATAGATAGGATAGATAGGATAGATAGGATAGATAGGATAGATAGGATAGATAGGATAGATAGGATAGATAGGATAGATAGGATAGATAGGATAGATAGGATAGATAGGATAGATAGGATAGATAGGATAGATAGGATAGATAGGATAGATAGGATAGATAGGATAGATAGGATAGATAGGATAGATAGGATAGATAGGATAGATAGGATAGATAGGATAGATAGGATAGATAGGATAGATAGGATAGATAGGATAGATAGGATAGATAGGATAGATAGGATAGATAGGATAGATAGGATAGATAGGATAGATAGGATAGATAGGATAGATAGGATAGATAGGATAGATAGGATAGATAGGATAGATAGGATAGATAGGATAGATAGGATAGATAGGATAGATAGGATAGATAGGATAGATAGGATAGATAGGATAGATAGGATAGATAGGATAGATAGGATAGATAGGATAGATAGGATAGATAGGATAGATAGGATAGATAGGATAGATAGGATAGATAGGATAGATAGGATAGATAGGATAGATAGGATAGATAGGATAGATAGGATAGATAGGATAGATAGGATAGATAGGATAGATAGGATAGATAGGATAGATAGGATAGATAGGATAGATAGGATAGATAGGATAGATAGGATAGATAGGATAGATAGGATAGATAGGATAGATAGGATAGATAG
This sequence comes from Calliphora vicina, assembly GCF_958450345.1. NCBI lineage: Eukaryota > Metazoa > Arthropoda > Insecta > Diptera > Calliphoridae > Calliphora > Calliphora vicina. The sequence goes on along the minus strand of NC_088783.1, from coordinate 111,979,521 downwards.
GATAGATAGGATAGATAGGATAGATAGGATAGATAGGATAGATAGGATAGATAGGATAGATAGGATAGATAGGATAGATAGGATAGATAGGATAGATAGGATAGATAGGATAGATAGGATAGATAGGATAGATAGGATAGATAGGATAGATAGGATAGATAGGATAGATAGGATAGATAGGATAGATAGGATAGATAGGATAGATAGGATAGATAGGATAGATAGGATAGATAGGATAGATAGGATAGATAGGATAGATAGGATAGATAGGATAGATAGGATAGATAGGATAGATAGGATAGATAGGATAGATAGGATAGATAGGATAGATAGGATAGATAGGATAGATAGGATAGATAGGATAGATAGGATAGATAGGATAGATAGGATAGATAGGATAGATAGGATAGATAGGATAGATAGGATAGATAGGATAGATAGGATAGATAGGATAGATAGGATAGATAGGATAGATAGGATAGATAGGATAGATAGGATAGATAGGATAGATAGGATAGATAGGATAGATAGGATAGATAGGATAGATAGGATAGATAGGATAGATAGGATAGATAGGATAGATAGGATAGATAGGATAGATAGGATAGATAGGATAGATAGGATAGATAGGATAGATAGGATAGATAGGATAGATAGGATAGATAGGATAGATAGGATAGATAGGATAGATAGGATAGATAGGATAGATAGGATAGATAGGATAGATAGGATAGATAGGATAGATAGGATAGATAGGATAGATAGGATAGATAGGATAGATAGGATAGATAGGATAGATAGGATAGATAGGATAGATAGGATAGATAGGATAGATAGGATAGATAGGATAGATAGGATAGATAGGATAGATAGGATAGATAGGATAGATAGGATAGATAGGATAGATAGGATAGATAGGATGGATAGGATCGGAAAATATATAAGTAAAAGCTATTTAAATATTAATTAAATTCAGAAAGGATACCAACCCCAAACATATTTGTAGGTTAAGCTGAACAAAATCTCACATGTATGAAGTCAACTTTATGTTCTTCTACTCAACTTTCTTGCTTTTATAAATTAACAAAACAAAGTGTTTCTAAATTAACATCTTCAAAGTTATTCCGTTAAATTATGTGTTTAATGTAAGATTACTTACTCTCACTCCTCTCTCTCCACCTACTTGCACCCGAACTCTTGTAAACTTTTTAATCAAAATAAAACTTTTATAATTTATTCTCAATTTGCATTTAATTACAGTTTGTCTGTCAGCACAAAAACAAATATGAACAACAAACCGTGACAAAAGCCACCCTCCATTGAGATGAACAAAAGAATTACAACCCCTTGATACCTGTTCTCTCTACCCCTAACAAATTGGGTTTTGTAATACAATCAAATTTTCAAAATAAAACATATTCTTATGTAAATAATGCTACAATTTGAACATTTCTATACACAGGCTTATGCCCTCCGCCCATCTCGAAAACGAAAAACACAGGATTATAACCAACCAAAGTCTGAACAAAGACATGAATTTGACAATGAAGAGACTGATTAAAATGTAGCCATACAAGCAGCCAGGCAGCTTTATTTAACAGACCACCTTTTTTAATTGATTACAGAAAGAAAGAAAGGCGACTAGCAGGAAGCACTACTTATGAAAAATTTTGGAAAAAATCAATTTAAATGAGAAAAGCATTATATCTGAAATGATTATCAACTTTAACTGTACGAAAAATCTGGAGAATTTGACCATTGGAAATATTAGTATCTTAAACCTAACAAAATAACTGAATTTCGCTGTAAACTTTCCAATATATTGTCAAATATTCCTTCCAAAAAAGTACATTGAATTGTACTTCATTCCACACCTCTACCCAACACTTTAAAATCTGCAAGCATACCACCTCCTTTTGTAGTCTCTAACATGACAGGCATAGAAAAACGTCTGCTAAATTGTTAAATGAGAATGTTTGGCATTAAATTGAATTACAATTGTAATGTAATTATTCATAGAAATAGAAAAAAAAGAACAGATAAAAACACAAACGCGAGAAAAGCGAAAGCGTGTTAGCAGAGTAATGAAGTGCTGCAATGATGTTATAGAGATTTAAAAGTCAGGTGGTTGATTTTCTATGTTACGATTAAGAGTGTGGGCGTTAATAAACACAAATTTGTTTGATGGCTAAATGTCAGCTTATATTAAGAGTAGAGAGAAAAACACATGAAAATGCTTTTTACTTACTGTAGTATACTCAAATAGACAAAAGAATCTGGTTATGGTTTTGTAGTCTTTAATTAAGATGAAACAAGGATTTAATTTGATTTTGATAGAGATTTCTTCAGTTTGCTCTAGTATATGATTAAGGGGAGATGACTGTTTTTTGAGAGAATGTTTCCAGAACTTTAAACGGACCCGAACCCTGAATAGAGAATACATCTGGAGCGCATTGAAAACATGCGAATACCACAGAAAATCATAAATATAATCTGTTAACAGTTACCATGGCGCTAAATGCAGAGTTCTACACAACGGCAAGCTTAGTGAACCCTTCAACTCCAACTTTGGTATAAAACTGGGATGCTTTCTTTCATCGCCGCTGTTCATAACTGTGCTGAATCGCTTACTAGAAATCTTCCTATCCATCTTTCTGTTCATCATCTTTTCCATCATCCTATCCATCATCCTATCCATCTTCCTATCCATTATCCTGTGCATCATCCTATCCATCCTCCTTTCCATCTTCCATTTTCCTATCAATCATCCTATCCATCTTCCTATCCATCCTCCAATCCATTCTTCTTTCCATCTTCCTATACTTCTTCCTATCCATCTTCCTTTCCATCTTCCTTTCCATCTTCCTATCCATCTTCCCATCCATCCTCCTATCCATCCTTCTTTCCATCTTCGTATCCATCTTCCTATCCACCTTCCTATCCATCTTCCTATCCATCTTACTATTCATCTTAAATCCATCTTCCTATCCATACTCCTATGCATTCTCCTTTCCATCTTCCTATCCACCTTCGTATCCATCTTCCTATCCACCTTCCTATCTATCTTTCAATCCATCTTCCTATCCATCTTCCTATCCATCCTCCTATTCATTCTTCTTTCCATCTTCCTATCCATACTCCTATCCATTCTCCTTTCCATATTCCTATCCACCTACCTATCCATCTTCCTATCCATTATCCTGTGCATCATCCTATCCACTTCCTATCCATCATCCTATCCATCTTCCTATCCATCCTCCTATCCATCCTTCTTTCCATCTTCCTATCCATCTTACTTTTCATTTTAAATCCATCTTCCTATCCATACTCCTATCCATTCTCCTTTCCATATTCCTATCCGCCTTCCTATCCATCATCATATCCATCTTCCTCTAAATATTTCTATCTATCTTCTTATCCTTCTTCCTATCCATCTTCCTTTCCATCTGCCTATCCATCCTCCTATCCATCCTTCTTTCCATCTTAGTATCCATCTTCCTATCCATCTTCCTATCCATACTCCTATCCATTCTCCTTTCCATATTCCTATCCACCTTCCTATCCATCTTCATATCCATCTTCCTGTCCATCTTCATATCCACTTCCTATCCATCATCCTATCCATCTTCCTATCCATCCTCCTATCCATCCTTCTTTCCATCTTCCTATCCATCTTACTTTTCATTTTAAATCCATCTTCCTATCCATACTCCTATCCATTCTCCTTTCCATATTCCTATCCGCCTTCCTATCCATCATCATATCCATCTTCCTCTCCATATTTCTCTCTATCTTCTTATCCTTCTTCCTATCCATCTTCCTTTCCATCTGTCTATCCATCTTCCTATCCATCCTCCTATCCATCCTTCTTTCTATCTTCCTATCCAGCTTCGTATCCATCTTCCTATCCACCTTCCTATCCATCTTCCTTTCCATCTTCCTATCCATTCTCCTTTCCATATTCCTATCCGCCTTCCTATCCATCATCATATCCATCTTCCTCTCCATATTTCTATCTATCTTCTTATCCTTCTTCCTATCCATCTTCCTTTCCATCTGCCTATCCATCTTCCTATTCATTATCCTGTGCATCATCCTATCTACTTTCTATCCATCATCCTATCCATATTCCAATCCATCCTTCTTGCCATCTTCGTATCCATCTTCCTATCCAAATTCCTATCCATCTTCCTATCCATCTTACTATTCATCTTAAATCCATCTTCCTATCCATCCTCCTAACCATTCTCCTTTCCATCTTCCTATCCACCTTCCTATCCATCTTCATATCCATCTTCCTGTCCATCTTCATATCCATCTTCCTATCCACCTTCCTATCCATCTTCATATCCATCTTCCTGTCCATCTTCGTATCCATCTTCCTATCCATCTTCCTATCCATCCTCCTATCCATCCTTCTTTCCAACTTCGTATCCATCTTCCTATACACCTTCCTATCCATCTTCCTATCCATCTTACTATTCATCTTAAATCCATTTTCCTATCCATCTTCCTATCCATCCTCCTATCCATCCTTCTTTCCATCTTCGTATACATCTTCCTATCCATCTTCCTTTCCATCTTCCTATTCATCCTCCTATCAATCCTTCTTTCCATCTTCGTATACATCTTCCTATCCACTTCCTATCCATCTTCCTTTCCATCTTCCTTTCCATCTTCCTATCCATCTTCCTAACCATCTTCATATCCATCATTCTATTCTTATTGATATCACGTTCTTGATAAGGCGTCTTTACTCTTTTCGTACTGACGCTTTTCGCTAACTCCAAATTATTTTTTGTGGACGTTTAAGTCTTAATTTCCATGTACCTTGTTGTGGTTACAGTTGTCCTTCCTTTTTCATTAAAGACTTCTTGCTCAAGCCAAAGAAGCTATTTTCCTCCCCACTCCTGGGTTCATATTGAATCTTCCAACTGTTGGGTTCAATATGGATTTTTTTTGTTATTCTTTTGCTTAGCCACTCAGTAAATTATTAGTTTCTAATGTTATCATCCACATCGTGTGCCAATGATTGGTCTATCTATCCATCTATTTAGAGATAAACTACCATATCAACACGATCAAATGTTATTTATTTTCTTGAAGCTAAAACAAACTCCTACTGACTGCATAAACCATATATACACAAGAAGTATTACAAACTAATACATCCCATTCCACTATTTTCTCTCCTCACTTAACTGCCGTAATTTTCCTAAGTTTTTTCAGGAGTCTTTTTTTTTTGGTGTTTTCTTAACGGAAAAAAATAAAAGAAGAAAACATACCAAACATAAGATCACATCCAAACACAGTTCTTTATGTTCGTGTTTGTTTCTGGTGCACACGTGTTGACATTTCACTGACAAAGAGGAAATTTTACGAAAACATTTAACGGAAATGAGGAGGCACTTATGCAGAATATGTTAAGGAGTTGAAGGTGAACTAAAAGTAGGCTACAGTTTAGGATCTATTAAAGAGTCAACAAAATCATTTCTCAAGATGTAAACGCGACAAATATCGCAACAGATTGCAATATTCCTGGATAGTTGAGCAGACTATTTTGGAAAAGAAACTTTTGGTACCTATGGACTTTTTCTTTCTCAGTATTTGTCAAAGTAAAGTTCCTAGTGTAGCTCAACCTACCAAAACTCAAAAGAACTCTTTCGCAAACAACATGTGTTCAACAGGAAACTTATAATAAAAATAAAACACATACTACATAATTTTTTCTCTTCTTCTATGCCAACATTATAATTCACGTACGAAATAATTATAGCGCCAGGACGTGATATGAATTTTTTTTTTTTGCTCCTGTCGTTCTCCTAAAGTTGTTCGAAAGTCTTTCATGTTCTTTATTTAACATTTTTTTTTGGGCTAAATAGGAAACAAAACAGTAAAGAAAAATATATAAAAAAAAACAAAACTGACAAAGATGTAAAAATAATAAGAAAAACAAAATATGCTTTGAGGCTGCATATGTTTGACTTTAATTCCTGTTGTTTATTTGTCGTTTTTCTTTTTGCAAATGTAACATATTTTTAGGCTTTTGTTGAGATGTTTTTGGTAATGTTTTCTTTTAATTTTTGAGAAAGAATACCGAAATGGTGAATTAATTTTGGAACAGGACAATTTGTTGTTAAGAAGTCAACATTTGTTACAAAAGTATGGGACACAGAGAGAAAATATTTTTGTGTTTAAGCAATAAGAAGAATATAGAAAACACTGCCTAGTCTCGTCTACAGTTTTGTCCATAATCTCGTCTATAGTCTCGTCTATAATCTCGTCTATAGTCTCGTCTATAGTCTCGTCTATAGTCTCGTCTATAATCTCGTCTATAGTCTCGTCTATAGTCTCTCGTCTATAGTCTCTCGTCTATAGTCTCTCGTCTATAGTCTCTCGTCTATAGTCTCTCGTCTATAGTCTCTCGTCTATAGTCTCTCGTCTATAGTCTCTCGTCTATAGTCTCTCGTCTATAGTCTCTCTCTATAGTCTCTCGTCTATAGTCTCTCGTCTATAGTCTCTCGTCTATAGTCTCTCGTCTATAGTCTCTCGTCTATAGTCTCTCGTCTATAGTCTCTCGTCTATAGTCTCTCGTCTATAGTCTCTCGTCTATAGTCTCTCGTCTATAGTCTCTCGTCTATAGTCTCTTGTCTATAGTCTCTTGTCTATAGTTTCTCGTCTATAGTCTGTCGTCTATAGTCTCTCGTCTATAGTCTCTCGGCTATAGTCTCTCGTCTATAGTCTCTCGTCTATAGTCTCTCGTCTATAGTCTCTCGTCTATAGTCTCTCGTCTATAGTCTCTCGTCTATAGTCTCTCGTCTATAGTCTCTCGTCTATAGTCTCTCGTCTATAGTCTCTTGTCTATAGTCTCTCGTCTATAGTCTCGTCTATAGTCTCTCGTCTATAGTATCTCGTCTGTAGTATCTCGTCTATAGTCTCTCGCCTATAGTCTCTCGTCTATAGTCTCTCGTCTATAGTCTCTCGTCTGTAGTCTCTCGTCTATAGTCTCTCGTCTATAGTCTCTCGTCTATAGTCTCTCGGCTATAGTCTCTCGGCTATAGTCTCTCGTCTATAGTCTATCGTCTATAGTCTATAGTCTCTCGTCTATAGTCTCTCGTCTATCGTCTCTCGTCTATAGTCTCTCGTCTATAGTCTCTCGTATATAGTCTCTCGTCAATATTCTCTCGTCTATAGTCTCTCGTCTATAGTCTCTCGTCTATAGTCTCTCGTCTATAGTCTCTCGTCTATAGTCTCTCGTCTATAGTCTATAATCTCTCGTCTATAGTCGCTCGTCTATAGTCTCTTGTCTATAGTCTCTCGTCTATAGTCTATAATCTCTCGTCTATAGTCTCTCGTCTATAGTCTCTCGTCTATAGTCTCTCGTCTATAGTCTCTCGTCTATAGTCTCTCGTCTATAGTCTCTCATCTATAGTCTCTCGTCTATAGTCTCTCGTCTATAGTCTCTCATCTATAGTCTCTCGTCTATAGTCTCTCGTCTATAGTCTCTCGTCTATAGTCTCTCATCTATAGTCTCTCGTCTATAGTCTTTCGTCTATAGTCTCTCGTCTATAGTCTCTCATCTATAGTCTCTCGTCTATAGTCTCTCGTCTATAGTCTCTCGTCTATAGTCTCTCGTCTATAGTCTCTCGTCTATAGTCTCTCGTCTATAGTCTCTCGTCTATAGTCTCTCGTCTATAGTCTCTCGTTTATAGTCTCTCGTCTATAGTCTCTCGTCTATAGTCTCTCATCTATAGTCTCTCGTCTATAGTCTCTCATCTATAGTCTCTCGTCTATAGTCTCTCATCTATAGTCTCTCGTCTATAGTCTCTCGTCTATAGTCTCGTCTATAGTCTCTCGTCTATAGTCTCGTCTCGTCTATAGTCTCCTCTCGTCTATAGTCTCGTCTATAGTGTCGTTTCGTCTATAATGTCGTCTCGTCTATAGTGTCGTCTCGTCTATAGTCTCGTTTCTAGTTTTGTATATAGTCTCGTCAATAGTCTCTCTCTACTACTCTCTGTGTATTAGTTGCCCCGTATTAACTCTCACATTCTTTCATTATGTTTTTTATTTCTTCTAGCATTTTTTTTTTATTTTAATGCCAAAATCAGTGACATTGTTGTGAGTTTTTATTTTAAGAAAACTTCAAGCTGCCTCACATTCTTGCATTCCAGGCTGCCTTTGTTAATTATTATTTGATTTTCTTTTCATAGCAAGGAAATTCCTGTGAAACCATATGGTTTCTTTAAAGTTTTTCTATTGAAACAAAAGAAAAAAATTAAGAAAAGTTTTGGGAATTTTTCAGAATGTTTTTTGACAACTACATGTGTTAAAAGTCATCAACACATTCAAATAAGCTTGCAAGCAGGAGATATAGAAAATAGAGGAGACCATAAGAGAAAAAATATATTTTTTTTTTTTTGGAAAATTTGAAATAATTACAATATTTTTGAAAGAATCTTAAAATTTTTTAAATACAACATTATTTGGTGAGCAGAAGGTTCCTTTTCACTGTTGCTCTCCCTAATTTTGTGACATCTTGCCTGCTGTCAAATCGTAAAGTCTAACAGCCTGCTGCTGGGAGAAGGAGTTTTAATATTTTAATAAACATTTTTTTCTTAATATTCTCCACACATGTCTGAGTGCAAAATTAAAACTAAATAAAACATTCTGTTATAAACCATGATGATGAGAGACAAGACAAACCCAAGCCTAAAACAAACTAAAGAAAAAAACTTTGAGCAAATATTTTCATATTGAGAACAACACGTAGTGTCTTACGTGACAGTAGCAAATGACATGTGATCTTATTTAAATTGAAATTAAACATTATTAAGGCAATATATGTACTTCATTAAATGTAAATAATTTATATTGTTAAAATACTAAATAGAATTACTTAAAATGCAACTAAATTACTACCTTTTTTATATTACTGGACTTGCAGTACAACTTTGTGTCTGCTTTATATTTTCAAAACTTTTGCCCAAAAGTTTGTTGTTTTTTTTCAACCAAAAAGCTAGTTTTTTCTTGGGATTGTCTACTAAAATAGAGTTATTTTGTTAACTTTTTGGTAAAAAAGGACAGGTAGATCAGTCAAGACTTTTATTATTTTGTTTAAAAAGAACAGTCATGTAAGTGGGTGGGTTGATTGGAAAATGGTCGAAGGATGCTATAGACGAGAGACAACAGATTAGAAAATATAGCCGATAGACTATAGATGAGAAACGAAAGACTGTACATGAGAGGCGAGAGACTATAGGCGAGAGACAATAGACTATAGATGGGACGAATATAGACGAGATATTATTGACCAGACTATAGACGAGACTATAGACGAGACTATAGACGAGACTATAGACGAGACTATAGACGAGACTATAGACGAGACTATAGACGAGACTATAGACGAGACTATAGACGAGACTATAGACGAGACTATAGGCGAGACTATAGACGAGACTATAGACGAGACTATAGACGAGACTATAGACGAGACTATAGACGAGACTATAGACGAGACTATAGACGAGACTATAGACGAGAGACTATAGACAAGACTATAGACGAGATTTTGGCGAGACTATAGACGAGAGACTATAGACGAGACTATAGACGAGACTATAGACGAGACTATAGACGAGACTATAGACGAGACTATAGAAGAGACTATAGACGAGACTATAGACGAGACTATAGACGAGACTATAGACGAGACTATAGACGAGAGACTATAGACGAGACTATAGACGAGAGACTATAGACAAGACTATAGACGAGATTTTGGCGAGACTATAGACGAGAGACTATAGACGAGACTATAGACGAGACTATAGACGAGACTATAGACGAGACTATAGACGAGAGACTATAGACAAGACTATAGACGAGACTATAGACGAGACTATAGACTATAGACGAGACTATAGACGAGACTATAGACGAGACTATAGACGAGACTATAGACGAGACTATAGACGAGACTATAGACGAGACTATAGACGAGACTATAGACGAGACTATAGACGAGAGACTATAGACAAGACTATAGACGAGATTTTATCGAGACTATAGACGAGAGACTATAGACGAGACTATAGACGAGACTATAGACGAGACTATAGACGAGACTATAGACGAGACTATAGACGAGACTATAGACGAGACTATAGACGAGACTATAGACGAGACTATAGACGAGACTATAGACGAGACTATAGACGAGACTATAGACGAGACTATAGACGAGAGACTATAGACAAGACTATAGACGAGATTTTGGCGAGACTATAGACGAGAGACTATAGACGAGACTATAGACGAGACTATAGACGAGACTATAGACGAGACTATAGACGAGACTATAGACGAGACTATAGACGAGAGACTATAGACAAGACTATAGACGAGATTTTGGCGAGACTATAGACGAGAGACTATAGACGAGACTATAGACGAGACTATAGACGAGATTTTGGCGAGACTATAGACGAGACTATAGACGAGAGACTATAGACGAGACTATAGACGAGACTATAGACGAGACTATAGACGAGACTATAGACGAGACTATAGACGAGACTATAGACGAGAGACTATAGACAAGACTATAGACGAGATTTTGGCGAGACTATAGACGAGAGACTATAGACTATAGACGAGACTATAGACGAGAGACTATAGACGAGACTATTGACGAGAGACTATTGACGAGAGACTATAGACGAGAGACTATAGACGAGAGACTATAGACGAGAGACTATAGACGAGACTATTGACGAGAGACTATTGACGAGAGACTATAGACGAGAGACTATAGACGAGAGACTATAGACGAGAGACTATAGACGAGAGACTATAGACGAGAGACTATAGACGAGAGACTATAGACGAGAGACTATAGACGAGACACTATAGACGAGAGACTATAGACGAGAGACTATAGACGAGAGACTATAGACGAGAGACTATAGACGAGACTATAGACGAGACTATAGACGAGACTATAGACGAGACTATAGACGAGACTATAGACGAGACTATAGACGAGACTATAGACGAGACTATAGACGAGACTATAGACGAGACTATAGACGAGACTATAGACGAGACTATAGACGAGACTATAGACGAGACTATAGACGAGACTATAGACGAGACTATAGACGAGACTATAGACGAGACTATAGACGAGACTATATACGAGACTATAGACGAGACTATAGACGAGAGACTATAGACAAGACTATAGACGAGATTTTGGCGAGACTATAGACGAGAGACTATAGACTATAGACGAGACTATAGACGAGAGACTATAGACGAGACTATTGACGAGAGACTATTGACGAGAGACTATAGACGAGAGACTATAGACGAGAGACTATAGACGAGAGACTATAGACGAGACTATTGACGAGAGACTATTGACGAGAGACTATAGACGAGAGACTATAGACGAGAGACTATAGACGAGAGACTATAGACGAGAGACTATAGACGAGAGACTATAGACGAGACACTATAGACGAGAGACTATAGACGAGAGACTATAGACGAGAGACTATAGACGAGAGACTATAGACGGGACTATAGACGAGACTATAGACGAGACTATAGACGAGACTATAGACGAGACTATAGACGAGACTATAGACGAGACTATAGACGAGACTATAGACGAGACTATAGACGAGACTATAGACGAGACTATAGACGAGACTATAGACGAGACTATAGACGAGACTATAGACGAGACTATAGACGAGACTATAGACGAGACTATAGACGAGACTATAGACGAGACTATAGACGAGACTATAGACGAGACTATAGACGAGACTATAGACGAGACTATAGACGAGACTATAGACGAGACTATAGACGAGAGACTATAGACGAGAGACGAGAGACTATAGACGAGAGACTATAGACGAGAGACTATAGACGAGAGACGAGAGACTATAGACGAGAGACTATAGACGAGATACTATAGACGAGAGACTATAGACGAGAGACTATAGACGAGAGACTATAGACGAGAGACTATAGACGAGAGACTATAGACGAGAGACTATAGACGAGAGACTATAGACGAGAGACTATAGACGAGAGACTATAGACGAGACTATAGAAGAGTCTATAGACATGACTATAGACGAGTCTATAGACAAGACTATAGAAGAGTCTATAGACAAGACTATAGAAGAGTCTATAGACAAGACTATAGACGATACGGGAGAGTATAAACTATGGACTAGGCGAGAGGATTTAGAAACTATAGCCAAGACTTTAACCATTGCTATAGTTAATTTGTTATAGTATTTTCTAATGCAATTTGGATTGAATTATTCTACAGCAACTTTTAAATTTCGCCACTCATTTTTTCAACTAACTAGTAATCGTGGTTGTACATACTTTATGGGTTTTCAAAAACTTTTTCTATTCTCATGTTGTTATTTTATCAGCCATTTTTTTCCTCTTTGTATCTGAAACAAAACTTTGAACAGAATTTGGATGCATTTGTTTTTTGTTTCCTTTGTTGTATTTTAAAAACTTTACTGTTGAGTTGATAATTTGAAATGCTTCATGCGTTTTAAAGTCTTGATAAAGTCTAAACAAAGTCACAATGAAATGTGTGATAAAGTTGGGCAAAAAGGAGAAGGCTTTCGAAGGAAGCAAGGTAATAGAATAAAAGATAAATAAAAAATTTAAAGTAAAAATTGCAGGTACTTAAGAGAGGAAATTGGGGAAAAATTAGGATCGAGAAATTCTAAAAGGTTCTTAAAAACTTGAATGGCTTTCGACTACAACATATATAAAGTATATCTTCTTCTGACATGTGACTTTAAAAATATGTCTGCCTTTTTTGGCTTTCTATTAACAATTTCCTCTCAATTCCCCAAAGATTTTCACTCATTTCATGATTCCTTGTACAAAATATGCCAGCTCAAAATATAATCTATTTAAGGAAACTTCTTTTGTGTTACGAATAGGAGTATAGACTCAAAATACAATACAAATAGCGACCCCTTGAAATAAAATTGAAAATAGCAGACAACAATATAGAGACTATAAATACAGATTTACTTACTTACATAATAACTTCCTGTTCAATGAGCAATTTTGTATAATAAAGCTACAATTCTTCTATGTATAATACGTTTTTGTTCAGCCTTTTATCCGTTTTTCAGACAGACAAATGAAAGAAAGAAAGAAGGACATGCTAGAATAAAATAGCAAAACTTTAGGCAACACACGCGAGACGAAATGGCAAATTAATAGAAGAGGAAATGGTAAGATTTTTGAGAGGAGGAGGAAGGAGTGATGGTGTAACAGCAGACAATTATGATGTATGGGAAAAATATGGGGAAATTATTAATATTAGGGAAGTTCTAATGTGTTTGAGCAAAAACAAATTTTAATACTTTTTAAAAAAGTAGTAGATTTTGAAAAAAAAAATTCATTAGAAAAATTACCTTATTATTAAAAATGTAATAAAAAGCGGTTTAGAACATTTGTTTTTTCAAAAATTACTTAATTTAAAAAAATACTACCTTTTTAAAAAGTAGTAGATTTTAATAAAAATAATTATTTTTATATAATAATAAAAGACGTATAGATAATGAGTGTATTTTGAAACATTTTAGGGAATAGTACTAAAAATTAAAAATACTACTTTTTTAAAAAGTAGTAGATTTTATTTTTACTTTATTTTTTATTTAAATAATTTTGAGTACATTCCAAAAAATTTGGCTTTTTTTGAAAAAGTACTAAAAATAAAAAAATACTACTTTTTTAACTTTTTAAAAAGGTAGTAGATTTTGAAAAAAAAAAATATTTTGAAAAAAAAATGACTTGAGTATTAAAAAGTATCTGTTATAGTTACGTTTCCAACTATTTATGGAAAAGGTATTAAAATTGAAAAATACTACTTTTTAAAAAAGTAGTAGATTTTGAAAAAAATCCTTATTTTTGTAGAATAATTTATTAAGGATAGTAAACAAGACTAATTTTAAACATTGTTAGAAAAAGTACTTAAAATTAAATAGTACTACTTTTTAAAAAAGTAGTAAATGTTTATAAAAAATTATTTTTTCGTTATATATTTTTGAATACATTTCCAAAAAACTACTTTTTTTGAAAAACTATTAAAAATAAAAAATACTACTTTTTAAAAAAGTAGTAGATTTTTATAAAAAAATATTTTTTTTAAATCTATAAAATTATTGTGTATTTGAAAAAAGTAGTGAATAGCAAAGTTTTGCAATATTTTTAGAAAAAGTATTTGAAATAAAAAATACTACTTTTTAAAAAAGTAGTATATTTTGATAAAAATAATTATTTTTGTGAACTAATAAAACAAATATAGTAAAAAAGTTTGGTTTTAAACATTTCTGGAAAAAGTACTAAAAATTAAAAATCTACTACTTTTTAAAAAAGTAGTACATTTTTATATAAAAATTATTGTTTTCTTTAAATATTTTTGAATACATTCCAAAAACCAGATTTTTATAGAAATAGTACTAAAAATTAAAAATACTACCTTTTAAAAAAGTAGTAGATTTTTCTATTAAAGTTATTTTTTTTATAAATAAAATTGTTGTGTTATTGAAAAAGTAGTAAATATTTTAGTTAAGTCATTTTTTAAAAAATTTTGGAAATAGTACTAAAAATTAAAAATACTACCTTTTGAAAAAGTAGTCGATTTTTATATAAAAAATATTTTTTTCTTTAAATATTTTTGAATACATTCCAAAAACCTGATTTTAATAGAAAAAGTACTAAAAATTAAAAATACTACCTTTTGAAAAAGTAGTAGATTTTTTTATAAATAAAATTATTGTGTTATTAAAAATGTAGTAAATGTTTAAGTTTGTAATTTTTTAAAAATTTTTGGAAAAAGTACTAAAAATTAAAAATACTACTTTTTTAAAAAGTAATAGATTTTTATATAAAAAATATATTTTTCTTTAAATATTTTTGAATACATTCCAAAAACCTGATTTTTATAGAAAAAGTACTAAAAATTAAAAATACTACTTTTTAAAAAAGTAGTAGATTTTTATATAAAAAATATTTTTTTCTCTAAATATTTTTGAATACATTCCAAAAACCTGATTTTTATAGAAAAAGTACTAAAAATTAAAAATACTACTTTTTGAAAAAGTAGTAGATTTTTATATAAAAAATATTTTTTTCTTTAAATAATTTTGAATACATTCCAAAAACCTGATTTTTTTAGAAAAAGTACTAAAAATTAAAATACTACCTTTTGAAAAAGTAGTAGATTTTTCTATGAAATTTCTTTTTTTATAATTATAGTAAATAGTAAAGTAGTAAATGTTTTAGTTAAGTAATTTTTTAAAAAATTTTGGAAAAAGTACCAAAAATTAAAAATACTACTTTTTAAAAAAGTAATAGATTTTTTTATAAAAAATATTGTTTTCATTAAATATTTTTGAATACATTCCAAAAACCTGATTTTTATAGAAATAGTACTAAAAATTAAAAATACTACCTTTTGAAAAAGTAGTAGATTTTGCTATAGTATTATTTTTTCTTTAACCATTTTGAAAACATTAAGAGAAAAATATTATTTTTTTAAAAGTTAAGTACTTTTCAATACTTTTTTTTATAAAAAAGTAGTAGATTTTTACATTAAATTGCAGTAAATTTAATCTTTTTTTGAAAAAGTACTTGAATTTGAACTGCCTTATTTATTTAGAGAGATTAATATAGCCTATCAATTGAAGTAGTCAGGAAGGAAACTTTATTGATACACATTTCCCCACAATTAATTTTAACGAAGGCGTGTTTATTGCCACACAAGGCTGCAACAAATACTATATAATGATGGAAAAATCTATATGGATTTATTATAAAAGATAATTATATGAAATTAATTTTTTTTTTGGCAAATACAACGCAATATGTATTTGAAGGGCTGTCGTAGAAAATAATGAAAGTAGCAACAGTTTAGTGATTAAAATGATGTAATTAAAAGTGCCTTACAAATAATAGTGGCATCCGTTTCCTTTGCAAAGATAAAAAGCCATAGTAAAACATATTTTTAGGCGTTTTAAAGGCAATTAAATATATAAGATAGGATACTTCAATTATCATTAGAAGAGTCATAGGCTGAGTTGATTATCTTTTAATTTTTTGTTTCATTGTAGCGCTTCTCAAATCTTGCTAGCTGTCTTCCTTCGGCTTTAATAAACTCTCAACATCAAAATCCATATTTAATGATTTATAGCACCCGCTTTGGCAAAATTTATAATAAAAAAAAAACCAAAAATATATTGAGTGTTTATTATTATTTTCAACATTATGATAAGCTCTCAAATTTCACTGTAATATTATTATTATACTACTGTTGCAAGTATTTATAGGCAACACTTCACATTGATTGATGAGCCTATAAATATACAACACATTTTTGTTGCATGCTGTTTTCTTTTTTTTGCCAAACTGTCTGTTTTCATTAGCACTTTCGAGGATGAACAAATTTTGATGGAAGTATCAATGAAAAGAGTAACTACTACTCATCATCACTTGCACACAGATATAAAGCAATAAATTACATATTTTTTTAAAGCCTGATTTTATTAAAGGAAATTTTTATTTCAGTATGTAGCGATAAAAAGCCGGAAAATTATTATTATGAGGTTTATTTTTATGATGAAGAAGTGTTAAAAATTTTGTTGAGTTGTTAAGATGAGGGTTTTTGATTTTGTTAAAAGATTTAACAAGATTTGTTTATGAAGAGTTTTCTTTTAAGAGGGCTACTAAAAAAAGGCTTTTAAGTAAGAGGAATTTATGATCAAGAAAAGTATGCTACGTTTTCGCAAATAAACTTGATGAGTAATATTTAAAGCATATTTTAGGGAGATGGGAAATTGAATGTGTGCGAAATGGATACAAGTCTTGAACACTGACATTAAAATGAGTTTTATAAGCTGCAATTCTGTTCTAGTTCTGTTCTAGTTCTGTTCTAGTTCTGTTCTAGTTCTGTTCTAGTTCTGTTCTAGTTCTGTTCTAGTTCTGTTCTAGTTCTGTTCTAGTTCTGTTCTAGTTCTGTTCTAGTTCTGTTCTAGTTCTGTTCTAGTTCTGTTCTAGTTCTGTTCTAGTTCTGTTCTAGTTCTGTTCTAGTTCTGTTCTAGTTCTGTTCTAGTTCTGTTCTAGTTCTGTTCTAGTTCTGTTCTAGTTCTGTTCTAGTTCTGTTCTAGTTCTGTTCTAGTTCTGTTCTAGTTCTGTTCTAGTTCTGTTCTAGTTCTGTTCTAGTTCTGTTCTAGTTCTGTTCTAGTTCTGTTCTAGTTCTGTTCTAGTTCTGTTCTAGTTCTGTTCTAGTTCTGTTCTAGTTCTGTTCTAGTTCTGTTCTAGTTCTGTTCTAGTTCTGTTCTAGTTCTGTTCTAGTTCTGTTCTAGTTCAGTTATGGTTATCTTACATTAATATGTATTTTATAACTTATCTGTTTGAAAGAAACCACTGCATACTTTTGGTGGTTAAAAAAACTTCCTTTCCTTTTTCTATTTTTTTTTAATTTAAATCAAAATCTTTGAGTTTTCATTCTTTATGTTTTCATTATTGAAATTATTCACCAAATTAACTTTGTTTTCCTGCTTAAGTCAACCATATAAACCCCAACTGCATGTATTTGTTATGCTAACTTTAAGTAAACTTTGGCAAGTATTTCCTTAGCATATTTTGCGGTTGTCTAGAAAGTTTTTTTTTTATATTCCAACACATGAAAAGAATTTAAATCTGTAAAACTTTGTACCCTTCAATAAGTATGTGAAAGAAAGAAATAAGTAAAATATTATTTGATGTACCCTACCATAGACAAAAAGTTGAATATGTTTCATTCTTTCTGATTTCTAAGCTGATCTAGATGATCTTAAAGACAATTTAGTCATTTTCTTGGGTTCTTCATTTGGAAATGATTAAATAATGTTATCTAAGTAGTAATATAGAAATTATAAATGTTACAAACAATCCGCCAGACCTATTTTTATCGTTTATCTGATATTTACACAAGAGATGAGTGGAAATAGCAAGAAAATGAATATTTGCTCCATCAATAATTTACAGCAACACTTGACACAATAAAGGAAACTTCATAAAAAAAATGTTAAGAAAATTTTCCAACAATTGCAACATAATTGCCGCGACTTTATGGTATTGTGTGGCAAATAAAGACAGGAGAATATTCCTAACAAACATCCACATGCACACTCAGACCCTGACAAGCTATTGTTGTCTGGCACGTGTCCTTTGTTAAGGAATGAATGAAGAGAATTGCACGAGTATTACAGAATTTATTGTTAAGTTGATATTGATTTTCAAGTTGATTTTATTTACTTTGAGACTTCATAAAAAAATAAATGAAAGAGAGATAGAAAAATATGCAGCACAACTTCTACTTGAAAACTACTTAAGCTTAAATTTCTTTAGCATCCACAAGCCAACCCTCCTGCCACACCTGATTCCACCACTAAAACCTTAACGTTTTCATTAATTCAAAAACACACACACACATTTTGTGGTATTGTAAAATCAATACTCCCGGCACAAGTTTTATAGAAAATTTTGCATAAGTGTGTTATACTACTGCCCGGTTACATCCTCCAAATCTTCCTCCTCCTCATCATCATCATCAACGACATTCAAATGTAAGCTATTGTATCAGATTCCCTTTATCATGTTTATTTTTTTTTTACTCTAATTTTGGAGTATGTGTTAAAAAAAATAACACCGGAAATTTTAACTTATTGAAGTGGTTGGTTGCACGTAAAAGGGGTTAATTCGTTTTGTATTAATTTTACTTGTGTTTGGTTAAAAAACATTTATATCTGCTCAAGTATATCTCTCTTCTGCTCAAGGGCTGTCATTTGAGTGTATAAAAACCTTTGTAGGTATAAATTTCCTAATAAAGGAAGCCAATCAATTGTTATTTTATTTAAATACAAGGGCATAATGTATTGTACCCCTAAAGATAGTTTTTTGTTGCATACCTTAAGGAGGAAATGTAAATCAATTGAATTTCATAGTCGTAATCTTACATATGAGCTAAAAAAAACATAGAATTTATTTAAAGGTTAAAAAAATTAATACAAAATGTTAATTATTTTTTTGGATTACTTTCGAAATTCCATGTTCGAAAATGAGACAACCCTAGAAAATCTTGGAATTTCACAAAAAAATTATTTGCTTCTTATTGCTTTTTAAAAATAAAATATTTTTCGAGGGTTTTTAGAAATTCGAACTTAAGTTCGAATTTTCGAAATTAATTAAAATGCCATAAATTTTTATTTTTATTTAAAGAAATATATTTTTATTAATAAAGTTAAATAATTAAAACAAAATGTTTATTATTTTTTTTTATTATTTTCGAAATTCTATGTTCGAAAATGCGAAAACCTTAGAAAATCTAGGAATTTCTTAAAAATTGTATTTGTTTCTTATTACTTTTAAATAATAAAATATTTTCGGAGGGTTTTTAGAATTTCGAACTTAAGTTCGAATTTTCGAAATTGATTAAAATGCTACAAATTTGGATTTTTACTTATAAAAATATGTTTTTATTAATTAAGTTAAAAAATGAATAGAAAATTTATATTGTGTTTTTCTATTACTTTCGAAATTCAATGTTCGAAAATGAAAAAATCGTAGAAAATATTGGAATTTCTTAAAAATTTTATTTGTTTCTTATTGCTTTTTAAAAATAAAATATTTTTGGAGGATTTTTAGAAATTCGAACTTAAGTTCGAATTTTCGAACTTAAACCAAAAACCGTATTTTTGTGATATACTTCTAATAATTACCAGAAAAATTATGAAATAATTGAATTTTCATCATAAAAACCATGTTCGAAAATCAAAAAACCTTGTAAAATATTCAAATGCCTTAAAAAATTTTATAAATTTTTTATTGTAAAAAATTGATACGATTTTAAAAAATGTTTTCTTTTGTTTTTTATCAGTATCTTGTGATTTTCCTTAAAATCTTTGTTATTTTTCAAAATTTTTATTAAATAATCCAAGAAAATTTATGCCAATTGACATTTTGTTAGTTGTGTTTTAATTAAAACTGAAAATATTGCTCAGCTTCAAAGAATTTTCATTTATTTGTGAATTTTTTTGTTTGTTTTGTATTTATTTCCGTTGCCGCCACCTGTTGTGGTGGTATAATTTGAATATTTTCTGGCTGACATCAAGGCGTAGCCGCCCAAAGAAAATTTGCATATAAATTGAATTGATCTGTAGTATTTTGTTACGTTATTATACCCTTCACCATGGGAGGCTAGGGTAAATATAAGTTTGTCATTCCGTTTGCTAGAACAGAACTAGAACAGAACTAGAACAGAACTAGAACAGAACTAGAACAGAACTAGAACAGAACTAGAACAGAACTAGAACAGAACTAGAACAGAACTAGAACAGAACTAGAACAGAACTAGAACAGAACTAGAACAGAACTAGAACAGAACTAGAACAGAACTAGAACAGAACTAGAACAGAACTAGAACAGAACTAGAACAGAACTAGAACAGAACTAGAACAGAACTAGAACAGAACTAGAACAGAACTAGAACAGAACTAGAACAGAACTAGAACAGAACTAGAACAGAACTAGAACAGAACTAGAACAGAACTAGAACAGAACTAGAACAGAACTAGAACAGAACTAGAACAGAACTAGAACAGAACTAGAACAGAACTAGAACAGAACTAGAACAGAACTAGAACAGAACTAGAACAGAACTAGAACAGAACTAGAACAGAACTAGAACAGAACTAGAACAGAACTAGAACAGAACTAGAACAGAACTAGAACAGAACTAGAACAGAACTAGAACAGAACTAGAACAGAACTAGAACAGAACTAGAACAGAACTAGAACAGAACTAGAACTAGAACAGAACTAGAACAGAACTAGAACAGAACTAGAACAGAACTAGAACAGAACTAGAACAGAACTAGAACAGAACTAGAACAGAACTAGAACAGAACTAGAACAGAACTAGAACAGAACTAGAACAGAACTAGAACAGAACTAGAACAGAACTAGAACAGAACTAGAACAGAACTAGAACAGAACTAGAACAGAACTAGAACAGAACTAGAACAGAACTAGAACAGAACTAGAACAGAACTAGAACAGAACTAGAACAGAACTAGAACAGAACTAGAACAGAACTAGAACAGAACTAGAACAGAACTGGAACTGAAGGGTATATCTTAGGCGATTGGTATTTTAGTTTCGGCTTAGCCGAATATTGCTTTCTGCTTTGGTTTTATTCCATATTTTTTAACAAATTATACAAGGCTAAAAATTTACATTTGTTTATGATTAACAAATATTTTATAAATTTAGGGGGGGGGGGCAGATGGTAGAAGCAAGTTATTAGAGCTGGAGGTTAGAGATTAATTGGAAACACAAATATTAGATTAAAAACAACATATTTTGGGCATAAATTTGCAGACAAAACAAATATATAGAAGAGGAGAGGGTGGGAAGTTTGTTTTTGTTAAACTAGGCTTCATAGTTAAAAATAGAAAACATTTTGTTAATATATTTTAATTTAAATCATAAATTTTCCTAGAAACATTATTAAGAATAATGTTTAGTCAATAACCTTTCTCATTCCAACAATTAGACACAAAAAATGGCAAAAAGTCATTGAAC
The DNA here is from genome assembly GCF_958450345.1 of Calliphora vicina. Lineage (NCBI taxonomy): Eukaryota > Metazoa > Arthropoda > Insecta > Diptera > Calliphoridae > Calliphora > Calliphora vicina. The sequence goes on along the minus strand of NC_088783.1, from coordinate 111,957,834 downwards.
ATTTCGCAATCACTGCCAAGTAAATACAGACACTTGCACAAACACTGTGCTATAGTGCCGGAAGAGGGCTATGCAACCAGGGGGTAGGTGTTAATGTTGCAACAATATTTAACATCAACATATTGTTATTACTCACAATAAACTTACACACACAAATAAAACAAATGCAGTCAGTCACTCAGTCAATTGTATGTTAGAAGTCATTGCTTTTTCAAAAAAAAGGGGTGCGAATTTGACATGTACATTTATTTTTATGCCTCCAGCAGAGTTGTCAGTTGGTGTTACAACAAATATTATTTCGTATTGAGTTTTTTGCTATTTTTTTATGTGCTAAAGAATAACAATTGCAATTGATTTTGTTAAATTATGTAGAAAGGTTAATTTGTTTTCCTTAGTCTAAGTAAATAGTGACAGAGATTTTCATTGGAAACTGAAAATGTCAGTTTTTCAAATTCATTGAATTTTTTATTTATGTTTTTTATTATAAAGTGCAATTTCAATTCTTTTCTTTTAAGTGTTTTTCTTTGTTTGTTAAACAACTTGTTTAGGTATTCTTTTAGTATTTTAATCCAACTAACAAATTCAATGTCAATCTTACAGCTGTTATGAAATGCAACACAAATTGAGCTGTCAAATTGCTAATAGAATCTGACAGACAGCAAGCAACTCTGTGCTAAACAGAAAACAAGAAAACAATATGTGATAATTATTTAATTCAGAGAGATATAATAAAAATCTATGAAAACAATGAACAGAAAGAAATATTGATTTCATAACATTTCGAAAAATAATAAGAAATTTTAAAATTCAATAGTAAAAACGCTATATTCGGCTGTGCCGAATCTTATATACCCTTAAAATGTTCTTCAAAATTTGCAAAAAACAATTTTTTTTACAAATTTATGATAAACATTTTCTTTTACAAATTTTGTAAAAAACTATATTTTATTTGTTTTTTTTTCAAAATTGTTTTGAAAATTTTTAATAAATTTCCTTTTTTTTAAAATTTACTGGTGAAAAAAAATGTATGACAAAAACATTACATTTTTTTGTTAAAAAAAAATTCGGGTTAAAAATTTTTTTCCGATTTTTTTTTTTCAAAATTGTTTTGAAAATTTTTTATACATTTTTTTTCCAAAGTTTTAAAAATTTTTTTTAAATTTATTATGAAAAAAAAAATTTTTTGATGAAAAAAAATTCGGGTTTTAAAATATTTTTCCCCGATTTTGACCCATTGTTGGTCCAACTTAGAACAGAACTAGATATCTATCAAAACTGTTTTTAAAATATTTTTCCCGATTTTGACCCATTGTTGGTCCATCTTACTATAAATCTTTTTTTTTCGAAATTGTTTTTGAAAATTTTTAAAATGTTCTTCAAAATATGTAAAAAATTTCCTTTTCCAAATTATTTTTTTTTAATTTTTTTTCCAAATTTCTTTTTAAAATTTTTTCCGAATTAAAATTTTTTTTTTTACAAAATTTTGTAATTTTAAAATTTTTTTTTTCAAATTTGTTTTCAAAATTTTTAATAAATTTATTTTTTTTAAATTAATTGGTGAAAAAAAATTTATGACAAAAACATTACATTTTTTTGTTAAAAAAAAATTCGGGTTAAAAAATATTTTTCCGATTTTTTTTTTCAAGTTTTGAAAATTTTTAATAATTTTTTTTTTTAAATTTATTAATGAAAAACAATTAATGCAAAAAAAAATTTTTTGATGAAAAAAAAAAATTCGGATTTTAAAATATTTATTCCCGATTTTGACCCTTTGTTGGTCCAGATTACTATATATAGCCTTATATACATCAAAACTAAACTTAACATTTTTTTTAAAATTTTTAAAATATTCTTCAAAATTTGTAAAAAAAATTTATTTTTAAAAATTATTTTTTTTAATTTTTTTTTAATTTTTTTTTTTCAATTTAAATTTATTTGTGAAAAAAAATTTATGATAAAAATATTTTTTTACAAATTTTGTAAAAAACTAAATTAAAATTTTTTTTTTTCAAAATGTTTTGAAAATTTTTAATAAATTTCTTTTTTTTTAAATTTATTAGTGAAAAAAATTTATGACAAAAACATTAAATTTTTTTTCGGGTTTTAAAATATTTTTCCCTATTTTGACCCAGTGATGGTCCAACTTACTATTATGCCTTATATACATCAAAAATAAACTTAATTTTTTTTTTTAAAAATTGTTTTTGAAAATTTTTAAAATGTTCTTCAAAATTTGTAAAAGAATTTATTTTTCCAATTTATTAGTGAAAAACAATTTATGACAAAAAAATTTTTTTATGAAAAAAAAATTCGAGATTTAAAATATTTTTCAAAATTGTTTTGAAAATTTTTAATAAATTTTTTTTAAAGTTTTAAACATTTTTATTTATTAATGACTTAGCAACCCAGATATACATACATAGATCAAAAATAGGCCAAAAATCGAGGTAATCCCGGTTTTTTCTTTATATATCAGCCAACCGAGCCGAAGGTATTCCAGATATATTGATGTATAAATCATGTATGTAAGTTATTTGGGCGCTAAGGAAAGTTGATGAACAGATGGACATGGCTATATTGACTTCGCTATCTATAAGGATCCAGAATATATATACTTTATAAGGTCGAAAAATTATAGAAATTACAAACGGAATGACAAACTTAGATAATATACCCTTGCCATTCATGGTGAAGGGTATAATACTGCCAAAAATCGAGGTTATCCAGCTTTAGAAATAGAAATATAAGCATATACGGATATCAGTACGTGATAAAAGACCCAAAAAAATACCCGTATCTCCCAGTTTTGTCCAAAGTCATGTACTTTTTTTATGGCCCCCAAAGATTTGGAGCCTCGATGTCATTTTTGCAAAAAACTGATCATTTTCTCAGGCTCATGTCTTGTAAACGTTAGGAATTTCGATTTAATCTCCGACTCAAAATAATTTTTTTTAAAGCTGCCTAAAAGTATGCTTTAGTTTATAATAATTTAATAGTTTATGACCCAAAACACTTAATTCCTTTAGTTTTAACTTATATTGACCTACCTAAACTGTATTAAGAATCATTCCTAGGAAGTTCATATGTTCTAAGAAGTTGTTTATTGAGATCTTAGGTACATTTTTGTGGTTGACTGTTTTCTTGAATCTTGAACGGTTTGCTACCTATGGACCTGAACAAGGGAAAAAAGGTAAAAAAATTGATTTTTTTTAAGTTTTTTGCGATTTTGGTATTGAAGATGAAGTTTTTTTGATTTTATTTGTTCACAATTTTTGTTCTTTACGACTAGGGCTACAACTTTGACTCAGAGAGTAAAATTTTGAACTGTTTGCCAGATATGAGCCTGAGAAAATGTTCCATTTTAAGCTAAATTTTTTTTCTAGAAAATTAGTTTTCTCTCAAAAAATTCTTATTTTGGTCTCCAATCAAAATTTCTTGAAAATTCCCTTTCAAAATAAATAATATTAGCTATAATTAACTTTATGCACTTTTGCACTTAATATAAATTAATTTTTGTCCTTTAACAATTCAATACCTTTGAATTTATCAAAATGTATTACTCCATATTGTTGAAACAAAAAATCCATCCCCTTTTAATTCTTTTGATTGGCCATTTTATTTATTTCTTTTTTTTCCAAGTATTGACTTTTTCGCAATTTTGCGTAAAACAATTTCGGCTGTCAAACGTCAATCAATTTACAATTCAATCAATTTCACTTAAGTAAATTTCTTCCCCTTTTTATTGTACATTTAATTTCATATGAATACAATATATGACACACTCCGGGAGAACAAATAAATAATTGTTGTGTAAAATAGGTCGTCTACATGAGCTTTAACATATGGCAGACATTTATGTTATAAATGTACTTGTGTTTTTTTTTTAAACATAATTTAATGTTAAGATAATTTCAATTTTGTGGCTTTAAATTACATTTAGGGAAATTTGAAGAACTCCTTCCCCATTTTAGGAATAATTTATTTAACCAACATTTTTTTGTTTTTCTAAAAATCATATTTTTATTAAAATACTAAACATAATTATGTCTAAGTGAAAAATGCAAATTCACAGTCATCGGGAGGACTGCAATCACATGGTGGCGGAAGATCTGGATGAAATTCAGCCAATTTCTCATAAACTAATTTGGCTTTCGGTTTTTCGTCTAGCACTTTCAATAAGGTCAAGGCAAATGCATCGGCTGGAAGTGGTGGTACTGGTGGAGGCGGGACAAGAGGTGGAACTGGTGGAGGTGGTAAAACAGGTGGAGGCGGTGGAGGCGGATCTTTAGCCAAAAGTTTTGCCTCAAGCTTTTCCAATTTCTTTTCAAACAATGCTTCCATTTTTTCTTTTTTCTTGATCAGCTTCTCAAATAATAAGGGTTTGGGAAATAGATTGAGTTTGGGAATTTTAATGAAACCCTCGTCTTCTTCCTCAGAGAATTCCAGGACGAGTTTGGGGAAAATGGCTTGGGCTTTAAAGGGAGGATAGACGATAATGTCATTAAATAAAATGGAAATAAAAATTAAAACCTTTTTAGAAATTTACAATTAAGAAATGAATTTGGTACTTTTTTCAAAAAAGTACTTTTTTGGGATTTTTGCAAAATTTCAATAAAATTTGGAATAAAAAGGACAAATTTTTTTACCAAATTTTACGAAAAAAATTGAATTTTTTTGGAACATTTTGAACCAATTTACAATTAATTGATGTTACTAGTGAAAAATTAACAATATTTGAAAAAAGTACTTTTATTAATTTTAGGTACTATTTTTAAAAAAGTACTTTTGTGATTTTTTTTTCATATTTACAATTAGTCGTGATTACAATGTCAAAATGTAACATTTTTTAAGAAAGTACTTTTTAGGTACTATTTTTCAAAAAAGTACTTTTTGTGTATTTTGCAATATTTTGAAAAAATTTACAATAAATTGATATTACTAGTACAAATTAACCATATTTTACAAAAGTACTTTTATACATTTGAGGTACTATTTTATAAAAGTACTTTTTTGTTTTTTTTTGCATATTTACAATTAGACAATGTTACCAGGTCAAAATTTAAAATTTTTTAAGAAAGTACTTTTTTGGTACTATTTTTCAAAAAAGTACTTTTTAAGTTTTTTTTGGAAAATTTTTAACAAATTTACAATAAATTGATATTGGTAGTCCAAAATTAACCATATTTTACAAAAGTACTTTTATAAATTTTCGGTACTATTTTTATAAAAGTACTTTCGTGATTTTTTTTGCCATGTTTAAAATTAGTCACTGTTACAAGGTCAAAATATAAATGTTTTTAAGAAAGTCCTTTTTTGGCACTATTTCTCAAAAAAGTAATTTTTATGTTTGTTGCAATATTGATGTTAAAAAGCCAAAATATGTCTTATTTTCAAAAAGTACTTAGGTTCCTTTTTAGTACTATTTAGTACCTTTTTTAAAATAGGACTTTTTGTAATTTTTAATCCATTTTAGAACATATTGAAAAAACTGATGTTATTAAGGGAAAATTTTGCATTTTTTATAAAAAGTACCTTTTTTGGTACTATTTTCAAAAAAATACTTTTTTTGGTACCATTTTCAAAAAAGTACTTTTTTGGTACATATCTCCGTTTTTAAAAAAAATTGTCAAGAAACTAATTTTTAGGTAAAAAATTGGAAAAAAAATTTCTTTAATACCGAAAAGTACCTTGGTACTTTTTTAGTACTTTTTAAAAAAAAAGTACTTTTAGTAATTTTTTTGTGTATTTTGGAAAATTTCAAACAAATTTTAAATTATTTGATGTTAAAAAGCCAAAATATCTCTTATTTTCAAAAAGTACTTAGGTTCCTTTTAAAATACAAAGTACTTTTTGCTTTGTTTTTGCACAGTTTTAAACAAATTAACAATTAATTGCTGTTACAGGGACAAACTATGCGATAATTTAGAAAAGTACTTTGGTACTTCTTTCCTTCATTAAATAGTTTTTAAAACATTTGTCAAAAAGTGGATTTTATTGACCTAAAATTTAGCATATTTTCAGAAAGTACTTTGGTACCTTTTTTGGTAAGTTTAAAAAAAAGTACTTTTGGGTATTTTTTTTTTAAATGTTGAAAAAATTTACAATAAGTTGATGTTACAGGTCCAACATGAATCATATTTGACAAAAGTACTTTAATACATTTTAGGTACTTTTTTATACTAAATTTTAATAGTGTATTTTCGTACTTTTTTGGTGCTATTATTGAAAAAAGTACTTTTTAAGTTTTTTGCAAAATTTTGAGCAAATTAACAATTAATTGATGTTACAAGGTCAAAATGTACGATATTTTCAAAATCTACTTTAGTACTTTTTTGGTACTTTTTTTTTCATTAAAGTATTATTTGCGGCTTTTGGTACTTTTTTATACTTTTTTCTTGTAAAAAATTTTTTGGGTAGAAAAAAGCATATTTATGTTTTATAAGGTTTTACAAAAAATTTTATTCAATTTTCAATAATATCGAAAAAAGTACCAAGGTATACTTTTTTCGCACCTTTTCTCAAAAAAGAACTTTTAGTAATTTTGTAAAACATTTAAAAAAAAACTGATGTTATTAAGGTAAAATTTAGCTTATTTTAAAAATGTACCTTGGTACTTTTTAGGTACTATTTTCAAAGAAAAAGTACTTTTTTGTCTTATTTCTCCGTTTTTTAAAGGATTTGAAAAAAGTAACAGTTTGGAAAAAATTTCAATAATACCGAAAAGTACCTTTTTTAGTACCTTTTTTAAAAAAGGACTTTTTGTCATTTTTAATCCATTTTAAAACATATTAAAAAACTGATGTTATTAATGGAAAATTTTGCATTTTTTATAAAAAGTACCTTTTTTGGTACTATTTACAAAAAAGTACTTTTTTTGGTCTATTTCTCCGTTTTTTAAACATTTGTCAAAAAACTAATTTTTAGGTAAAAATTTTCATTAATACCGAAAAGTACCTTGGTACTTTTTTAAGACCTTTTTTAAAAAAGGACTTTTTGTTATTTTTAATCCATTTTAAAACATATTAAAAAAACTGATGTTATTAAGGGAAAATTTTGCAATTTTTATAAAAAGTACATTTTTTGGTACTATTTACAAAAAAGTACTTTTTTGGTACATTTCTCCGTTTTTAAAACATTTGTCAAGAAACTAATTTTTAGATAAAAACTTGGAAAAAAATGTTCATTAATACCGAAAAGTACCTTGGTACTTTTTTAAAAAAAAGTACTTTTAGTAATTTTTAACCAATTTTAGAACATATTCAAAAAACTGATGTTATTAAGGGAAAATTTTGATTTTTTTTGTAAAAAGTACCTTTTTTGGTACTATTTTCAAAAAAGTACTTTTTTGGTACATTTCTTCATTTTTAAAACATTTGTCAAGAAACTAATTTTTAGGTAAAAAATTTTAATTAATACCGAAAAGTACCTTGGTACTTTTTTAGTACCTCTTTTAAAAAAGGACTTTTTGTTATTTTTAATCCATTTTAAAACATATTAAAAAAACTGATGTTATTAAGGGGAAATTTTGCTTTTTTTATAAAAAGTACCTCTTTTGGTACTATTTTCAAAAAAGTACTTTTTCTCCGTTTTGAAAATATTTGTCAAAAAAACCGAAAAGTACCTTGGTACTTTTTAATACCTTTTTTAAAAAAGAACTTTTTTCATTTTTAATCCATTTTAGAACATATTGAAAAAACTGTGTTATTAAGGGAAAATTTTGAATTTTTTTATAAAAAGTACATTTTTTGGTACTATTTACAAAAAAGTACTTTTTTGGTCTATTTCTCCGTTTTTTAAACATTTGTCAAAAAACTAATTTTTAGGTAAAAATTTTGATAAAAATTTTCATTAATACCGAAAAGTACTTTTTTAATACCTTTTTTCAAAAAAGTACTTTTAGTAATTTTTGGCTTATTTCATAACATAAAGAATAAATAACATAAAGGATATTGACAAAATTTAGCGCATTTAAAAAATTTACTTTTTAGGTACTTTTTAGGTAAAAAAGTACTTTTTTTATTTCTCCGTTTTTTTTTATAAAAGTTGTCAACAAAACTAATTTTACTGTAGCAAAATGTTCAAAATTTGCAAAAAGTACTTTTTAATTTTTTGGGTACTATTTAAAAAAAAAGTATTTTTAGAGCCTTTTTAATTGTTTTTTTTTTGTTTGGTAACTGATTTTTAAAAGTTGAAAATTTTTAAAAAGTATTTTTTTGGTACTTTTCTTATGTCTTCAAGTTTGTTTGGCTAATTTTTCAATTAAAAAAATAAAATTATTATTTAATTTATTTCTTTTTTTTTTTTGCTAACTCATACATACCACATGCCAAAGCCATTATAAAAACAATTAACAATTTCATTGTTATTTAACACTAGTATTTACAACTTTTTTTTTCCAATTGTTATTGACGCTTCAGTTTGTTGTAAAAGAATTAAAAACTCGCAACCAGAGCACCAACCACTAGCTCTAGTACGTACGGTCATTGACTTGAGACCGTAATTGCTGACGTTGCAACAATTTATTTTGTATTTATTTAATGTTTATTGTATTTATAGTTTTCTTGGCTGTCTTTAGCATTTTTTTTTCTTCTTCTGCTTTCATTTTAATTACTTTCAATATCGTTTTCTTTTTATTTTTAGTTTGTTTGTTTGAATTTTTGTAAATGGTCTTTATCACGTTTTGGTCACGTTTTACTGTTAAACAAAATATTGGTTTTGGATTTATTTTACTTCGTATTATTGTTGTGAGTTTTCCGCATTTAAGAGATATTTTGCTAAATAGCAATAGCTGTCTATAAATATATTGACAAATTGCGTGAGATTTGTGGAAGTATTAAGGTGGTTCTTTGGAGAAATAATTTCATATTTTATTAAAAAAGTGTTGAAATATTTTTTTATACAATTTAATTTCAATAATTCATAAGTTTTCTTTGAAATATGGCCTACATTTCGGCTTGTTAAACAAATTAAAATTCAATCCTAAAAGTAGGCAACACAATTTATTCATCACATCACTTATACTGTAGGCTTTACAAATGTTCAAATTAAATGAATATTTCTTTACCAATTTGCTAAGTTTTCATTGTTTTGTCTTTGTTGAAAACTTATTTGAATAATTTTATCAAATTCTTTTTCTTTTTTAATTTAAACTTATCTAATTAACACTTTTCTAAACATTTATTTATTTGCCATGTCAGACATGTGTCAAATGTATGTATGCTGGAATATTTTAAAGGGGGAGGGGGGGGTTAGGTTAGAGAGTTAGGGTTGGCTTTAATCAGTGTTTAAATGTGTGATAGTTTTTAGAAAACTTAATGAACATTTATCTATATTTCTATATTTGCTTATATTGCTAAAGAAAATAAATGAAATTTATTTTTTCTATTGTCTTTTTCTCTAAATAAATTCTAGAAATCTTTCCATAGAACAGAAATATTTATTTTAAAATACATACATTGACACACAGAGATAGAGACAGACAAGCAATCATTAAACTTGTGATAATGTTTAGAGCAGACTTCCCCTGTCAGGCTTTCAGTTGGCTCATTATTATTATTAAGCGAGGGAGGTGTGATAAATAAGTCATTAGTACCATTATGTATAAAAGGAACTTTGGTACTATTTTAAAAAAAGTACTTTTTGTTTATCTTTTCATTAATCTTAAGATAATTTCCTTAAATTAAATTTTAGTTTTGCAAAATTTTGCATTTTTTCTAATAGTACTTTAGTACGATTTTTGGTACTTTTTTAAAAAAGTACTTTTTGTCCTTATTTACTTTATTTTGAAAACAAATGTTAAAAAATTGAAATTTTGGTCAAAATGTTGCGTTACTTTAAAAAGTACTTTAGTACGATTTTTGGTACTTTTTTAAAAAAAGTACTTTTTGCCCTCATTTACTTTATTATGAAAACAAATGTTAAAAAATTTGAAATTTTGTAAGTCAAAATGTTGCCTTACTTTAAATAGTACTTTAGTACTATTTTTGGTACTTTTTTAAAAAAAGTACTTTTCGTCCTTATTTATTTTATTTTGAAAATAAATTTTAAAAAATTTAAATTTTGTAAGTCAAAATGTTGCATTACTTCAAAAAGTACTTTAGTAGCATTTTTGGTACTATATGAAAAAAGTACTTTTTGTCCTTATTTACATTATTTTGAAAATAAATGTTAAAAAATTTCAATTTTGGAAGTCAAAATGTTGCATTACTTCAAAAAGTACTTTAGTAGCATTTTTGGTACTATATGAAAAAAGTACTTTTTGTCCTTATTTATGTTGTTTTTTTAAATATTTGCAAGAAATCTTATAATTCAGCCAAAATTTAGCTTATTTTAAAAAAACTACTTTGGTACTTTTTAGGTAACATTGCAGAAAAAGTACTTTTTGACCATGACTTTTGCCAGACATCTGATTTTATTCAGCAAAAATGTAAAACAGTTTCCAAAAGTACTTTAATACTTTTTTGATATTTATTTTTAAAAAAGTACTTTTTGCCCTTTTTTCTGTTGTTTTTTAATCATTAATCTGAAATATGATTTTGAAAAAAGTACTTTAGTACTTTTATTGAGCCAAAATGTATCATAATTTCCAAAAGTACTTTAATACTTTTTTAGGTACTATGTAAAAAAAGTACTTTCTGTTTATTTTGCTTACATTTTAAATATTTTAGCCTAAAATTCTTATTCATTAAAGCAAATTGCTTCATATTTACAAAAAGTACTTTGGTACTTTTTTTAGGTACTATTTAAAAAAAGTACTTTTTGTCTATTTTACATATATTTTAGAAAGCTAAGAGTAAAAAAGTACTTTTTTAAGCAGATTGTACCATATTTACAAAAAGTACTTTGGTACTTATTTAGGTACTATTTAAAAAAAGTACTTTTTGCTATTTTACATATATTTTAGAAAGATTAGCCTAAAAATGTAATTTATTAAAGCAAATTGTTTCATACTTACAAAAAGTACTTTGGTACTTTTTTAGGTACTATTTAAAAAAAGTACTTTTTGTTTGTTTTATATAGATTTTAAAAAGTTTAGCTTAAAACTGTAATATATTAAAGCAAATTGTACCATATTTACAAAAAGTACTTTGGTACTTTTTTTAGGTACTATTTTAAAAAAGTACTTTTTGTTTATTTTACATAGATTTTAAAAAGCTAAGAGTAAAAAAGTACTTTTTTTAAGCAGATTGTACCATATTTACAAAAAGTACTAGGTACTTTTTTAGGTACTATTTAAAAAAGTACCTTTTTTCTATTTTTTTATAGATTTTTAAAAGTTAAGCTTAAAATTGTTATTTATTTAAGCAAATTGTACCCTATTTACAAAAAGTACTTTGGTACTTTTTTAGGTACTATTTAAAAAAGTACCTTCTTTCTATTTTTATAGATTTTTAAAAGCGAAGCTTAAAATATTTATTTATTTAAGCAAATTGTACCATATTTACAAAAAGTACTTTGGTACTTTTTTAGCTACTATTTAAAAAAAGTACTTTTTGTCTATTTTACATATATTTTAGAAAGCTAAGAGTAAAAAAGTACTTTTTTAAGCAGATTGTACCATATTTACAAAAAGTACTTTGGTACTTATTTAGGTACTATTTAAAAAAAGTACTTTTTGCTATTTTACATATATTTTAGAAAGATTAGCCTAAAAATGTAATTTATTAAAGCAAATTGTTTCATACTTACAAAAAGTACTTTGGTACTTTTTTAGGTACTATTTAAAAAAAGTACTTTTTGTTTGTTTTATATAGATTTTAAAAAGTTTAGCTTAAAACTGTAATATATTAAAGCAAATTGTACCATATTTACAAAAAGTACTTTGGTACTTTTTTTAGGTACTATTTTAAAAAAGTACTTTTTGTTTATTTTACATAGATTTTAAAAAGCTAAGAGTAAAAAAGTACTTTTTTTAAGCAGATTGTACCATATTTACAAAAAGTACTAGGTACTTTTTTAGGTACTATTTAAAAAAGTACCTTTTTTCTATTTTTTTATAGATTTTTAAAAGTTAAGCTTAAAATTGTTATTTATTTAAGCAAATTGTACCCTATTTACAAAAAGTACTTTGGTACTTTTTTAGGTACTATTTAAAAAAGTACCTTCTTTCTATTTTTATAGATTTTTAAAAGCGAAGCTTAAAATATTTATTTATTTAAGCAAATTGTACCATATTTACAAAAAGTACTTTGGTACTTTTTTAGCTACTATTTAAAAAAAGTACTTTTTGTCTATTTTACATATATTTTAGAAAGCTAAGAGTAAAAAAGTACTTTTTTAAGCAGATTGTACCATATTTACAAAAAGTACTTTGGTACTTATTTAGGTACTATTTAAAAAAAGTACTTTTTGCTATTTTACATATATTTTAGAAAGATTAGCCTAAAAATGTAATTTATTAAAGCAAATTGTTTCATACTTACAAAAAGTACTTTGGTACTTTTTTAGGTACTATTTAAAAAAAGTACTTTTTGTTTGTTTTATATAGATTTTAAAAAGTTTAGCTTAAAACTGTAATATATTAAAGCAAATTGTACCATATTTACAAAAAGTACTTTGGTACTTTTTTTAGGTACTATTTTAAAAAAGTACTTTTTGTTTATTTTACATAGATTTTAAAAAGCTAAGAGTAAAAAAGTACTTTTTTTAAGCAGATTGTACCATATTTACAAAAAGTACTAGGTACTTTTTTAGGTACTATTTAAAAAAGTACCTTTTTTCTATTTTTTTATAGATTTTTAAAAGTTAAGCTTAAAATTGTTATTTATTTAAGCAAATTGTACCCTATTTACAAAAAGTACTTTGGTACTTTTTTAGGTACTATTTAAAAAAGTACCTTCTTTCTATTTTTATAGATTTTTAAAAGCGAAGCTTAAAATATTTATTTATTTAAGCAAATTGTACCATATTTACAAAAAGTACTTTGGTACTTTTTTAGCTACTATTTAAAAAAAGTACTTTTTGTCTATTTTACATATATTTTAGAAGCTAAGAGTAAAAAAGTACTTTTTTAAGCAGATTGTACCATATTTACAAAAAGTACTTTGGTACTTATTTAGGTACTATTTAAAAAAAGTACTTTTTGCTATTTTACATATATTTTAGAAAGATTAGCCTAAAAATGTAATTTATTAAAGCAAATTGTTTCATACTTACAAAAAGTACTTTGGTACTTTTTTAGGTACTATTTAAAAAAAGTACTTTTTGTTTGTTTTATATAGATTTTAAAAAGTTTAGCTTAAAACTGTAATATATTAAAGCAAATTGTACCATATTTACAAAAAGTACTTTGGTACTTTTTTTAGGTACTATTTTAAAAAAGTACTTTTTGTTTATTTTACATAGATTTTAAAAAGCTAAGAGTAAAAAAGTACTTTTTTTAAGCAGATTGTACCATATTTACAAAAAGTACTAGGTACTTTTTTAGGTACTATTTAAAAAAGTACCTTTTTTCTATTTTTTTATAGATTTTTAAAAGTTAAGCTTAAAATTGTTATTTATTTAAGCAAATTGTACCCTATTTACAAAAAGTACTTTGGTACTTTTTTAGGTACTATTTAAAAAAGTACCTTCTTTCTATTTTTATAGATTTTTAAAAGCGAAGCTTAAAATATTTATTTATTTAAGCAAATTGTACCATATTTACAAAAAGTACTTTGGTACTTTTTTAGCTACTATTTAAAAAAAGTACTTTTTGTCTATTTTACATATATTTTAGAAGCTAAGAGTAAAAAAGTACTTTTTTAAGCAGATTGTACCATATTTACAAAAAGTACTTTGGTACTTATTTAGGTACTATTTAAAAAAAGTACTTTTTGCTATTTTACATATATTTTAGAAAGATTAGCCTAAAAATGTAATTTATTAAAGCAAATTGTTTCATACTTACAAAAAGTACTTTGGTACTTTTTTAGGTACTATCTAAAAAAGTACCTTTTTTCTATTTTTTATAGATTTTTAAAAGCTAAGCCTAAAATTGTAATTTACTAAAGCAAATTGTATCACATTTACAAAAAGTACTTTGGTACTTTTTTTAGGTACTATTTAAAAAAAGTACTTTTCAGTTATTTTAAATAGATTTTGAAATGTTAAGCCTAAAAACATAATTTATTAAAGCAAATTGTACGATATTTACAAAAAGTACTTTGGTACTTTTTTTAGGTACTATTTAAAAAAAATACTTTTTGGTATTTTTTATAGATTTTTAAAAGCTAAGCCTAAAATTGTAATTTATTAGAGTAAATTGTAGCATATTTGCAAAAAGTACTTTGGTACTTTTTTTAGGTACTATTTAAAAAAAGTACTTTTTGGTATTTTTTATAGATTTCAAAAACTTAAGCTTAAAAGTGTAATTTATTAGAGCAAATTGTAGCATATTAGCAAAAAGTACTTTGGTACTTTTTCTTGGTACTATTTAGAAAAAGTACTTTTTGCTATTTTTAAGCCGTTTTTAAAAGATTTAACAAAAATTCCATTTTATTGCAAATAATAGCAATGCAGCAAATTCTAACCTAATCTCCCTTAAACACTTACTCCTAACTAATTTTTATTTCTACTAATTTACTATATGTATGTATGTGTTAGAAACTCTGTGTGTGTGTGTGTATGTATATATAATTATATGTATGTGTGCAATAAACCCATCAGTCGTGAGTTTAGAAACTTATTAAGAAAACTTTAACGAGTTTTGTGCGTGTATTTGTTTAGATTGTGTATGTTGTTGTATTTTAGTTTTTGTTGCTTTAGGGTGTAATTAGTTAAGATTTAAAACTCATCATCGACAACAACTGCAATAACAACAAATATAAAGTTAATAAAACCTTGTTAACAATATCAATGGCTGGCTATACAGTTTCAATGATTAAGCAGACAATGATAAAATTTATTATTAGCTCAGAGATAAATTAGTATTTGTATGTAATATTGCTTAGATATATTACTATGTGTTTATTTAATAAATTATATTAATTGAGTTTTGAAGATAAGATTTTTAATTTAACCCCAGGTTATGGCTTTTAAGTGAAGAATCTGTTTAGAAAATGTTAAGAAAAATAAATCAGAAATGGTTGAAAACCTAACCTCCTGATTCTTTATACAAAATTCCTGTTTAAACCATCGTAAACTTTAATAATCGGTTTTAAATATGAGAAATCACAACAAAGTCATCGGTTTCAGCTGCTTAGTTCATTTTTCTGATAAAATAGCGTCTGCACTTGCCCAATAGGCAGCTGTTAGGTTACTATTTACCCACCGATAGATTACTTGTGATGAGTATGGTAACCAGTAATTGAAATAAAATAAAAATTTGATTTTAAATTTTTGATTTTTGCAAAAAATCTTGAAATCGGGCTGTACAACGTACAGGTTTTCGGTGAAAAAAAATTTGTGCTATAATTTCTTTTTTATTTTTGAAATTTTTTTAAAAATATTTTTTTTTTGAAATTTTTTAATTTCAATTCTTAAGATATTTCAAAATGTTTTTAGTTTATTAGTGAAACTGGGAAAAAAAATTTTTTTTTTTATTTTTTGAAATTTTTTTAAAATATTTTTTTTTGAAATTTTTTTAAAATATTTTTTTTGGAAATTTTTTAAAAAATTCATTAGTGAAAAAAATTTTGACAAAAAAATTTTGTCGGTGAAAAAAAATTGTGCTAAAATTTCTTTTTTATTTTTGAATTTTTTTAAAAATATTTTTTTTTTAAAAATTCATTAGTGAAAAAAATTTTTTCATGCTGTACAACGTAATTTAGCCCGAATTTTTTTTCACAGAAAAAATTTTTTTCACTAATGAATTTAAAAAAAAAGAGTATTTTTTAAAAAATTTCAAAAAAATATTTTTTTATCTTAAGAATTGTGTTAAGATATTTCAAAATTTTTTTAAAAAATATTTAGAATTTTTTTAAAAAATATTTTTTTTAAAAAATTCATTCGTGAAAAAAATTTTGACAGAAAAATTTGTTCATGCTGTACAACGTACAGTTCAACTGGGAAAAAAAATTTTTAAATTTATTTTTTATTTTTGAAATTTTTTAAAAATATATTTTTTTTAAATTTTTTTAAAAAAATATTTTTTTTAGAAATTCATTACTGAAAAAAATTTTGACAAAAAAATTTTTTCGATTTTCTCGATTTATATACCAACCGAACCGGCTGTAATGTAAGAATCATTTATGCAAGTTATTTGAAGGCTACTGAAATATGATTTCAACATACAGACGGGCAGGCGGACATGGCTATATCGACTCCGCCTATCTATAACGATCCAGAATATATACACTTTGCGGGGTCGTAAATGAGAAATGTAGTAATTACAAACTTGCCATTCATGGTGAAGTTTAAAAAATTCGATTTTTTTTTTTGTAAATTTTGTGACTTTTATTTTGAAACATTTGTACAATATTAATTTATTCTAAGTATTGGCCTTTTCCCATCTCTCTGGAAACATATGGATTCCATGCCAAAAGAACTGCTCATCTTTTGAGGCCAAGAACGAATCAAGCCAATATCGGATACTCTGTTCCAAAGTGAAGTGAAACTCAGAGAAATGCTTCTCCTTCAAACGAAACAAATAGTAGACGGGACGGAGCACGGTCTAGACTATAGGGGGAGTCAGGAATTTTTAAATATTTTTTAACAGCTATTGCAACATGTTTCCCAGCATTGTCATGATGGAATATTATGGTTTCAAGGCCGCATATTCTGATCGGCCTATGCTCGCTTCAAACGAATCAGTTGCATTCGGTACAGATTCTCTGTGATGATCAGATCAGATTTCAGCAGCTCATAATAGAGAGGACCCCTTTGCTTCCACCAAATACAGAAATTTACCTTAGCGCCTTGGATATTTGGCTTTGGTGTCGATTCGATTGGTTGGCCGGGCTTCACATACATTCTCTTACGCTTCGGGTTATCGTAAGGGATTTACTTTTCATCGCAAGTAATGATTCGGTGCAAAAATTATCATTTCGAACATGCAAAATCGTTCTTCAAGTTCTCTAAGCTTCCAGTTCTTGGTCTTCAAGGTATCTCGTCTTCAATTCGTATGGTATCCAATTTATCTACTTTTGGATGTATCCTCCTATTTGGAAAAGTTTTGAAATTCCTGCTTGTGTAGCTCCCAAAGATTTCGCAAGCTCTTGTTGAGTTTGACAACAATCCTCATGGAGTAATGTCAACAATTCTTGGTCTTCAAGGTCTCTCGGCATCAATTCCTATGGTATCCAATTTCTCTGCTTCTGGATCAATCCTGCTGCTTGCTGTTTGTTGAGTTTGACAACAATCTTCATGGAGTAATTCCTCCAGTTCTTGGTTTTCAAGGTCTCTCAGCTTCAATTCGTATGGTACCAAATTTCCCAGCTTTTGGATGAATCCTCGTATTTGGAAAAGTTTTGAAATTCCTGCTTGTGTAGCTCCCAAAGATTTCGCAAGCTCTTGTTGAGTTTGACAACAATCCTCATGGAGTAATGCCAACAATTCTTGGTCTTCAAGGTCTCTCGGCATCAATTCCTATGGTATCCAATTTCTCTGCTTCTGGATCAATCCTGCTGCTTGCTGTTTGTTGAGTTTGACAACAATCTTCATGGAGTAATGCATCCAATTCATGGTCTTTAAGGTGTGTCAGCTTCTATTCGTATGTTAACAAAATTCTCTGCTTTTAGATGAATCCTGCTATTTGGAATAGTTTTGAAACTACTGCATTAGTAGCTCCCAATTCTTATGGTATCCTATTTCCTTGCCTTTGGATGAATCGTTCTTTTTAAAAGTTTTGAAATTGCTGCTTTAGTAGCTCCCAATGATTTCGCAAGCTCTTGAGTTTGTCAACTTGAGTTTTTCAACAATCTTCAAGGAGTAATGCCTCCAAACCTTTGTCTTCCTTGTCAAAATCACCACTTATGAACCGAAGAAACCGAAGAAACAGATGGAACATGATGGTATGCTTCAGCGGCACCTGAACTAAATTAAAGAAGTAAAGCATATGACGATACGTTGGTAAAAAACTCAACATTTTCAAAGCACCAGAGTCATGGGAAATTGGACATTATCCCATGACTCTGGTGCATAAATCAGGCTGAATTTGAACGATGGCATGGGTTATGTTGGCTTTGAAAGCCGCTCTGGTTTGTGGCTTACTGGCATAGACTTGTGAGTTAAGAAAACCTTTTAAGAAAAAGTTTAACGGGGTCAAATTCCATGATCTCGGTGGCCTTTTCACAGCATCTCCACGTGATGTGATTTGATGACCATGCCCTAAAATCACTCGAGCGAATGTTGAATGAGCTGTTTGGCACGTAGAGAAGTCCTGTTGAATCCACCTACGTGAGATACCATGACCTCAAATGTAGAATACAGCTTCGTCCTGTTGAAACCACATGTCGTTGGTTTCAATATCATCCAAAAAGTTCGACCTGTCCAAACTAGTTCTCAAAGAAAATCCCACAAGAAAAAGTCTAACGGGGTCAAATGGCACGTTTTCGGTGGCCATGTCACATCATCTCCACGTGCTATGATTTGATGACCATGCCCTAAAATCACTCGAGCAGAATGTTGAATGAGCTGTTTGACATGTAGAGAAGTCCCGTTGAAACCAAATGACGTTGGTATCCATATCATCCAATTCAGGTCAAAAAAAGTTGGTAGGCATTGATGTATGGTGCTCGCCATTGGCCTGGCCAACGTCGTTTTGAAAGAAATATGGATTGGTGACACCGCCAGCACAATATCCACACCAAGCAGTGATTTCTATATGATGCATTGGACGCTCTTGGATATTTCTAACCTTCAGGGGACTCACAGAGGTGTTTTCTTGAAATTTTTCATTTTTCTGCACAAACTATGTGAAATTTCATTAAAATATCTCCAATCGTTCCCTAGTTAACGAATTATTTCCAAGATAAAAAGTCTCCAAAGCTCTGTAAAATGTAGCTAAGCTTCTCAAATGAGACGTGCCACCCTTCCTAGGTATCGTACTCCAATCATATCAAGATTTTAGACTCCAGGTTTCGACCACAGCGCCGCGCGCCTTAGGCTGGCTAAGGAAGCTTTCTTGCTAGTATTAGTACTGGACATGTGACGATTCCAGTTATAATACCAACCAAAACAGTCAGTATTTAATTAATTTGAAGTATTAAGTTTATTCTGACGTAATGTTACTCACTCTCCCCTTCATTACCTCTAAAATTTCTCAACAATTTCTCACATCTTCTCAACAAACAAACAAAAACACCAAACATTCCATTCAGCGTATTAATCAATTACATTTTTTAACAAAAGAATACTTTAATCAATTAAAATTCCTACTAAAAAAAATATACAAAAATAATTCAAGTACGTGACTTTATGGCCACAAATGTAAAACAGTTTACCCCATGTAACTGCAAATAAAATGCATATAAAATACGAAACAATTAAGAAAATGTATAACAAACGTTTACAAGTTCAGCGAAAAACAAGACCATCATTTAATACAATGCGTTCATACATAATTGTAGCATTTATTGCACTAGCAGGTAAGAAAGGCAACCGAAATTTCCCCCCTAATAAATGGAAATAATTCTCAAAAAAGCCTTTACTTTTATAGTGATTTTGCAGCAGGCACAATCGGCCAGTTTGACTAATTTGCTGGACGAAAAGGATGGAGGCTTTAGCTTAAATAAAAGTCCCATTGGTAAGAGACAAGATGAGGAGAAGGGCCAGGTGAAATTGGGCGGTAGTCACAAGGGAGGAGAAGATGCTTCTGAGGCTGAGGGAGATGATGAGGAAGGTGAGCAAAAGGAAGCTAAAGCTCAAGAAGAAGATGGTGGAAGTGCCAGTGGCGAAGCAGCTCTAAAAGCATCTGCCAAGGGATCAGCAGGAATTGGTGGGGAAGGTGAAGCAAAAGCCGGTGGAAAGCCAAAGATAGCTAGTGCAAATGCCGCTGAAGCTGGTAGTGAAGATGAGGAAGAGGAAAGTGGTGAAACTGATGATGAAGTAGCTAAAGCCATTAAAGCAGCTGGTCAAGCTGGAGCTGAAGGAGATGAAGCTGCTGCCTCAAAGAAGAAAAAGTCGGAGAAACAGCCAGCTAAAGAAGCTGAATCTGAAGAAGAAGATGAAGAAGCATCCAAGGATGAAAAAGAACAACAGGCACAGGGTAAGAAAGGCAAACCTCAAGAAGAAAATGGTGAAGATGAGGAAGCCGAACCTAAAGACGATGAAGAGGAGGAAGAGAAACCCAAAAGCAAAAAGCCTAAAGGAGATAAACCTCAAGTAGAGGAAGAAGAAGGTTCTGAAGAGGAAGAAGCCAAACAGCAAAAGCCCAAAGAAGAAGAAGAAGGATCTCAAGAAGAACAACAGAAAGAGCAAAAACCTAAAAAGAAGCCAGCCGGAGATGAAGCCGATGAAGAACCAGAAGAAGAAGAAGGCAAGGATGAAGAGCCTGAAGAAGAGGAAGAAGATGCTAAGAAGGCTGGAGGTCACGCCAAAGGAGGAGCTGGAGCTGAACCTGAAGAAGAAGACGAAGAAGCTGAGGGAGGAGCTGAAGAAGGAGCTGCCAACAAAGCTGAGGGAGGGGCAGAAGTTCAAGGCGAAGCAGCAGGAGAAGCTTTAGAAGGACTTGTAGGACAAGCTAAAGGAGGAGCTGGGGAAGAATCTCAAGAAGATGACGAAGAAGCCGAGGGAGGTGCAGCAGGTAAGGCTGAGGGAGGAGCTGAAGGCAAGGCTGAAGGCAAAGCTAAAATTGGAGCTGGAGCTAAAGGAGGAGCTGAAGCAGAAGCTGAAGAAGAGTCTGACTCAGAATCAGAGGAAGATGCTGAAGGTGGAGCTGCAGGAAAAGCTGAAGGAGGAATTGCTGCACAAGGTAGTATTGGAGCTGGAGCTGGAGGAGAAGCTTCAGCGGAAGGAGACCAATCTCATGATGGACAACAGAAAAGCATACTTGGTATCATCTAAGATCATTTCCAAAACCCACATGCTATCGTAAATATGGGAAATATTTGAATTACTAGAGACTTGGAATTAATACAAAAATTAACAAGTCATATTGTAAAAATAGCTCATTTACTTTTGTTCTAAATACATAGTTTTGTTAAATAAAGTTCTTTGGAATACAGAAAAATACCAAAAAATTTTAATTTATTTAAAGGGTTTATAAACAGAAAAGGCGGAGAAAAAATGTCTCTTCATTTTAATTAATCTTAAAATCATGTAAAAATATTTCTAAAAAAACTTTAAAAATCTCCTAAGAAGACTCAACTATAATCTCTCTAACATAAATTGACTCTTATATCCTTATTTTTTACCACTTTTCCTCCTCATTATTATAATACAAAAACTCCTTTTTCCTGTTAAACTTCAAAAAAACCTCTTACACTCCAACCTGAAAAACTGGACAAGTAACTCTTTCCCTTCATTTATAACATTAAACTATATGCTTTTTTTGTTCTCATTCCTACATACACACTTTTACAATATAATTTTGACAAATTATCCTTATAGACTACCGTATTAAGAAGCACTCATACCTTAGATAATAGTCAAACATAAAACATCATTCAATACAAAAACTGCAAAAAAAACAAGAGATGAAGAGGAAAAACTTCTACTCCAGTAACAAAGTGATGCAGATGATAAATGTTTCCCCAATGGCATGCAATTTTATGCATTACACTTGTCATATCATGAATTATACTCCAACACACTCGGTAGCCAATGCCTTCACACAAACTCAAATGGATCTATGCACAACTCTCCAACTCTTTTGCTTTTTTGTGTGTGTGTTTGTTGTGCTCTTAGGAAGTAAGGGCTGCAACTGCGGTAACGTAGAGGGAAAGAAATAAAAGGTATTCATTTTAAGGGCCTGCTAAAATTTCTAAAATTTCCTATATAGACGAGACTAGAGACGAGACTAGAGACGAGACTAGAGACGAGACTAGAGACGAGACTACAGATGAGAATAGAAACGAGACTAGATACGATATTAGAGACGAGACTATAGATGAGAATAGAAACGAGACTGGACGAGACTAGAGACGAGACTAGAGACGAGACTAGAGATGAGACTAGAAACGAGAATAGAGACGAGACTAGAGACGAGACTAGAGACGAGACTAGAGATGAGAATAGAGACGAGACTAGAGACGAGACTAGAGACGAGACTAGAGACGAGACTAGAGACGAGACTAGAGACGAGACTAGAGACGAGACTAGAGACGAGACTATAGATGAGAATAGAAACGAGACTAGAGACGAGACTATAGATGAGAATAGAAACGAGACTGGACGAGACTAGAGACGAGACTAGAGACGAGACTAGAGACGAGACTAGAGACGAGAATAGAGACGAGACTAGAGACGAGACTAGAGACTAGAGTAGAGACGAGACTAGAGACGAGACTAGAGACGAGACTAGGGACGAGGCTAGAGACGACATTAGAGACGAGACTAGAGACGAGACTAGAGGCGAGACTAGAGACGAGACTAGAGACGAGACTAGAGACGAGACTAGAGACGAGACTAGAGACGAGGCTAGAGACGACATTAGAGACGAGACTAGAGACGAGACTAGAGGCGAGACTAGAGACGAGACTAGAGACGAGACTAGAGACGAGACTAGAGACGAGACTAGAGACGAGACTAGAGACGAGACTAGAGATGAGACTAGAGACGAGACTAGAGACGAGACTAGAGACGAGACTAGAGACGAGACTAGAGACGAGACTAGAGACGAGGCTAGAGACGAGGCTAGAGACGAGACTAGAGACGAGACTGGAGATAAGACTAGAGACGAGACTAGAGACGAGACTAGAGACGAGACTAGAGACGAGACTAGAGACGAGACTAGAGACGAGACTAGAGGCGAGACTAGAGACGAGACTAGAGACGAGACTAGAGACGAGACTAGAGACGAGACTAGAGGCGAGACTAGAGACGAGACTAGAGACGAGACTAGAGACGAGACTAGAGACGAGACTAGAGACGAGACTAGAGACGAGACTAGAGACGAGACTAGAGACGAGACTAGAGACGAGACTAGAGACGAGACTAGAGACGAGACTAGAGGCGAGACTAGAGACGAGACTAGAGACGAGACTAGAGACGAGACTAGAGACGAGACTAGAGACGAGGCTAGAGACGAGACTAGAGACGAGACTGGAGATAAGACTAGAGACGAGACTAGAGACGAGACTAGAGACGAGACTAGAGACGAGACTAGAGACGAGACTAGAGACGAGACTAGAGGCGAGACTAGAGACGAGACTAGAGACGAGACTAGAGACGAGACTAGAGACGAGACTAGAGACGAGGCTAGAGACGACATTAGAGACGAGACTAGAGACGAGACTAGAGGCGAGACTAGAGACGAGACTAGAGACGAGACTAGAGACGAGACTAGAGACGAGACTAGAGACGAGACTAGAGACGAGACTAGAGACGAGACTAGAGATGAGACTAGAGACGAGACTAGAGACGAGACTAGAGACGAGACTAGAGACGAGACTAGAGACGAGACTAGAGACGAGGCTAGAGACGAGACTAGAGACGAGACTGGAGATAAGACTAGAGACGAGACTAGAGACGAGACTAGAGACGAGACTAAAGACGAGACTAGAGACGAGACTAGAGACGAGACTAGAGGCGAGACTAGAGACGAGACTAGAGACGAGACTAGAGACGAGACTAGAGACGAGACTAGAGACGAGGCTAGAGACGACATTAGAGACGAGACTAGAGACGAGACTGGAGATGAGACTAGAGACGAGACTAGAGACGAGACTAGAGACGAGACTAGAGACGAGACTAGAGACGAGACTAGAGACGAGACTAGAGACGAGACTAGAGACGAGACTAGAGACGAGACTAGAGACGAGACTAGAGACGAGACTAGAGACGAGACTAGAGACGAGGCTAGAGACGACATTAGAGACGAGACTAGAGACGAGACTGGAGATGAGACTAGAGACGAGACTAGACTAGAGACTAGAGACGAGACTAGAGACGAGACTAGAGACGAGACTAGAGACGAGACTAGAGACGAGACTAGAGACGAGACTAGAGACGAGATTAGAGACGAGACTAGAGACGAGACTAGAGACGAGACTAGAGACGAGACTAGAGACGAGACTATAGATAAGAATAGAGACGAGACTGAGTGACGAGAATAGAGCCAAATTCTGATCACTGCAGGGAGTGCACGACCTGGAAATGTCTCATGCAGTTATATAATTATTTCACGGACGTATCTTTTGAACTTGGTTGTTGTTTTTAATAATGACGAATTTTGTATCAACACAGCGTCACATGTGGGAACTTTTACTTTACTTCTTTAAATTGAAAATAAGTAACGCTGAAGCACAACGATTGCTCACCAAAGCTTATGGTTTGTGTGGTTCAGAAGTTGTGATTTGGAAACGGAAAACAAAGATTGCCCAGGCCAGCCAAAGAAGTTTGAGGACCTAGAATTGGAGGAACTACGCCATGTAGATTGTTGTCAAACTCAACAAGAGCTTACAAAATCATTTGGAGCTACACAAGTAGCAATCTCAAAACGTTTGCGAGCAGCAGGATTCATGGAAATGCAGGGAAATTGGGTACCAAAAGAATTGAAGCTGCCTATTGTGGCCTTCTGTAAGGCCTCTTTATTACAACCTTTTCCCTGCTGGGAATGCTAGCATAGTACTACCGTTACTTTAAAATGCAAATGTATGTGAGTGATAGAAAACAGGATGTTTGATTACACTAGAGTTGTGCTACAAAAGAACAATTTACAAGCAAAAAAAAGTACCTTTTTAAATATGAAATTAAAGGGGATAATATTTTTAATAAAATACTTAGTTCATTTAAATTGTATATGAAAATTCAGCACAAATTTCATTTTTGTATATTTTGAAGGTACTTTAGTACATATTTTCATAGATTTTCAAATTTGGTACTTTTTTATAAAAAGTACTTTTTTCCGAAAAGTACCTTGGGATCTAAAACTAAATTTTTTTATTAATTTAAAAATGTATTGTAATCAAAAAGTATGAATTTCCTTAAAAATATAAAAAAGTACTTTTGGTACTTTTCAAAAATCATATAAGATGGAATTTTTAACGACTATTAATTTTGTATATAACATTTCTCCACAAATTTTACGGATTTGGTACTTTTTTATAAAAAGTACAATTTAAAAAAAAGTACCTTATTCAAATAATAGGGTTCTTGAGAATTAAAATGAGCTTATTGTTTAATGTGCTATATAAAATTTCTCTACAAATTTCTAATAATGGAACGTTTTTTTAAAAAGTACTTTTTTCCAAAAGAAAAAAAACACCTTTAATAACTTAAATTCTCTTCTATATGATTTTAAATTGTAAACATATTTTTAATTTTGAATTTTCCACATTTGCCACCTTTAAAATTTATCATTTAAAAAAGTACTTTTTTTAAAAAAAAAAAAACTTTTCTTAAATAATTGGACTTTTAAACTAAAATTTGTTTATTTCTATTTAAAATAACTAAAATTTATTTACTTTTTCCCAAAATTTCCAAATTTTTTACATTTTTCAAAAAAGTACTTTTTTTTAAAAAAGTACCTTTATCAAAAATTCATTATTTAAAACTTTAATTTGCTCATATTTCTTATTTAAGGAATAAACTTATTCATTTAGTCATGGTTTTATATATTTTAATCTCTGATTTTATTACATTTTTGAAAAAGTACTTTTTCTCTAGAAAGTACTTTTTTCCAAAAACTCCCAAAAAGTAACTGAAATATACTCCTTTCTCATATGTAACATTTTTCATTTAGTTATGTTTTCAAGAATTTTCCCTCAATTTAGTACTTTCAAAAAAGTACTTTCCCAAAAATTTACTTTTTTCCTAAAACTCGCCAAAATATCCTATTATTTATTTACGTTTTTATGTATTTTAAACCCTAAATTTACGAAAAAGTACTTTTTCCAAAAATAGTTTCAAAACAGTACTTTTTCATAATTTTCAGTACATATTCACTACTTTTTCAAAAAAGTACTTTTTCCAAAAATTTATTTTTTTCAAAAAAATTCTCATATCTTTTGGACATGTTTTTATGTATTTTAATCCCAAAATTTCAGTACTTTTACGAAAAAGTACTTTTTCCAAAAATTCCCCCAAAGTTACTGAAATAAGCTATTCGCTCTTCATTTTAGCATATACCTTTCATTTATGCATGTATTCAGGCATTTTATGCACATTTATTAAAACACTTGATACATGCAACTTGATCCTTCAAATATGCAATACATTCACTCACATATACAGAGTTTAGGTGGCGGCACTGATGGTAGTAAAACAGCAATAAAACCAATCACAAAATAACCCCATTAATAAATATACAACAACAGCAACAAAACTAAAAAAAAAAACAAGAAAAAAGTTTGATGTTGATGCTTATAGACTCAAAGACTAGACAGACAATTGTGGTATTATAAACTCCTGAATGTATGCTTAGTTTAAACAAGGAATGCATCAGAACTAGTTCTGTGGGAGAAGGAGTGAGGATTGGTTTAGAATTTGTTACATGTTTGCGAGAGTGTATTATTTTAGCTATAGAAAATTAAATTCAATTGTGTATGACAAGTTAATCCTATTTTCTTTAAAATGCGTTTGTGTTTTTGTCTGCCAGCAAACGTGTTTGTATATGATATATTTATTTCTACTTTTTCAACATTTTCTCTTTATATATTTTGAACGAAAATATTGTTTGTCTCTAAAGAGTCTTTAGCTGTAAATATGCTTAAAATTGTTGGTTATTTTTCGTATTTTATTGATTCTATAAGACTCCTCTAGTAGATTTTGTGTCTTCTTTGTCTCTTTACGCTTCATCTTTTATGCATTACACACAGTTTTATTGTATTGTATT
The DNA here is from genome assembly GCF_958450345.1 of Calliphora vicina. NCBI lineage: Eukaryota > Metazoa > Arthropoda > Insecta > Diptera > Calliphoridae > Calliphora > Calliphora vicina. The sequence continues at coordinate 111,930,980 of NC_088783.1, read as the reverse complement.
GTATCATATATGTATGGGAGTTTATGAGGAAGATAATGTTGGTGTTGGTGGTAGGAGTTGGACATTAGATGAATTATTGATGGCTGTGGTTGATTGTAGCAATGATGGCGACATTTGTTGGTGGTGGTGGTGGTTGTAAATACAATGTTCTTATGTATACATAAGTATGAGATGATGTCATGAATTTCTTAATACAATTTGTTAGCAAAATGAACAAGTCAAGAAGTTGCAAGAAAGTATTTGAGATGTTGTTAAAGATTTTGAGGCTGGAGAGGGAAAGAAAGGTTTATTTTTTTAGATAGAAACTACTTAAAATGATAGACAACTTTTGATAACTTTCACAAAAATTATTCTGCAGATATTCGAAGAAAAAACTATTTACCTTGTATAAGAATGTTTCTCTTGTGTCGATCCCGCCCAGTTTTATCAAAAATCTTAATAATTAACTTCTTTAGATTACAGATATTTGCTTTATATGGGAGAGAGCACGTCCACTGTTTCGATCACCTCATTTTTAGCTCAGCGACGGATATTGGCACTATAGTAATTTAAACAATGTTAAAAAACTCTAAAATACACGAGACTATATATGAGACTATAGACGAGACTATTGACGAGACTATAGACGAGACATAGACGAGACTATAGACGAGACTATAGACGAGACTATAGACACGACTATAGATGAGACTATAGAAGAGAGATGAGACTAGACTAGAGACTAGACTAGAGACTAGACTAGAGACTAGACTAGAGACTAGACTAGAGACTAGACTAGAGACTGGACTAGAGACTAGACTTGAGACTAGACTAGAGACTAGACTAGAAACTAGACTAGAGACTAGACTAGAGACTAGACTAGAGACTAGACTAGAGACTAGACTAGAGACTAGACTAGAGACTAGACTAGAGACTAGACTAGAGACTAGACTAGAGACTAGACTAGAGACTAGACTATAGACTAGACTAGAGACTAGACTAGAGACTAGACTAGAGACGAGACTAGAGACGAGACTAGAGACTAGACTAGAGACTAGACTAGAGACTAGACTAGAGACTAGACTAGAGACTAGACTAGAGACTAGACTAGAGACTAGACTAGAGACTAGACTAGAGACTAGACTAGAGACTAGACTATAGACTAGACTAGAGACTAGACTAGAGACTAGACTAGAGACGAGACTAGAGACGAGACTAGAGACTAGACTAGAGACTAGACTAGAGACTAGACTAGAGACTAGACTAGAGACTAGACTAGAGACTAGACTAGAGACTAGACTAGAGACTAGACTAGAGACTAGACTAGAGACTAGACTAGAGACTAGACTAGAGACTAGACTAGAGACTAGACTAGACTAGACTAGAGACTAGACTATAGACGAGACTATAGACGAGACTATAGACGAGACTATAGACGAGACTATAGACGAGACTATAGACGAGACTATAGACGAGACTATAGACGAGACTATAGACTAGACTAGAGACTAGACTAGAGACTAGACTAGAGACTAGACTAGAGACTAGAGTAGAGACTAGACTAGAGACTGGACTAGAGACTAGACTAGAGACTAGACTAGAGACTAGAGTAGAGACTAGACTGGAGACTAGACTAGAGACTAGACTAGAGACTAGACTAGAGACTAGACTATAGACGAGACTATAGACGAGACTATAGACGAGACTAGAGACGAGACTATAGACGAGACTATAGACGAGACTAGAGACGAGACTAGAGACGAGACTATAGACGAGACTATAGACGAGACTATAGACGAGACTATAGACGAGACTATAGACGAGACTATAGACGAGACTATAGACGAGACTATAGACGAGACTATAGACGAGACTATAGACCAGACTATAGACGAGACTATAGACGAGACTATAGACGAGACTATAGACGAGACTATAGACGAGACTATAGACGAGACTATAGACGAGACTAGAGACGAGACTAGAGACGAGACTAGAGACGAGACTATAGACGAGACTATAGACGAGACTATAGACGAGACTATAGACGAGACTATAGACGAGACTATAGACGAGACTATAGACGAGACTATAGACGAGACTATAGACGAGACTATAGACGAGACTATAGACGAGACTATAGACGAGACTATAGACGAGACTATAGACGAGACTATAGACGAGACTATAGACGAGACTATAGACGAGACTATAGACGAGACTATAGACGAGACTATAGACGAGACTATAGAAGAGACTATAGACGAGACTATAGACGAGACTATAGACGAGACTATAGAAGAGACTATAGACGAGACTATAGACTAGACTATGGACGAGACTATAGACGAGACTATAGACGAGACTATAGACGAGACTATAGAAGAGACTATAGACGAGACTATAGACGAGACTATGGACGAAACTATAGTCTAGACTATAGACAAAACAATAGACGAAACTATAGACGAGACTATAGACGAGACTATAGACGAGACTATAGACGAGACTATAGACGAGACTATAGACGAGACTATAGACGAGACTATAGACGAGACTATAGACGAGACTATAGACGAGACTATAGACGAGACTATAGACGAGACTGTAGACGAGACTGTAGACGAGACTATAGATGAGACTCTAGACGAGACTATAGACGAGACTGTAGACGAGACTATAGATGAGACTCTAGACGAGACTATAGACGAGACTGTAGACGAGACTATAGACGAGACTATAGACGAGACTAGAGACGAGACTATAGACGAGACTAGAGACGAGACTATAGACGAGACTAGAGACGAGACTATAGACGAGACTAGAGACGACACAATAGACGAGACTATAGACGAGACTATAGACGAGACTATAGACGAGACTATAGACGAGACTAGAGACGAGACTATAGACGAGACTATAGACGAGACTATAGACGAGACTATAGACGAGACTATAGACGAGACTAGAGACGAGACTAGAGACGAGACTAGAGACGAGACTATAGACGAGACTATAGACGAGACTATAGACGAGACTATAGACGAGACTATAGACGAGACTATAGACGAGACTATAGACGAGACTATAGACGAGACTATAGACGAGACTATAGACGAGACTATAGACGAGACTAGAGACGAGACTATAGACGAGACTATAGACGAGACTAGAGACGAGACTATAGACGAGACTAGAGACGAGACTATAGACGAGACTATAGACGAGACTATAGACGAGACTATAGACGAGACTATAGACGAGACTATAGACGAGACTATAGACGAGACTATAGACGAGACTATAGACGAGACTATAGACGAGACTATAGACGAGACTATAGAAGAGACTATAGACGAGACTATAGACGAGACTATAGACGAGACTATAGACGAGACTATAGAAGAGACTATAGACGAGACTATAGACGAGACTATGGACGAGACTATAGACGAGACTATATACGAGACTATAGACGAGACTATAGAAGAGACTATAGACGAGACTATAGACGAGACTATGGACGAAACTATAGTCTAGACTATAGACAAAACAATAGACGAAACTATAGACTAGACTATAGACAAAACAATAGACGAAACTATAGACGAGACTATAGACGAGACTATAGACGAGACTATAGACGAGACTATAGACGAGACTATAGACGAGACTATAGACGAGACTATAGACGAGACTATAGACGAGACTATAGACGAGACTATAGACGAGACTATAGACGAGACTGTAGACGAGACTGTAGACGAGACTATAGATGAGACTCTAGACGAGACTATAGACGAGACTGTAGACGAGACTATAGATGAGACTCTAGACGAGACTATAGACGAGACTGTAGACGAGACTATAGACGAGACTATAGACGAGACTGTAGACGAGACTATAGACGAGACTATAGACGAGACTATAGACGAGACTATAGACGAGACTATAGACGAGACTATAGACGAGACTATAGGCGAGACTATTGACGAGACTACAGACGAGACTATAGACGAGACTATAGACGAGACTATAGACGAGACTATAGGCGAGACTATTGACGAGACTACAGACGAGACTATAGACGAGACTATAGACGAGACTATAGACGAGACTATAGACGAGACTATAGACGAGACTATTGACGAGACTATAGACGAGACTTCGAGGATGAAATGCAATCAAAGTTCTGTTTAAGTTCTTCTACCAAAAAAGTCTTTCAAATAAAAATATAAAAAAATTCATAAGAAAATGTTTAACTTTTTGTGGCAATTTTAGGTTGCTATTGTTATTCAAAGACACTCGGTTTTAAGAATTAGTAAAACATAGAATATTTAATTAATTTTGCTTGAAATATTGTTTCTAATTCTCTAGAATTTAAAAATCTTAATATTTTGAAATTTTTTAATTTGACGTATGAGTAATATTAATTTAGATCATATTTATTAATAATGCCTATAACTTTTTTTGTAATCTAGCTAAGCAAGTGATTTAGGCCAATATGAAATCACAATATTTCAGGGATTTAATATAAAATAATTTCTTTATAATGTCTGATACAAAATGCCAACAAAAATGGGCTTCAAAGTAAAAATTTTAAAAAATTCCATAACAAAAATTTTAAGTTTTTTAGTAAATTTAAGCTGTTTATTAATATTTGAAGGTTCTTCGTAGTTATAGTTATTAAACCAAATAAATGTTGATTCTTTTTGTTTAATTTTTTTTATAATTTTCTTCAAATTCACATATTTGAATGTTGTGAAAACATGACGTATGATTAATATTAATACAAAGGTGGTTTAAAACTAAGGTTTGATTGGTTTTTGTAATCTAGGTAGGAAAATGATTTAGGGTAAAGAGAATTCGCAATATTTCAATAAAACTAAATTGCTTTATATTGTTTAATACAAAATATTAACAAAAAAGGGCTTCCAAGTAAAAAAGCAAAAAATTCCTTAAAGAAAATTTTTAATTTTTTGAGCCAAATTAATGCCTTTATTGTAGTTTAAAGACACTTGTTATTAGGAATTATTAAAACTAACAAAATTAGATTAAATTTATTTAAAATATGTTTATAATTCTTTTAAATTTCGAAATTTTAATATTTTTTAAACATGACGTATGATTAATATTAATACAGAGGTTGCTTACTATTAATGCTTATAACTTTTTTGATAATCTAGCTATGAAACTAATTTTGGGCGATGTAAATTCACATTACTTTAGGGCTTCCATTCTACTAAATTTCTTTATAGTGTCTAATTTAAATATTAAAAAAAGTGCTTCAAAAAAAAAATTAAAAAAAATAATTTTCAAAAATTTTGAGATTCTATTTTATTCCTTTAAAAATGTTTCTTTTCATAAAGATTTATTATTATTGTAAAACATATTAAAGCTTATTTATTTATTTCTTTGGTTCATTATTTTCTAAATCACTCATTAATCTGTCTGTATATCATAATATATAAAACATAAAAATCACAATATATTAATGCCCACAAATTTTAATGTTTCTCATTACAGTTAATATTCATAAAAATTTTTTAGCAAATATAAATATTTATAGTATACTTTTATGATGATTTTAATAAAGCTTTGCTTGCCACTATAAAAACTGTAGCATACTTCGGGGGCATATATTTATTTTACTATTTGCTCAATATTAAAAGACAATAAATTCTTGTAATACAATTGCAAGGGACATGTGTTTTAGAGATAAATATGTAAGCGTTTTGTTGGCTCTCTCTGTTTTCCTCTCTAACTCACATTTATTTTTACGATAACTCCTAAATATAGGCTATATTTTATATGCTTTTGTTAAAGTTGTTAATTTTCATCATCATCAACATTTGGTTACACTTTAACTCACTTATTTACACACACATGTGTTTATCTTGTATATGTATAGGTAACTAAATGTGTTTTTGTGTGTGTTGGTTCCATTAAGTTGTATTTATTTATTTGTTTGCTACCCATGTCACGTATTTTGATTCGTAATTATAGTAAAAACGTGAGAAATTTCCTTAAACATTTCTTAACATGTGCTCGCATTTTTGCACAGCTTTTCTTTATATTTCCTATTCCTCGAAATAAATAGGCCTTTATTTTGCTTGTATATAAAAATAAATGACACACATGCTAAGCTAAAAACAAACGCAAGATGTTGAATAAATTGTAAAAGACATGTTAGTTTAACCAGTTTGTAAAAAGATTTTAAAAAATACTTAAATATTTTTAGAGAAATTTTTTAAATTCAACAAAATATTAATAAAAATTTCACCTACCCAAAACTTTATAGGTCCTTCCATTAGCACCCTTCTTAGCCTCATTATACCACTACTTTTCTTTATTATTTCATCTTTTTCAATTCATTATTATTTCAGTCACTTATTTATTTTATAAATTAAAACAAGCCTGCTTATTACTCAAATATTATTTGTGCTGGTCCTGCAAATTCTCCGCAACTTAATATTAATTTTTGTATTTTACAAAGGTTTCCCGTAATTAAACCTTACAGTTAAACTCATACCTCTTCAAGGAAATAAATAATATAAAAGAAAAAGTTTTATTTTGAACAGGAAATTTATTTCGAAAGACAAATAAGCCACAAAATAAAACAAATTTTCACAAAAAAAAGAAAGAAATTAAGCAGTCGTGCGTAGACAAGAAATGACAAAACAATGCAGGAACATTTAATAATAAAACGAGGGTGGCAGCAAAATTAAACTGTCTTAGTTCTGTTCTAGTTCTGTTCTAGTTCTGTTCTAGTTCTGTTCTAGTTCTGTTCTAGTTCTGTTCTAGTTCTGTTCTAGTTCTGTTCTAGTTCTGTTCTAGTTCTGTTCTAGTTCTGTTCTAGTTCTGTTCTAGTTCTGTTCTAGTTCTGTTCTAGTTCTGTTCTAGTTCTGTTCTAGTTCTGTTCTAGTTCTGTTCTAGTTCTGTTCTAGTTCTGTTCTAGTTCTGTTCTAGTTCTGTTCTAGTTCTGTTCTAGTTCTGTTCTAGTTCTGTTCTAGTTCTGTTCTAGTTCTGTTCTAGTTCTGTTCTAGTTCTGTTCTAGTTCTGTTCTAGTTCTGTTCTAGTTCTGTTCTAGTTCTGTTCTAGTTCTGTTCTAGTTCTGTTCTAGTTCTGTTCTAGTTCTGTTCTAGTTCTGTTCTAGTTCTGTTCTAGTTCTGTTCTAGTTCTGTTCTAGTTCTGTTCTAGTTCTGTTCTAGTTCTGTTCTAGTTCTGTTCTAGTTCTGTTCTAGTTCTGTTCTAGTTCTGTTCTAGTTCTGTTCTAGTTCTGTTCTAGTTCTGTTCTAGTTCTGTTCTAGTTCTGTTCTAGTTCTGTTCTAGTTCTGTTCTAGTTCTGTTCTAGTTCTGTTCTAGTTCTGTTCTAGTTCTGTTCTAGTTCTGTTCTAGTTCTGTTCTAGTTCTGTTCTAGTTCTGTTCTAGTTCTGTTCTAGTTCTGTTCTAGTTCTGTTCTAGTTCTGTTCTAGTTCTGTTCTAGTTCTGTTCTAGTTCTGTTCTAGTTCTGTTCTAGTTCTGTTCTAGTTCTGTTCTAGTTCTGTTCTAGTTCTGTTCTAGTTCTGTTCTAGTTCTGTTCTAGTTCTGTTCTAGTTCTGTTCTAGTTCTGTTCTAGTTCTGTTCTAGTTCTGTTCTAGTTCTGTTCTAGTTCTGTTCTAGTTCTGTTCTAGTTCTGTTCTAGTTCTGTTCTAGTTCTGTTCTAGTTCTGTTCTAGTTCTGTTCACCCTCGTTATTTGCTCAATATTAGAGAATACCAACTTTTACAAAGGTTTTTCTATGAATTCTTAAATATTTCGGGCGTGATGGCTGCTGAGTTAGGCAAAGAAGTCAGACACAATTATAATGCCACTGCTAGCAATAAAAAGAGAAGAAGTATAATGACAATGATGATGATGATGAGTGTGTTCATTTATTTGTATTGTAGAGGAACGTGCTTGAATTAATACACAATGTTTATGTGTACATTTGTATTTGTATACAGCTTATTATTATAAAACCACCGACCCCTTTTTCTATAGTCTATTGTCCATAAAACACCAAAACAGCAACAACTACTACAACAATACAATAGTAATATAGAAAATGTAAACAACCTACTCTACTCAAACAATAAATGTCAAATTGAAATTGACATGCTGTGACAGTTACTCAGTCAGTGTTTAACAAATAGTCAGACATTGACTTTATTTTATATTTTTTTGTTGGATTTTAATATTTTCTGACATGTTTTGTGCGTGCACGGCAGTGGAGCGGAAAAATTACTCATACAATGAGATACACTCTTTACATGGATGTAAAATTTGCTACAGAAACCATTAATTTAAACACGCCGAAATTCTGTGTATGTTTGTTTTACTGTGTAAGCTTGACAATTTAACCTAAAAGTATGCTGCTGTTGTTAAATAAACAAACAAACAGGCAAATATTTGTTGTGTCTGGTGTTCAAAAATGACTGAGTGACGTTTTGCTCATTCAGGTGGTGAGCTGGAGACAAAGAGCAAAAGTTTTTTTTTGTATTGCATTTCAATGTTAACTTTATGACCATGACTTTGTTGTCTTATTTCGCTATATATTTTACCAGACACAAAGTGTTTGAGGAATTACATAATTGTTGCATATTGTTGGGTTTAATACTTATATAAAATTTTATTTTTACTTTAAAGTTTGAAATACTTTCTCTTATTTCAAGTTTTTGGACAAACATTTTTTTCAAAATTTTTTATTTCAGAAAAAAATTAATTTTTTTAATTTTAAAAGCAATTTTGAGAATTTGGTTTTATTACTACAATAATTTGTGTTCTTTTCAGTTTCAAATGTAATCTAAATTTTTAAAATCCCAGCAAAATTGTGGTTTTTATAAGAGTTTTTGTAGATAAGCTCATAATTAATATTAATCATACGTCTGAGTACACAAATTTTGTATTTTTCAATGTTTTAAGCCTTTTAAAAATAATTAAAAGAACAAAATGTTTGGAAATTTATAGCTTCTTATATAACAAATATTTTTTTACTTTAAAGTTTGAAATACTTTCTCTTATTTCAAGTTTTTGGAGACAAAATTTTTTAAAAAATTTTATTTTCAGAAAAAAAATATTTTTTTTTTATTTTAAAAGCAACTTTGAGAATTTGCTTTTACTATTACAATAATTTATGTTCTTTTCGGTTTCAAATGCAATTTAAATTTTAAAAATCCCCGCAAAATTGCGGTTTTTATAAGAGTTTTTGTAGAAAAGCTCTTAATTAATATTTATCATACAGTACATAAATTTAGTATTTTTTTTTTTATTTTTAAGATGACTTGCAGGAGAACAAGGGAAGTAAACTATAATAAGGCTACTTAGGACTTTTTACTAGAACAGAACTAGAACAGAACTAGAACAGAACTAGAACAGAACTAGAACAGAACTAGAACAGAACTAGAACAGAACTAGAACAGAACTAGAACAGAACTAGAACAGAACTAGAACAGAACTAGAACAGAACTAGAACAGAACTAGAACAGAACTAGAACAGAACTAGAACAGAACTAGAACAGAACTAGAACAGAACTAGAACAGAACTAGAACAGAACTAGAACAGAACTAGAACAGAACTAGAACAGAACTAGAACAGAACTAGAACAGAACTAGAACAGAACTAGAACAGAACTAGAACAGAACTAGAACAGAACTAGAACAGAACTAGAACAGAACTAGAACAGAACTAGAACAGAACTAGAACAGAACTAGAACAGAACTAGAACAGAACTAGAACAGAACTAGAACAGAACTAGAACAGAACTAGAACAGAACTAGAACAGAACTAGAACAGAACTAGAACAGAACTAGAACAGAACTAGAACAGAACTAGAACAGAACTAGAACAGAACTAGAACAGAACTAGAACAGAACTAGAACAGAACTAGAACAGAACAGAACTAGAACAGAACTAGAACAGAACTAGAACAGAACTAGAACAGAACTAGAACAGAACTAGAACAGAACTAGAACAGAACTAGAACAGAACTAGAACAGAACTAGAACAGAACTAGAACTAGAACAGAACTAGAACAGAACTAGAACAGAACTAGAACAGAACTAGAAATAGAACTAAATGTGGAATGAGCTAGAACCTGAACTAGATCTAGAACCTAAACCTGAACTAGAACCTGCAACAGAACCTAAATTAGGACAGGAACCTGAACATGAACCTGTGATAGAACCTGAACTAGAACTGATTGAGGAATGAGCTAGAACCTGAACTAGAAGCTGCACACGAACTGGAGCCTGCAATGGAACTTGAAGAACAAACTGAACTATAACCTGCAATAGAACTAGAACAAGAACCTGCAATAGAACCTGAATTAGAACCTGAACAAAAACCCGAATTAGAACCTGAACTAGAACCTGAAGTACAGCCTGAAGAAGAACATGAACTAAAACCTGAACAAGAACTTGATCTAGAACTGAATGAGGAATGAGCTAGAACCTGAAACATAACCTGCAATAGAACCTGGACTGGAACCTGAGCAAGAACCCGAATTAGAACCTGAACTAGACCCTGAACTGGAACCTGAACTACAACTGAACTAGAACGTGAATTAAAACATGATCCAGAACTATATCCTGCAATAGAACCTGAACAAGAACCTGAAGTAGAGGCTTAACTAGAGCCTGAAAATGAACCTGAACTAGAACTGAATGAGGAATAAGCTACAACCTGAACTGGAACCTGAACAAGAATCTTAAGAAAAACCTGAACAAGAACCTGAACTAGAACTGATTTAGGAATCAGCTAGAACTGAACTAGAACCTGAACTACATCTGAATTAGAAGTGAACTAGAGCTAGAGCCTGAACTAAAACATGAACCTGAACTATAACCTGAACAAGAACCTGAAGTAGAGGCTTAACTAGAGCCGGAAAAAGAACCTGAACTAGAACTGAATGAAGATTGAGCTAGAACCTGAACTAGAACCTGAGCTGGAACCTGAACTGGACCCTGAACAAGAACCCGAAATAGAACCTGAACTAGAACCTGTAATAGAAACTGGACAAGAACTGAATGAGGAATGAGCTCGAACCTGAAATAGAAGTTGCACCCGAACTAGAACCTGCAATACAACCTGAACTGGAACCTGAACTAGAATCTGGAACAGAACCTGAACAAGAGCTTGTACAAGAACCTGAACTAGAACGTGAACAAAACCTGAACTAGAACGTGAACAAAACCTGAACTAGAACCTGAACTAAAACTTGAACCAGAACCTGAACAAGAAAAAGAACCTGAACTAGAAGTGAATGAGGAATGAGCTAGAACCTGAACAGGATCCCAAATTAGAACCTGATCTAGAACCTGCAACAAAACCTGAACAAGAACGTATCTAGAACCTGTAGTAGAACCTGAACTGGAACCTGAAAAAGAATCTGAACTAAACTAGAAGTTAACTGAACTGCATGTCTCATTTTATTTATCTCTCTGCGTGCAATTATTTCTATAAAATACCAAATGTTTATCAATAAATTATTTAATCCCCTTTAATGCAGTTATTACCTAAAATCTATAGCCTTTTAGGTTTATAACCCAAGTTCTTTAACACAAACATATATTGTCTTGTTTTAATTTAAATTCCAAACTTTACAACTTTCTATTTAATATTCCAAGTACATTGTTGTCTTGTCCAATAAAAACAAACCCTCCAACTAGCTACCTTTAAATAAGGCTTTGTTTAACCTAAATTTCTAAAATTTCATAGCCTATTTTTAGGTGTTTTTGAATTTTATATGAACGTTAAAACTGTAATAGAATAAATAGACAAAGCAACACAAAAATAGCAACATTGAAATTTAATAAAACGCTCATAAAAATAAACAAATGAAATTTTGCTAGCAAATGAAATTTATGGGATTTCGTTAGAGTTTGATTACAGCAACACCTGGTTTTTGTTGCTTTTTGTGTACTTTTTGTTTGCTAAGGTAGCAGACGCAATAATTTAACAAAAGTTTTTTGTTTTTTTGTAGCCAAGTTTACGACAAAATATTTGCTATAAAAATGGTTATAAAATTTATGTTGTTTCTTATAAAAAAATATAAAGAAAGTAAGAAACAATATAAATTGATTATTTTTCTTATTTCGTTACTTTTTACTCCTTTCTTTATGACTTTATGGTTGAAATTGTTTTGTTTATAATCGAATTGTGTTTGTTTGTTTGTTGAATGCCACAAATTGTTTGTGGTTTATTTTTTGTTGCTGCTGCTGCTGCAAGTAAGTGCCTGTCGTAAGCAATTTGTTAAACACAAAAATAAATAAAATGACATTTTTAAGAAGGTTTTACTTTTTTTTACAAGAATTAAGAAACCCTTTAGAGCTTTGATGATTTTGTGAAAAATTGTATATCAAATTTGTGTATTTTTTTTTGGTGGCTGAAGCGAAATATTGTGCGTATTCTGGTGTTAGGATACAGCATATTTTAAAATTTCTGTGGAATCTATTTATTTTCTTGAAAACAAAGTGGGTAAAAAGAATCTGTGGTTTCGTTTTTGCACCTTTTCTAGGAAATAAGAAAATATTTCATTTGAAATGAAAATGAAATAAACTTTATATTTTAAATGTTTATAAGCTATAAATTCTATATTTTTCAGTTTTTAAAAAAAGTACTCTTCAGGTACTTTTTCAAAAATATGCGAAGATCCTGAAAAACACAAAATTTAAGGGCTAAAACTAGCTTAAATATCTCAAAAATCATAAAATTTATTATTATAAAGATTTTGAGAAAAGTACTTTTTTGGTACTTTTTACAAAAACAATGTAAACCTTAGTAAAAATGTTGTGATAATATGGAAAAATGGATGAGAATGAGTTTCAAATATGCTAAAATAATACAAAAACCATAAAATTGTACTTAAATAGGATATTTCGAAAAAGTACTTTTTTGGTACTTTTTGGAAAATATGAAAAATAAAAAATATTTACATAAAATGGAAAAATAATTCAAAAATAACTTTAAAATGAGCTAAAATACTATAAAAGTCCCAAAATTTTACTTAAATAGTAAATTTCCAAAAGGTACTTTTTGGGTACTTTTTTGAAAAATGTTAAAAATAAAGAAAATTAAGTATTTAACATCATTAAAAGCAAAAAATTAGGTTTTTTGAAGATTTACAAAAAAGTACTTTTTTGGTACTTTTTACAAAAACAATATAAACCTTAGTAAAAATGTTGAGATAATATGGAAAAATGGATGAGAATGATTTTAAAATATGCTAAAATAACACAAAACCCATAAAATTGTACTTAAATAGGAAATTTCGAAAAAGTACTTTTTTGGTACTTTTTGGAAAATATTAAAAATAATGAAAATTAAGTATTTAACATCATTAAAAGCAAAAAACTAGGTTTTTTGAAAATTTAGAAAAAAGTACTTTTTTGGTACTTTTTCCAAAAATTGTAAATTTTACAAATCTTCTACAAAATATAGACAAATAAAGAAAAATTAGTTAAAAATTAACAAAAATGTTATAAAAACCTTAAAATTTTACTTTTTAGCAAATTAAAAAAGGTACTTTTTTTGGTACTTTTTTTAAAAACATTAAAAATATAGAATAATTAATATTTTATAACTTTTTACGCTAAAAATATAATTTTTTACACATTTAAAGAAAAGTACCTTTTTGGTACTTTTGTCAAAAAACTACAGAAATTTGCGAAAAACCTTAAAAATGTTTACATAAAAGGGAAAATATATGCTTAAATTCTACTTAAATGGAAATTTTAAAAAGTACTTCTTTGGTACTTTATCCAAAAATTGTAACTCTTCCAAATATTCTACAAAATATGGACAAATGTGTAAAAATTAACAAAAAAAACATTGAAATTTTACTTAAATATGAAATTTCGAAAAAGTACTTTTTTGGTACTTTTTTGAAAAATGTTAAAAATAAAGAAAATTAAATATTTAACATCATTAAATGCAAAAATTAGGTTTTTTGGAGATTTTGAAAAAAGTACTTTTTTTTGGTACTTTTTCTAAAAATTGTTAATCTTACAAAACTGTTACATAATATGGAAAAATATGCCAAAATTATTTAAAAATTAACAAAAACCTTAAAATTTTACTTTAAATATCCAATTTCAAAAAAGTACTTTTTTGGTACTTTTTTGAAAAATCTTAAAACTAAAGAAAATAAGGTATTTTACATCATTAAAAGCAAAAGCTAGTTATTTTTAAGATTTTGGATTTTTTATGACAAAAATAGGATATGTTATACATTTTGAGAAAAGTACCTTTTTGGTACTTTTTTCAAAAAACTGCAGAAATTTGCTAAAAACCTTAAAAATGTTTACTTAAAAAAGAAAATATATGCAAAAATTACTTTAAAATGAGCTAAAATACTATAAAAGCCCTAAACTTTTACTTAAATAGTAAATTTCCAAAAAGTACTTTTTGGGTACTTTTTTTGAAAAATGTTAAAAATAAAGAAAATTATGTATTTAACATCATTAAATGCAAAAATTAGGTTTTTTGAAGATTTTAAAAAAAGTACTTTTTTGGTACTTTTTACAAAAACAATGTAAATGGAATAATGGATGAGAATGAGTTTAAAATATGCTTAAATAACACAAAAACCATAAAATTGTACTTAAATAAGCAAAAAACTAAGTTTTTTTGAAGATTTAGAAAAAAGTACTTTTTTGGTACTTTTTTGGAAAATATTAAAAATAAAGAAAATTAAGTATTTAACATCATTAAAAGCAAAAAATTTGGTTTTTTGAAGATTTAGAAAAAAGTACTTTTTTGGTACTTTTTCCAAAAAATGTAAAACTTACAAATCTTGTACAAAATATGGACAAATATGCAAGAATTATTTAAAAATTAACAGAAATACTACAAAAACCTTAAAATTTAAGTTTAAATAGCTAATTAAAAAAAGTACCTTTTTTTGGTACTTTTTTGCTAAATATTAAAAATGAAGATTAATTAATATTTTATAACTTTCTATGACAAAAACCATTTGAAAAAAGTACTTTTTTGGTACTTTTTTCAAAAAATTCCTAAAATTTTACTCAAATAGTAAATTTCCAAAAAGTACTTTTTTGGTACTTTTTTGAAAAATGTTAAAAATAAAGAAAATTAAGTATTTGGTACTTTTTTAAAAACATTAAAAATATAGAATAATTAATATTTTATAACTTTTTATGCTAAAAATATAATTTTTTACATATTTAAAGAAAAGTACCTTTTTGGTACTTTTTTCAAAAAACTGCAGAAATTTGCTAAAAACATTAAAAATGTTTACATAAAATGGAAAATATAAGCCAAAATTACTTTAAAATGAGCTAAAATACTACAAAATTCCTAAAATTTTACTTAAATAGTAAATTTCCAAAAAGTACTTTTTTGGTACTTTTTTGAAAATTGTTAAAAATAAATAAAATTCGATATTTTACATTATTAAATGCAAAAATTAGGTTTTTTTAAGATTTTGAAAAAAGTACTTTTTTTGGTACTTTTTCTAAAAATTGTTAATCTTACAAAACTGTTACATAATATGGACAAATATGCAAAAATTGCTTAAAAATTAACAGAAATACTACAAAAACCTTAAAATTTAACTTAAATATCCAATTTAAAAAAAGTACTTTTTTGGTACTTTTTTAATAATGATAAAAATAATAAAAATTTAGTATTTTATACTACTTTAAAGCAAATATATGTTATTTGAGCCATTTTGGGAAAAGTACTTTTTTGGTACTTTTTCTAAATTGTAGCCTAATCACTAGTTTTCAAACATTCTTTGTTTCTCTTAGTTTACTTAACAACATTTTGATGAATTCCTTTTGATTTGCTTATTGTATTTTGATTATATTTGCAATTTTTTTGTTACATTTTTAGTATCCCTTTTATTTATTTTTTTTGTTTGAATTTGTGTATCATCATTTTAGGGGCATCATCAGCCAACGTTGTCATTATAATCCTTTGGGAATCTCAATACTTATTTTCTGTATTATTCACATTTTGCTACGGTAGCTAAGCTCATAAAAGATTTACAACTAGTACGTTTTTTTATGCAGGATTTTTTTTGTTATTTAAGTTTTATTTTTGGACGAGGGGTATAAAAATAACAACTTTTCAATTTGTGGTTTGCCATGCTTGATTGCTAAGTATTTTTGCTTGTGCTTTAGGTTTTTTTTTATTTTTTAAAGAAGTATTAAAAGCAATATAATGATTTAATCAAAATTCACTCAGAGATAAAGTTATTTTGTGGTCAAATTGGGATTTGCCATAAGAAAAAAAAAAGAAATAAGATTTAATATATAGAAGAAAAAAAAGAAGAAATTATTGCTGAGAACTAGAAAAAGGAAAATACAAATTTCAATTTATGACAAATTGTTTTCATGTAGAACAAATTAAATATTTATAGCAAAAACAAGGCTTAATAAATAGCAAAGAATTCATAGAAACATAACAATTTCAAACAAACTATTTTTAGAATCTCTTACTCTTTATTGTTGTTGTTTTAAATTCTTTTATTTCTCTTTGCTAAATATAACTTGTTTCAAAAATGCATAGCCTATCTTAAGGCTGTTTGATAACAATAATCAATTTCTCTCTACTACTAAACACAAGCAAGTAACATCAAAAACAAAATTTAAGCACAAACAAAATTTAATTAAAAATTTGTTTAAACTCCTGCTTTTTTCCCAGAGAAAAAACAAAAATTGTCACAAAAATTCTAAAGCCTACCTAAAAGGGGCTGAATTTTGAAAGTTTATAGAAATGTATCCAAGACTATCTGGCCTGCCAAACTTCATCATATTTACTGTTTTAGCCTGTATGTAGCATAAAATCAATTGATTTTTAATCTTTGTTATTTTGAAATTACTGCTGTGTCTTTGAAAATAATCAAAAACTCAATAGCATAGTTTAAGGGATACCAGAAAGTCAAAGTAATCTTTGTGTGTCATGTCATGTGTTTTTTTCTATTTTTTTTAACTACAGGTATCTTTGTATTTACAATAAAAGCCTAAAAAACTAAGGATTGAAATGTGTGTTAATGAAAAAAGAATTGATTTATGTCAAATTTAGAAAGATTTTTTTTTAAAGCTGCCTAAAAGTATGCAGCTTTATAATAATTTAATAGTTTATGGCCCAAAACACTTAATTCTTTTAGTTTTTTCTTACTAAACGGTATTAAGAATCATTCCTAGCAAGTTAATATGTTCTAGAAAGTTGTTTATTGAGATCTTAGGTACATTTTGGTAGTTGATTGTTTCTTTGAATTTTGAACGGTTTGCTACCTATGATCCTGAACAGGGGAAAAAATGTAAAAAATCGATTTTTTTAATTTTTTTCCGATTTTGATTTTGAAGATGAAGTTTTTTGATTTTATATCTTCACAATTTTTGTTCTCTATGACAAGGGCTACAACTTTGCCTCAGAGAGTAAATCTAAACTCCTAACGGTTTGCAATATATGAGCCTGAGAAAATGAACACTTTTTTGCAAAAATTACTATTTTATTTTGACCTACCTAAACGGTATTAAGAATCATTCCTAGCAAGTTAATATGTTCCAGAAAGTTGTTTATTGAGATCTTAGGTACATTTTTGTAGTTGATTATTTCCTTGAATTTTGAACGGTTTGCTACCTATGATCCTGAACAGGGGAAAAAGGTAAAAAAAATCGATTTTTTTTTAAATTCTTTTTTGCGATTTTGATTTTGAAGATGAAGTTTTTTTGATTTTATATGTATACAATTTTTGTTCTTTATGTTAAGGGCTACAACTTTGCCTCAGATAGTAAATCAAAATTCCTAACGGTTTGCAAGATATGAGCCTGAGAAAATGATCACTTTTTTGCAAAAATTACTATTTTATTTTGATCTACCTAAACAGTGTTAAGAATCATTCCTAGCAAGTTCATGTGTTATAGAAAGTTGTTTATTAAGAACTTAGGTACATTTTTGTAGTTGATTGTTTCCTTGAATTTTGAACGGTTTGCTACCTATGAACCTGAACAGGGGAAAAAAGGTAAAAAAAAACCTATTTTTTTTAATTTTTTTTTTTTGCGATTTTGATTTTGAAGATGAAGTTTTTTTGATTTTATATCTGCACAATTTTTGTTCTTTATGTTAAGGGCTATAACTTTGCCTCAGAGAGTAAATCAAAATTCCTAACGGTTTGCAAGATATGATCCGGAGAAAATTATCACTTTTTTGCAAAAATTACTATTTTATTTTGATCTACCTAAACGGTATTAAGAATCATTTCTAGCAAGTTAATATGTTCTAGAAAGTTGTTTATTAAGATCTTAGGTACATTTCTGTAGTTGACTGTTTCCTTGAATTTTGAACTGTTTGCCACCCATGAACCTGAACAGGGGAAAAAATGTAAAAAATCGTTTTTTTTTAATTTTTTTTTTCCGATTTTGATTTTGAAGATGAAGTTTTTTTGATTTTATATGTTCACAATTTTTGTTCTCTATGACAAGAGCTACAACTTTGCCTCAGAGAGTAAATCAAAATTCCTAACGGTTTGCAAGATATGAACCTAAGAAAATTATCAGTTTTTTGCAAAAATGACACAGAGGGCCCAAATCTTTGGGGGCCCATAACAAAAAAAAAGGCATGACTTAGGGCAAAACTGGGAGAGACAGGTCTCTTTTTTGTTGGTCTTCTATCATTGTTTTTACAAATAATTATAACATTCATTAAAGTTTCATTTAAAAAAACATGATTGCTTTTCATGTCACAAAATTGCTGCATACTTTAAGGCTTCCGCTAATACCAAATTGCTAAATAATTCATAATAACAACACAACATATCTTGATAACGATAAATTTGATTAGAATTTTGCAGCTGTCTAGCTGTCTGTATAACAGTTTCTAATAAAATAAAATAAATTTAATCAAACTAATAAAGAAGTTTCCTGAAACTTCCTCCCCTAGACTTGTGTGTTTAAGTTATAGTTTAGCTTTGGTATCGTATTTATTTTATTATAATCGAAGTTTTTGGACATAAAACTCCCTCAACTTTCCTTCATTCTTTATAATAATAATAATTTGTTTTTTGCTTCTTTTTGGTTAATTTGTTTCTTTGAGAAACTTGTCTGCTTTGTGGTCTTAAAACTTTTCTGGCTGTGTGTGTCTTTTTTATGAGTTCATAATGTCTAAAGTTTGGACTTTCTTCTAATTGTGGTTAATATCTATGACAATTAGTCTTCTTTTTTTTGTTGGTTGTGTGGTGGTGGTGGTGGTTGTATTTTCAAATATAATATAATAATGATTATTGTCATATTATGGTGAGTAAGCCCAAAATTATGTTATGAAAAGTTGTGCGAAAGTTTAATAAGATATTGCAGAAACAAGGGAGATTAAAATACACAAGGTTTAGTTGTTATAAAACAATTATTTTGTTATGTTTGTTTATAAATAATTAAAAAAATAATTTTATTTCAGTTTAAGCTTTAAGCTAGACCACTTTGTATCTTTGTAAAGCCCTTAGAGTAGGCTTTAGTTTTTATTCTTATTAAATATAATTGAAGTGGGTCTTAAATAATATGAAAAAAATGGATTTATATAGAAAATGTAAAGCAAACTTAGTATTTTGCTTCATTTAAGCAGAGTTTTGTTAACATTTTGTTATTTCTGCAATAAATTAAAAATTCCATAATAATAAAAATAATGCCTGAAAGTAGGCAACAGTTTTTTTATTTTGGAGCCCTTAAGTTATGCTAATACTTTTTGCATTGATTTCATTAATATTAATGAAATCAATGCATTTTCTTTACACAAATTGTATATTTTTAAAGCCTTAAAGTATGCTTTAGTTTTTATTCTTATTAAATATAATAGAAGAGGGGCTTAATCCATATTATAAAAATGTTTTTATATGAAAAATGTAAAGAAAACTTAATATTTTGCTTAATTTAATTTGAATTTTGTTATTTCTGACATAAATTACAAATTCCATAATAATAATGCCTGAAAGTAGGCAACAGTTTTTTGATTATTTAAGCCCTTAAGTTAAGCTAATACTTTCTGCTTTAATATTATTGAAATCAAAGCATTTTCTTTACACAAATTGTATATTTTTAAAGCCTTAAAGTAGGCTTTAGTTGTTATTCTTATTAAATGTAAGAGAAGAGGGGCCTAATCCATATTAGAAAAATGTTTTTATATAAAAAATGTAAAGCAAACTTAATATTTTGCTTAATTTAATTTAAAGTTTTGTTATTTCTAATGTAAATTACAAATTCCCTTATAATAATGCCTGAAAGTAGGCAACAGTTTTTTGATTATTGAAACCCTTAAGGTATGCTAATACTTTTTGCTTTAATATTAATGAAATCAAAGCATTTTCTTTACATAAATTTTATATTTTTAAAGCCTTAATCTAGGCTTTAGTTTTTAATATTTTTAAATTATATTAAAAATAATTTTTTGCTTAATTTAAGCAGAATTTTGATAAAGTTTTGTTATTTCTAACGTAAGTTACAAATTTCTTTATAATAATGCCTGAAAGTAGGCAACAGTTTTTTGATTATTGAAGCCCTTAAGTTATGCTAATACTTTTTGCTTTAATATTATTGAAATCAAAGCATTTTCTTTACAACAATTTTCTATTTTAAAGCCCTAAAGTAGGCTTTAGTTTTTATTCTTATTAAATATAATTGAAGTGGGTCTTAAATAATATTAAAAAAATGGATTTATATAGAAAATGTAAAGAAAAGTTAATATTTTGCTTAATTTAAGCAGAGTTTTGTTAAAATTTTATTATTTCTGCAATAAATTACAAATTTTATTATAATAATGCCTGAAAGTAGGCACCATTTTTTTGATTATTGAAACCCTTAAGGTATGCTAATACTTTTTGCTTTAATATTATTGAAATCAAAGCATTTTCTTTACATAAATTGTATATTTTTAAAGCCTTAAAGTAGGCTTTAGTTTTTATTCTTGTTAAATGTAAGAAAAGAGGGGCTTAATCCATATAAGAAAAATGTTTTTATATAAAAAATGTAAAGCAAACTTAATATTTTGCTTAATTTAATTTGAATTTTGTTATTTCTAACGTAAATTACAAATTCCTTTATAATAATGCCTGAAAGTAGGCAACAGTTTTTTGATTATTGAAACCCTTAAGGTATGCTAATACTTTTTGCTTTAATATTATTGAAATCAAAGCATTTTATTTAAACAATTTTTTTATTTTTAAAGCCTTAAAGTAGGCTTTAGTTTTTATTCTTATTAAATGTAATAGAAGAGGGGCTTAATCCATATAAGAAAAATGTTTTTATATTAAAAATGTAAAGCAAACATAATATTTTGCTTAATTTAATTTGAACTTTGTTATTTCTGCAATAAATTACAAATTCCCTTATAATAATGCCTGAAAGTAGGCAACAGTTTTTTGATTATTGAAGCCCTTAAGTTATGCTAATACTTTTTACTTTAATATTATCGAAATCAAAGCATTCTCTTTACACTAATTGAGTATTTTTAAAGCCTTAAAGTAGGCTTTAGTTTTTATTCTTATTAAATGTAACAGAAGAGGGGCTTAAATCATATTAAAAATAATTTGTTGCTTAATTTAAGCAGAATTTTGTTAAAGTTTTGTTATTTCTAATGTAAATTACAAATTCACTTATAATAATGCCTAAAAGTAGGCAACAGTTTTTTGATTGTTGAAACCCTTAAGGTATGCTAATACTTTTTGCTTTAATATTAATGAAATCAAAGCAAATTGTCTATTTTTAATGATTCTTGCTATTTTTTCTCATAAATCCGTCTTTAGTTATTATTCTCCACATAAGTACCTTCTGTTTTAGCTCTCCTCTCTACCCTTGATAAATTTTTTTTCCTTAAGGAAAAAAATGGAAAATCAGTAAATTTTTTTTTCTTCCATCTTTTGTTGTTAAATGAAAACCCATAAATAATTTCAATATGTTGTTCTAAAAAAAAACAATTCCTTAGACAAATATTTCTCTGGAAAAACAAAATAAAGCTCTTTTTTTATAAATCTATACTGAATATTTTTGTATTTTTCCTACAAAATTTTTGTTTTTCATTTTGCAATTACAATTGCATGGTTTCACGTGCAAAACGTATATTTAAACAGTTTACGTGCTGAATGTTGTAGAAATGGAACAAGCAACTCAGCAGCATATTGTATTGTATTATTTGGCAAAATAAGCAGGAGGACAGAGGACCACAGGGGTTAGCATAAAAATAGCAGAAATGGAAATTATTTCATTTAACAGAAAAAACAGTAAAAGAGAAGCAAAAATTAATGGTAATTTAAACATCTAAAGAGCTCTATATAGAATAACTAAAATAAAAAATTTGTTAAAAGGATATTCACAAAATCTTTCAACTAATAAAAACATTTTTTTTTTAAATTTCTAAAATTTTTTTTTTTTTTATTTTCCAAGAAATATATCTCTCCTTAAACTTATTACACCCTACCACTTAGTAGTCTACCTTTGCTCTAAAACCCAAAGAAAAACTGCAACACAAACTATAAAAAAGTAAAAAAGTAAAAAAAATAACCAGAAAAGTAAACGAAACGAAAATCACATTTATTTACGAACCAATTTCAACTTATTTTGCATGCAAAAATGCACTTCATTGACTTTTTACTATATACAACAACAAGAACAACAGCAACAATAAACTGCTACTATAACAACACAACAATAGTAGCAACATTTTAAATAACAATAACTACAAATTCAAACCAGCCAACAACACTTCCGTTTCCTGTAGTCGCCATCTCCATTTCTCTCTCTATCTCTATCTCCCTCTCTCCTTGCTTTTTATACTCAGCAATGGTTTATTCACAGTTATTTCTACCAAGCTTTACGTTAAACTATGTTTGTATGCATGTTCCCTAGCTGTGTGTGTTTTAAACAAATTGTAAATATTTTGTAAACAAAATGTAAGTAGTTTTATTTATTGTTTATTTCGTTTTCAGTGTTTTTTTGTTTTTTTTGTTTAATATTTTCCTTTTAAGTGCACAGAATTTTCTAATAAGCGGAGATTTGAAAAATGTTCAATAGAAATGAAAGATAATTTGAAATATGAGAAAAATGTTAAATATCATTGGACAATGGATACGATGTTGATTGTGAATTGTTTTCAGTAAACTAGGTAAATGTTATGAATACTACATTAGTTTATAAACTGGAGTAGAGAGACTAGACTCTACACTAGTTTATAAACTAGACTAGATAACTGTTCCAACACTAGTTTATAAACTAGACAAGAGACTAGACTAGAGACTAGACTAGAGACTAGACTAGAGACTAGAGACTAGACTAGAGACTAGACTACAGACTAAACTAGAGACTAGACTAGAGACTAGACTAGAGACTAGACTAGAGACTAGACTAGAGACTAGACTAGAGACTAGACTAGAGACTAGACTAGAGACTAGACTAGAGACTAGACTACAGACTAAACTAGAGACTAAACTAGAGACTAAACTAGAGACTAAACTAGAGACTAGACTAGAGACTAGACTAGAGACTAGACTAGAGACTAGACTAGAGACTAAACTAGAGACTAGACTAGAGACTAGACTAGAGACTAGACTAGAGACTAGACTAGAGACTAGACTAGAGACTAGACTAGAGACTAGACTAGAGACTAGACTAGAGACTAGACTAGAGACTAGACTACAGACTAAACTAGAGACTAAACTAGAGACTAAACTAGAGACTAAACTAGAGACTAGACTAGAGACTAGACTAGAGACTAGACTAGAGACTAGACTAGAGACTAAACTAGAGACTAGACTAGAGACTAGACTAGAGACTAGACTAGAGACTAGACTAGAGACTAGACTAGAGACTAGACTAGAGACTAGACTAGAGACTAGACTAGAGACTAGACTAGAGACTAGACTAGAGACTAGACTAGAGACTAGACTACAGACTAAACTAGAGACTAAACTAGAGACTAAACTAGAGACTAAACTAGAGACTAGACTAGAGACTAGACTAGAGACTAGACTAGAGACTAGACTAGAGACTAAACTAGAGACTAGACTAGAGACTAGATTAGAGACTAGACTAGAGACTAGACTAGAGACTAGACTAGAGACTAGACTAGAGACTAGACTAGAGACTAGACTAGAGACTAGACTAGAGACTAGACTAGAGACTAGACTAGAGACTAGACTAGAGACTAGACTAGAGACTAGACTAGAGACTAGACTAGAGACTAGACTAGAGACTAGACTAGAGACTAGACTAGAGACTAGACTAGAGACTAGACTAGAGACTAGACTAGAGACTAGACTAGAGACTAGACTAGAGACTAGACTAGAGACTAGACTAGAGACTAGACTAGAGACTAGACTAGAGACTAGACTAGAGACTAGACTAGAGACTAGACTAGAGACTAGACTAGAGACTAGACTAGAGACTAGACTAGAGACTAGACTAGAGACTAGACTAGACTAGAGACTAGACTAGAGACTAAACTAGAGACTAGACTAGAGACTAGACTAGAGACTAGACTAGAGACTAGACTAGAGACTAGACTAGAGACTAGACTAGAGACTAGACTAGAGACTAGACTAGAGACTAGACTAGAGACTAGACTAGAGACTAGACTAGAGACTAGACTAGAGACTAGACTAGAGACTAGACTAGAGACTAGACTAGAGACTAGACTAGAGACTAGACTAGAGACTAGACTAGAGACTAGACTAGACTAGAGACTAGACTAGAGACTAAACTAGAGACTAAACTAGAGACTAAACTAGAGACTAGACTAGAGACTAGACTAGAGACTAGACTAGAGACTAGACTAGAGACTAGACTAGAGACTAGACTAGAGACTAGACTAGAGACTAGACTAGAGACTAGACTAGAGACTAGACTAGAGACTAGAGACTAGACTAGAGACTAGACTAGAGACTAGACTAGAGACTAGACTAGAGACTAGACTAGAGACTAGACTTAAGACTACACTTAAGACTACACTAGAAACTAGACTAGATACTAGACTACAGATTAGACATGATGCTAGACTAGAGAATATACTAGATACTAGACCATATACTAGTCCAGAGACTAGAGACTAGACTAGATACTAGACTATAGACTAGAGACTAGATTAGAGAATAGAATAGAGACTAGACTAGACTATAGAAAATCAGAATCATCGATCAATTTTCTATATAAAATCAAAATTGTCGATAACTTTTATAGAAAATCAAAGTTAGCGATAACTTTTCTTTAGAAAATCAAAATTATCGATATCTTTTCGTTATAAAATTAAAGTTATCGATACTTTTTTAAAAAAATTAAAGTTATCGATAAATTTTCGATAGAAAATTAAAGTGGTCGTTAACTTATCTAAGAAAAATCATAGTTATCGATAACTTTTCTATAGAAAATCAAAATTATCGATGACTTTTCTATAGAAAATCAAAGTTATCGATAACTTTTCTATAGAAAATCAAAATTATCGATAACTTTTCTATAGAAAATCAAAGTTATCGATAACTTTTCTATAGAATATCAAAGTTATCGATAACTTTTGTATAGAAAATCAAAGTTATCGATAACTTTTCTATAGAAAATCAAAGTTATCGATAACTTTTCTATAGAAAATCAAAGTTATCGATAACTTTTCTTTAGAAAATCAATGTTATCGATAACTTTTCTATAGAAACTCAAAGTTATCGAAAACTTTTCTGTAGCAAAACAAAGTTATCGATAACTTTTGTACAGAAAATCAAAGCTATCGATAACTTTCCTATGTAAGATCAAAGTTATCGATAAAATTTCTATAGAAAATCAAAGTTATCGAAAACTTTTCTGTAGAAAAACCAAGCTATCGATAGGGTTTCTATAAAAAATAAAAGTTATCGATAACATTTCTATAGAAAATAAAAGTTATCGATGACTTTTCTATAAATAATCAAAGTTATCGATAAGTTTTCTATAGACCATCCTAGTTATCGATTACTTTTCTATAGAAAATAAAAGTTATCGATAATTTTTCTGTAGAAAATCAATGTTATCGAAAACTTTTCTGTAGCAAAACAAAGTTATCGATAACTTTTGTACAGAAAATCAAAGCTATCGATAACTTTCCTATGTAAGATTAAAGTTATCGATAACTTTTCTATAGAAAAACAAAGTTATCGATAACTTTTCTATAGAAAAACAAAGTTATCGATAACTTTTCTATAGAAAAACAAAGTTATCGATAACTTTTCTATAGAAAAACAAAGTTATCGATAACTTTTCTACAGAAAAACAAAGTTATCGATAACTTTTCTATAGAAAAACAAAGTTATCGATAACTTTTCTATAGAAAAACAAAGTTATCGATAACTTTTCTATAGAAAAACAAAGTTATCGATAACTTTTCTATAGAAAAACAAAGTTATCGATAACTTTTCTATAGAAAAACAAAGTTATCGATAACTTTTCTATGAAAAATCAATGTTATCGATAAGTTTTCTATGGAAAATCAAAGTTATCGATAAGTTTTCTATGGAAAATCAAAGTTATCGATATAAATTTTCTACAGAAAAGCAATGTTGTCGATAACATTTCTATAGAAAAACAAAGTTATCGATAACTTTTATACAGAAAATCAAAGTTATCGAATCATTTTCGATAAAATATGCTCTATAGAAAAACTATATTAGCGATAACTTTTCTATAAACTAGACTAGAGACTTGACATATAAACCAGACTAGAGACTAATTTTAATTTATAGCGTAGTCTCTAGTAAGCTGTATTTTCTGGTCTATAGTCAGTACTATAGTAGGATCCATAATAGGGACTAAGTAATATCTATAGTCTATTTACTCTTCTTTTTTCTAAATAATATGAAAAGTTTAAAGTTTTTTAAAAAATCTTTTTTTTTTTTAATTTGATTGTACTTTTTATCACTCCAACTCTTCTATATTTTAATATTCATTGTCTGTTTTTGCTTTCAATCATTATTGTTATATAAATATAATATTTGTCTATCACATGCATAAAATAATTAAGTTATATAAATGTCCATTCCCATCTATATCTTTATCCAAAAAACCCCTGAAAAACAAATAATCATAAATTAATCATTAATGTCGTCGTCGTCATAGTTGGTTTGTTCGCCCTGGTTTAATATATTTTTAATTAAAATGTCATTTTTATCATTATGCAACACATTTGCATACATTTGTTGCTTGTGTTTCTTTTTTTTTTTTATTATAAAAATCATAATAATACACATTTTTTATATTTTTTGTAACTTTTTTTTGAGCGCGTAATTATTTGCCAAGAACACACAAAAAAAAAACAACAAAACGGTCACTAATTAAAAAGTTTTTTAATCATTGATACGTATATTAAAATTTATTTAAATGTTTTTTAAAATAATGGCGAAATAAAGTTTATGGGGAGATTTGGGGGAATATGTGACCATCAGCAGATGGTGAAATTAGTTTTTATGTCTGTTATATTTGTAAATTTTTTTAACGGGAAAGTTTTTTTAAAAGGGAAAGAAAATCTGGACTATAGTCAGGACTATAGTCTTCACTATAGTCCTGACTATAGTCTTCACTATAGTCCGGACTATAGTCTTCACTATAGTCCTGACTATAGTCTTCACTATAGTCCTGACTATAGTCCTGACTATAGTCTTCACTATAGTCCTGACTATAGTCCTGACTATAGTCTTCACTATAGTCAGGACTATAGTGAAGACTATAGTCAGGACTATAGTCAGGACTATAGTGAAGACTATAGTCAGGACTATAGTCAGGACTATAGTGAAGACTATAGTCAGGACTATAGTCAGGACTATAGTGAAGACTATAGTCAGGACTATAGTGAAGACTATAGTCAGGACTATAGTGAAGACTATAGTCCGGACTATAGTGAAGACTATAGTCAGGACTATAGTGAAGACTATAGTGAAGACTATAGTCAGGACTATAGTTGGACTATAGTCAGGACTACAGTCTTCACTATAGTCAGGACTATAGTCTTCACTAGTCAGGACTATAGTGAAGACTATAGTCAGGACTATAGTGAAGACTATAGTCAGGACTATAGTGAAGACTATAGTCAGGACTATATTGAAGACTATAGTCAGGACTATAGTGAAGACTATAGTCAGGACTATAGTTGGACTATAGTCAGGACTACAGTCTTCACTATAGTCAGGACTATAGTCTTCACTAGTCAGGACTATAGTGAAGACTATAGTCAGGACTATAGTGAAGACTATAGTCAGGACTATAGTGAAGACTATAGTCAGGACTATAGTCAGGAATATAGTGAAGACTATAGTCAGGACTATAGTCAGGACTATAGTGAAGACTATAGTCAGGACTATAGTCAGGACTATAGTGAAGACTATAGTCAGGACTATAGTGAAGACTATAGTCAGGACTATAGTGAAGACTATAGTCCGGACTATAGTGAAGACTATAGTCAGGACTATAGTGAAGACTATAGTGAAGACTATAGTCAGGACTATAGTTGGACTATAGTCAGGACTACAGTCTTCACTATAGTCAGGACTATAGTCTTCACTAGTCAGGACTATAGTGAAGACTATAGTCAGGACTATAGTGAAGACTATAGTCAGGACTATAGTGAAGACTATAGTCAGGACTATATTGAAGACTATAGTCAGGACTATAGTGAAGACTATAGTCAGGACTATAGTGAAGACTATAGTCAGGACTATAGTGTAGACTATAGTCAGGACTATAGTGTAGACTATAGTCAGGACTATAGTGTAGACTATAGTCAGGACTATAGTGAAGACTATAGTCAGGACTATAGTGAAAACTATAGTCAGGACTATAGTGAAGACTATAGTCAGGACTATAGTGAAGACTATAGTCAGGACTATAGTGAAGACTATAGTGAAGACTATAGTGAAGTCTTCACTATAGTCCTGACTATAGTCTTCACTATAGTCCTGACTATAGTCTTCACTATAGTCCTGACTATAGTCTTCACTATAGTCCTGACTATAGTCTTCACTGTAGTCCTGACTATAGTCTTCACTATAGTCCTGACTATAGTCTTCACTATAGTCCTGACTATAGTCTTCACTATAGTCCTGACTAGTGAAGACTATAGTCCTGACTATAGTGAAGACTGTAGTCCTGACTATAGTCCAACTATAGTCCTGACTATAGTCTTCACTATAGTCTTCACTATAGTCCTGACTATAGTCTTCACTATAGTCCGGACTATAGTCTTCACTATAGTCCTGACTATAGTCTTCACTATAGTCCTGACTATAGTCTTCACTATAGTCCTGACTATAGTCCTGACTATAGTCTTCACTATAGTCCTGACTATAGTCCTGACTATAGTCTTCACTATAGTCAGGACTTCACTATAGTCCTGACTATAGTCTTCACTATAGTCAGGACTATAGTGAAGACTATAGTCAGGACTATAGTCAGGACTATAGTGAAGACTATAGTCAGGACTATAGTCAGGACTATAGTGAAGACTATAGTCAGGACTATAGTCAGGACTATAGTGAAGACTATAGTCAGGACTATAGTGAAGACTATAGTCAGGACTATAGTGAAGACTATAGTCCGGACTATAGTGAAGACTATAGTCAGGACTATAGTGAAGACTATAGTGAAGACTATAGTCAGGACTATAGTTGGACTATAGTCAGGACTACAGTCTTCACTATAGTCAGGACTATAGTCTTCACTAGTCAGGACTATAGTGAAGACTATAGTCAGGACTATAGTGAAGACTATAGTCAGGACTATAGTGAAGACTATAGTCAGGACTATAGTGAAGACTATAGTCAGGACTATATTGAAGACTATAGTCAGGACTATAGTGAAGACTATAGTCAGGACTATAGTGAAGACTATAGTCAGGACTATAGTGAAGACTATAGTCAGGACTATAGTGTAGACTATAGTCAGGACTATAGTGTAGACTATAGTCAGGACTATAGTGAAGACTATAGTCAGGACTATAGTGAAAACTATAGTCAGGACTATAGTGAAGACTATAGTCAGGACTATAGTGAAGACTATAGTGAAGACTATAGTGAAGACTATAGTGAAGACTATAGTCAGGACTATAGTGAAGACTATAGTCAGGACTATAGTGAAGACTATAGTCAGGACTATAGTGTAGACTATAGTCAGGACTATAGTGTAGACTATAGTGAGGACTATAGTGTAGACTATAGTCAGGACTATAGTGTAGACTATAGTCAGGACTATAGTGTAGACTATAGTCAGGACTATAGTGTAGACTATAGTCAGGACTATAGTGTAGACTATAGTCAGGACTATAGTGTAGACTATAGCTAGGTCTAGCCAGGACTATAGTTTTTCAGAGTCACTGATTTTTTTTAAATCCTTATTAATTTAAGTAAAATCCATTTCCTTTTAATTTCTCTAACTTTCGCTTTTCTTAGGTTTCTTTGAAGAAAAAAACTACATTTAAACTAAATTCAACATTTCTTTTCTTGTATAATAAACTATTATTTTTTAACCTTTTCTTCTCCGTTCATTCCGGCAATTTGTTTATAATGAAATTGAGCTGTTTCAATTTCTTTTTAAACACTTGTAATTCTTCTCAATTCTATAGAATTTGCCATTACATGTTGATTGTTTTTTTTTTTTGTTTGAAGGAACACAAGTTATTGGCAACATTTTTATTCTACAGCTTCTCATTGTAACATTATTTGTAGTAATTCATTTGGTTAAAAGCTATTTTCTTTTATTCTTTCTATTCCAAAACGTTTTCATTATATCAAATATATGTATTTTCATACTGACATTCGTTCATTTACTATTCTTTGCATTTATTTACACATTTGTATTTTCATTCATGCCAGCCAGCCATTCCCATTCATTCATTGGTTGTATGTTGTTCGTAATGCAACCATGAAATTGCAGCCAATTTACGAGACAATTAGAAAAATATCACAATTTCACCTAAAATATTTGTGTAGTAGACAGGGGAAGGAACAAATGAAAGTGTTTTGTGGTGGAATAGGACAGTTAGCAAGTAGTTCTGGGTGACTGTATCGGACTAATGATAGAAGGATTATGGTTGGTAAAATAACATTATTTTAAATGAAGTACAAAAAAATGTTAAAGTGACTACACTCTAGATTACTTAGAGACACTAAAGTATCAATTGACCCCTCACTAGATTACCAGGGATGTACAAGGTAAACAATTGACTTCTTTTAGCTGGAATCTGGGCAGTTTTATAGCAGGTCATGTCTTTAAAAATGGACTCTCGTTTAACAATTCTCCTCTATAACCTTCCAAATGACTGAAACAAGAAATTCAAGAATTTGAACAAAGAGAATAAAGAGTTAGACTCAAAAATAATTGTGTAAACACATATACAAGCATTCCTAGAAACACATTACCTTCAACCCACTAGTTTCTTTGGCAGCAGACTGAAAAAGGATAGCAAGACTCTAGTTACTAAAGCAACCTACCTCTGCAACAAAGGCAGTCAGTCCACCATAACAATTCTATAAAATTCTAAACAACTACAAAAGTACAGGTAAATATGGATGTGTGTGTTCTCCTTAGCATTGAGTATGTGTAATGGGAAACCGTAAAAACCATTAAATTTTCAACCTAATGTAGCAAGCATCAGCCCTCAAGAAGAGTTAAGGCCACAAATTAGTCATACAATACCACTAATACAAAGGCATATATGCAAAATACAAGAATACTCTAGCAAATACAAAAAGGCTTAGGCTACATACATATGTATGCCACAAATACAAAGATATATTGTGTGTTTGTGTGGAAATGCACAGAAGAATCTATACAAGTTTTCAATCACAAAATTTAACTGGCATCTCATCACAGAACAACTACTACAACTTGTAGTTGCAGTTAAGTTAAGTGGCAGAGAGAAGAAGATGAAATTGCCAAGAAATTCTTGGCATACAGTGAAAGAAATTTTGTATATTTCAGCATTCTAAAACAGAGTAACCATTTAATTTCACAACAAATACTCATAAATTCAAATTAAAAATATAAAGAAATGTTCTGAAATTATTTAAAAACACAATTACTTATTAAATTTTTCATTTTAAAACAAAATTCAACAAAAGTAACCACTTTCTAAATTAATCGTTACTTATGTAAAACTGCTTAAAATTTACTATAAAATACTTTACTTACACTAATTTCTAAAAATTATAAAATTTTGAGCGAGTAACCGTTTAAATTTCCACTTGGTAATCGGTATTTGAACTTAAAAATATGACAAAAATATTTAAAAATGCTTAGGAAAATTATAGCTGTTAAATTTTTTCACTTTAAATCAAAATTGCCAAAAAGTAACCACTTCCTAAATTAATCGTTACTTATGTAAAATTGCTTTAAATTTACTCTAAAATACTTTACTTACACTAATTTATAAAAATTATAAAATTTTAAGCGAGTAACCGTTTAAATTTCCACTTAGTAATCGGTATTTGAACTTAAAAATATGCCAAAAATATTTAAAAATGCTTAAGAAAATTATAGCTTAATTAATTTTTCAATTTAAATCATAATTGCCAAAAAGTAATCATTTGGAAAATTAATCGTTACTTATGTAAAATTACATGAAATATACTTTAAAACATATTACTTTTACTAATTTCGAAAAATTATAAAATTTTAAGCGAGTAACCGTTTAAATTTCCACTTAGTAATAGGTATTTGAACTTAAAAATATGCCAAAAATATTTAAAAATGCTTAAGAAAACTATAGCTTAATTAATTTTTCAATTTAAATCATAATTGCCAAAAAGTAATCATTTGGAAAATTAATCGTTACTTATGTAAAATTATATGAAATATACTTTAAAACATATTACTTTTACTAATTTCAAAAAATTATAAAATTTTGAGCGAGTAACCGTTTAAATTTCCACTTAGTAATAGGTATTTGAACTTAAAAATTTGCCAAAAATATTTAAAAATGCTTAAGAAAACTACAGCTTTACAAATTTTTCACTTTAAGTCATAATTGCCAAAAAGTAACCACTTCCTAAATTAATCGTTACTTATGTAAAATTGCTTTAAATTTACTCTAAAATGCTTTACTTACACTAATTTATAAAAATTATAAAATTTTAAGCGAGTAACCGTTTAAATTTCCACTTAGTAATCGGTATTTGAACTTAAAAATATGCCAAAAATATTTAAAAATGCTTAAGAAAATTATAGCTTAATTAATTTTTCAATTTAAATCATAATTGCCAAAAAGTAATCATTTGGAAAATTAATCGTTACTTATGTAAAATTACATGAAATATACTTTAAAACATATTACTTTTACTAATTTCGAAAAATTATAAAATTTTAAGCGAGTAACCGTTTAAATTTCCACTTAGTAATCGGTATTTGAACTTAAAAATATGCCAAACATATTTAAAAATGCTTAAGAAAACTATAGCTTAATTAATTTTTCAATTTAAATCATAATTGCCAAAAAGTAATTATTTGGAAAATTAATCGTTACTTATGTAAAATTACATGAAATATACTTTAAAACATATTACTTTTACTAATTTCTAAAAATTATAAAAATTTAAGCGAGTAACCGTTTAAATTTCAAATTAGTAATCGGTATCTGAATTTAAAAATATGCCAGAAATACTTAAAAATGCTTTAGAAAACTATAGCTTTACAAATTTTTCACTTTAAATCAAAATTGCCAAAAAGTAACCATTTTGAAAATTAATCGTTACTTATGAAAAATTGCTTTAAATTGACTGTAAAATACTTTGCTTACACTAATTTCTAAAAATGATAAAATTTTAAGCGAGTAACCGTTTAAATTTCCACTTAGTAATCGGTATATGAATTTAAAAATATGCCAAAAATATATAACAATGCTTAAGAATATTATAGCCTTAAAAATTTTTCACTTTAAATCAAAACTGCCAAAAAGTAACCATTTTGAAAATGAATCGTTACTTAAGTAAAATTACTTGAAATATACTTTAAAACATAGTACTTACACTAAAATCTATAATTCAAAAAATTTTAAGCGAGTAACCGTTTAAATTTCCATTTAGTAATCGGTATTTGAACTTAAAAATATCCCAGAAATATTTACAAATGCTCAAGAAAACTAAAGCTTTGAACATTTTTCACTTTAAATCCAAATTATCAAAAAGTAACCATTTTATAAAAAGTAACCACTTCAAAAATTACTCGTTACTGTACAGAAATGTTCTTGAATCAATTCTAAATTAATGCACTTAAGAAAATTTCCAAAAATAATGAAATTTTAAGCGAGTACCCGTTTTAAATTAAGCTAAGTAATCGTTATTCGGCTAAAATAATTATCTGTATTTGTATAGAAAAGTATGAGGAATTTATAGATAGCAAACATTTTGACCTTAAGGCAAAATTACTAAAAAGTAACCACTTAACAAAAAGTAATCATTTCAAAAATTACTCGTTCCTTTATAGAAATATTCTTGAATTAATTCTAAATTAATGTACTTAAGAAAATTTCCAATAATGATGAAATTTTTAGCGAGTAACCGTTAAAAATTAATTTAAGTAATCGTTATTCGGCCAAAATAAATATTGTAATTTATTTAAAAATTAATGAGGCATTTTTGTAAGGCGAACATTTTAAGTTAAAAT
This sequence comes from Calliphora vicina, assembly GCF_958450345.1. Lineage (NCBI taxonomy): Eukaryota > Metazoa > Arthropoda > Insecta > Diptera > Calliphoridae > Calliphora > Calliphora vicina. The sequence goes on along the minus strand of NC_088783.1, from coordinate 111,896,373 downwards.
CAAAATTACCAAAAAGTAACCATATTATTAAAAAATAACCACTTTAAAATTTACTCGTTACTTTACAAAAATGTTCTTGAAATTAATTCTAAATTAATGTACGTAAGAAAATTTCCAAAAATGATAAAATTTTAAACGAGTAACCGTTTAAAATTAAGCTAAGTAATCGTTATGCGGCCAAAATAAATATTGTAATTTATTTAAAAATTAATGAGGCATTTTTGTAAGGCGAACATTTTAAGTTAAAATCAAAATTACCAAAAAGTAACCATTTTATTAAAAAATAACCACTTTAAAATTTACTCGTTACTTTACAAAAATGTTCTTGAATTAATTCTAAATTAATGTACATAAGAAAATTTCCAAAAATGATAAAATTTTAAGCGAGTAACCGTTAAAAATTAATCTAAGTAATCGTTATTCTTCCAAAATAAATATTGTTATTTATTTAAAAATTAATGAGGCATTTTTGTAAGGCGAACATTTTAAGTTTAAATCAAAATTAGCAAAAAGTAACCACTTCATTAAAAAGTAACCACTTTACAAATTACTCTTTACTTTACAACAATATTCTTGAATTAATGCTCAATTTACGTACTTAAGAAAATTTCGAAAAATTATAAAATTTTGAGCGGGTACCCGTTTTAAATCAAGCTAAGTAATCGCTATTCGGCCAAAGTAATCATCGGAATTTCTATAAAAATTTGTGAAGAATTTATATGTTTCCAAATTTTCAACTTAAACACAAAATTACCAAAAAGTAACCATTTTATTAAAAAATAACCACTTTAAAATTTTTCAAAATTGTTTTGGAAAATTTAATAAACAAATTGCAGTTTTTCTAAAAAAAAATCCAATTAGAGAAATACTATTTCTCCCAATTATTTAAAGCAGCGAAGACCAACTAAAACTAGACTTGCTTGAGTTATTTAATACACAAAACAATTCTAAAAATTTTAGTTACTCCTGAACGAAGTTCTAATTAGAAATTCCATAGTATAGTTTTGGGCAACTAAATATTTCCCAATACACTTGATTAAATTTAGTCAATTCACAAACCTTCAACACATTTTAGCAATTCTAGTCGTTATAGTAGCAATTGTTGCAGATTTTTTCTTATTCCGTCAATTTAACAAACACAACAACAAAAACCCGTACACGACTTCTACTAATTGAACGAAACGAATAGAAAAATTTGCAAATTTTAATTTGCGATTTGTGACTTAGCATTCATAGATGCTTTCAATTAAACACTTTTAGTTAATTCACAATACATTAGTTAAGACTTTTCACTAAATTTTAATTAATTTTTAACACTTTTTATACTATTTTTCCCATTTGAAATAACCCGACAACAATTTGACGGCCGAACACTTAAACGTTTGATAATAAGACTAAAAAATTGGTAATCCTATTCACAGCGAATTTATACAAGGTGGAGCAAGGTGGAGCGAATTCAGGGAAATTGGCGCGAAGTCATTAATTTGACATTCCGAACAATACTCTCACAAATTAGAATGTCAAACTTCATATAAAAAAATGAATGAATGAATGAATTCGTTCCAATTTTCCTGAATTCGCCACTTGCTCCACCTTGTATAAATTAACTTCGAATTTGTTCTAATCAGTTCAGGAATGGAAATGCCAAAAGACAAGAGCTAGAGAAAATAAATTTTAACTTTACGAGAGTATAAATTGTTAAAAAAAGGTACAATCTACTGAAGTAAAATTTTTCAATTATTCGATTAATTTTTTATTAGTTGTAAAAATCACCTTTTATACCAAAATGTTCCTATTTAAAAGTTTAAACTATAATTTTGCTATAAAGCAATTATTTTCTATCGATTATTCGTTTTTATTTATTCGAATATTTTTTTATTCGTTGCAAAAATCACGTTTTATACCAAAATGTTCCTATTTAAAAGTTTAAACGATAATTTTGCTATAAAACAGTTATTTTCTATCGATTATTCGTTTTTATTTATTCGAATATTTTTTTATTCGTTGCAAAAATTTTATAATTTTTAATATTTTCCATTATGATACCGATCTGCATTAATTCTTGTGGATCTGAAGTCAAAATTTTAACGATTATTCGTTATCAATTATTCGATTAATTTTTTTATTCGTTGCAAAAATCATCTTTTATACCAATAATTTCTCATTTAACGTTTCAAAAATAGTTTATGGAATAAGGCGGTACAAATTTTAACGATTATTCGTTCTCAATTATTCGAATAATTTTTAATTCGTTGCAAAAATCTTTTAATATTTATTATATTTCATTATAATAATGATCTGCATTAAGTTTTGTGGTTCTGTAGTCAAAATTTTAACGATTATTCGTTATCAATTATTCGATTAATTTTTTTATTCGTTGCAAAAATCATCTTTTATACCAAAATTTTCCTATTAAAAAGTTTAAACGATGTTTTGTCTATAAAGCAGTTATTTTCTACCGATTATTCGTTTATATTTATTCGAATATTTTTTTTTTCATTTATAATGGTTAATATTTTCCATTATGATACCGATTTGCATTAATTCTTGTGGTTCTGAAGACAAAATTTTAACGATTATTCGTTATCAATTATTCGATTAATTTTTTTATTCGTTGCAAAAATCATCTTTTATACCAAAATGTTTCTATTAAAAAGTTTAAACGATGTTTTTGCTATAAATCAGTTTTTTTCTCCCGATTATTCGTTTATATTTATTCGGATATTTTTTTATTCGTTGCAAAAAGTTTATAATTTTTAATATTTTCCCTTATGATACCGATCTGCATTAATTCTTGTGGATCTGAAGTAAAAATTTTAACGATTATTCGTTATCAATTTTTCGATTAATTTTTTTATTCGTTGCAAAAATCATATTTTATACCAATATTTTCTCATTTAACGTTTCAAAAAAAGTTCTTGGAATAATACGGTACAAATTTTAACGATTATTTGTTCTCAATTATTAAAGTTTTGTGGTTCTGCAGTCAAAATTTTATCGATTATTCGTTATAAAGTATTCGATTAATTTTTTAATTCGCTGCCTAAATCACCTTTTATACCATAATTTTCCTATTAAAAAGTTTAAATGATGCTTTTGCTATAAAGCAGTTTTTTCCTCCCGATTATTCGTTTATATTTATTCGGATATTTTTTTATTCGTTGCAAAAAGTTTAAATTTTTTAATATTTTCCCTTATGATACCGATCTACATTAATTCTTGTGGTTCTGAAATAAAAATTTTAACGATTATTCGTTATCAATTTTTCGATTAATTTTTTTATTCGTTGCTAAAATCATCTTTTATACCAATATTTTCTTATTTAACGTTTCAAAAATTGTTTTTGGAATAAGGCGGTACAAATTTTAACGATTATTCCGTCTCAATTATTCGAATAATTTTTTATTCGTTGCAAAAATCTTTTAATATTTATTATATTTCATTATAATCTGGATCTGGATTAAGTTTTCTGATTAAGAGAGCAAAATTTTAACGATTATTCGTTATCAATTATTCGATTAACTTTTTTATTAGTTGCAAAAATCATCTTTTATACCAAAATTTTCCTATTAAAAAGTTTAACCGATAATTTTGCTATAAAGCAGTTTTTTTTCTCCCGATTATTCGTATATATTTATTCGAATATTTTTTTATTCGTTGCACAAATTTTATAATTTTCAATATTTCCCATTCTGATACTGATCTGCATTAATTTTTGTGGTTCTGAAATAAAAATTTTAACGATTATTCGTTCTCAATTATTCGAATAATTTTTTATTCGTTGCAAAAATCATCTTTTATACCAATAATTTCTCATTTAACGTTTCAAAAATAGTTTATAGAATAAGACGGTACAAATTCTAACGATTATTTGTTCTCAATTATTCGAATAATTTTTTATTCGCTGCAAAAATCTTTTAATATTTATTATATTTCATTTTAATACCGATCTGGATTAAGTTTTGTGGTTTAGAGAGCAAAATTTTAACGATTATTCGTTATCAGTTATTCGATTAATTTTTTTATTCGTTGCCTAAATCACTTTTTATACCAACATTTTTCTATTAAAAAGTTTAACCGATAATTTTGCTATAAAGCAGTTTTTTTCTACCGATTATTCGAATATTTTTTTTATTCGTTGCAAAAATTTTATAATTTTTAATATTTTCCATTATGATACTGATCTGTATTAATTCTTGTGGTTCTGAAGTCAAAATGTTAACGATTATTCGTTATCAATTATTCGAATAATTTTTTTATTCGTTGCCTAAATCGCCTTTTATACCAATATTTTTTAATTTAACGTTTCAAAAATAGTTTTTGGAATAAGGCGGTACAAATTTTAACGATTATTCGTTCTCAATTATTCGAATAAGTTATTTTCTATTTTAACTATTATTCGTTTATATTTATTCGAATAATATTTTATTCTCTACAAAAATCGTATATTATTTAATATTTTTCTTTATAATACTAATTTTGATTAAGTTTTGTTTCTTTAAAGAGTAACATTTCCAATCCTGTACTGGTATGAATTATTATTTCACTCCTCCTTTTCATTTCCACTTTTTAGTTATTATCAAACGTTTAAGTGATCGGCCGCCAAATTGTTGTCGGGTTATTTCAATTGGGAAAAATAGTATAGAAAGTGTTAAAAATGAATTAAAATTTAGTGAAAAGTCTTAACTAATGTGTTGGTGATAAACTAAAAGTGTTTAATTGAAATCATCTATGGATGCTAAGTCACAAATCGCAAATTAAAATTTGCAAATTTTTCTATTCGTTTCGTTTAATTTGTAGAAGTCGTGTACGGGTTTTTGTTGTTGTGTTTGTTAAATTGACGGAATAAGAAAAAATCTGCAACAATTGCAGATTGCTATAATATGTTGAAGGTTTGTGAATTGACTAAATTTAATAAAGTGTATTGGGAAATATTTAGTTGCACAAAACTATACTATGGAATTTCTAATTAGAACTTCGTTCAGGAGTAACTAAAATTTTTAGAATTGTTTGTGTATTAAATAACTCAAGGAAGTTTAGTTTTAGTTGGACTTCGCTGCTTTAAATAATTGGAAGAAATAATATTTCTCTAATTGGATTTTTTTTAGAAAAACTGCAATTTGTTTATTAAATTTTCCAAAACAATTTTGAAAAATTTTAAAGTGGTTATTTTTTAATAAAATAGTTACTTTTTGGTAATTTTTTGTTAAGTTGAAAATTTGGTAACACATAAATGTTTATAGAAATTCCGATGATTACTTTGGCCGAATAGCGATTACTTAGCTTAATTTAAACCGGGTACTCGCTTAAAATTTTGTAATTTTTGAAAATTTTCTTAAGTACATTAATTTAGAATTGATTCAAGAACGTTTCTATAAAGTAACGAATAATTTATAAAGTGGTTACTTTTTAATAAAATGGTTACTTTTTGGTAATTTTGTGTTTAAGTTGAAAATTTGGTAACACATAAATTCTTCATAAATTTTTATAGAAATTCCGATGATTACTTTGGCCGAATAGCGATTACTAAGCTTAATTTTTAACGGTTACTCGCTTAAAATTTTATAATTTATGGAAATTTTCTTAAGTACATAAATTGAGAATTAATTCAAGAATATTGTTGTAAAGTAAAGAGTAATTTGTAAAGTGGTTACTTTTTAATAAAATGGTTACTTTTTGCTAATTGTGATTTTAAGTCAAAATTATTGCCTTACAAAAATGCCTCATTAATTTTTAAATAAATTACGATATTTATTTTGGCCGAATAACGATTACTTAGCTTAATTTTTAATGGTTACTCGCTTAAAATTTTATAATTTTTGGAAATTTTCCTAAGTAGATTAATTTAGAATTAATTTAAGGTCATTTGGCTATAGTAACGAGTAATTTTTAAAGTGGTTACTTTTTAATAAAATGGTTACTTTTTGCTTATTTTGATTTTAACTTAATATTTTCGCTTTACAAAAATGCCTGATTAATTTCTAAATAAATTACGATATTTATTTTGTTCGAATAACGATTACTTATCTTAATTTTTAACGGTTACTCGCTTAAAATTTTATAATTTTTTGGAAATTTTCTTATGGACATTAACTTAGAATTAATTCAAGAACATATTTGTAAAGTAAAGAGTAATTTGTAAAGTGATTACTTTTTAATAAAATGGTTACTTTTTGCTAATTTTGATTTTAATTTAAAATGTTCTCCTTACAAAAATGCCTTATAAATTTGTTTATAAATGACGATAATTATTTTGGTCGAATAACGATTACTTAGCTTAATTTTTAACGGGTACCCATTTAAAATTTTATAATTTTTGGAAATTTTCTTAAGTACATTAATTAAGAATTAATTCAAGAACATTTTTGTACAAAAAAATTTAAATTAAAATCACAATTTGCTTAATGTAACAATTTTAATAAAAAGTAACCACACTTAAAATTATTCCAGTAATCATTACTATTTCTAATTTCTCTCAGTGTTGTTTCTTTCTTATTACTCCCCCTCTTACCCTTCTGCTTCCTCACTTATTTGAAGCATGAAAAATTACCTCTGCATACAATCAAAATATTAAAAGCAGTTGAGAAATTGCAAACAAAAAGTTTGAATGAAAAAAACGGATCAATGCTAAAGTAAAACTCAAGGGTTGCAATTGTAGTTGCATTAGAGTCCTACTTGCAACAAAAAAAAAAATCCTTAATAGAGTACGGCAAATCAGCAGTAGTTGTAAATGATGTACTAACGTTATTCATGGTTTTTAATGGAGAAAAACTACAACTCTTAACTAGTTTGCGTTTATTTCTTCGATTCTTTTTCCGGACCAAGTATTCGAGAGAAAAACAATACTTTGTTAATTTCAAGCAATCAAGTCGTTGGTTGTTAGTTGTTGCTGTTTAGATTTTCATTGGAAACAATGAAAATTCTTTGCAAATTACAGAAGGCAACAGCAGTAGCAGCAGCAACAACAATAGCATAGCTGCATTAAGAGCAACAATTAAGCCCAAGATTTTTGTGGAAGTGCAGTTGTAGGGAGAGAGAGAAGAATGGTTGTTAACTAATGAGACCCTAAGTTTTATGTGGGAAAGTTAGGAAATTTGTATAGTCTTCATTAGCAAAATAGTGGGACTTTAGTTGCTTTTGTTAAGAAATTTGGTTCCCTTAAGTTTGATACTCCTTCTAAAACTAGCAATTGCATTTAATTTTACTGCTGCATTATTGTTTCTTGCAGTTGTAGTTGCATTTGGTGCACAATTACAATACATACCTTAACCAGCAGTTGGACTGGTGAGCTATTTTTCTATACCAACTGCATTCGACCACAGACAAAGTTGTTTTTTGAAGCATTTAAGCAAACTTTTGTTACTTCATGATTTCAAAATTCTCTCTGCTTTTGTTGAAAACTCACAGCCTTTACGTTAAAGGAGCGACCACAACAATACACAGCTTAGTCTGACCACGCCAAAGGCATTTTGAGTTACAAGTACATATTTTTCGAGTGGCACTAAAAGGGCGCCAAAGTTAATATTAAGTGGAATGGAAATTGTAATTTAATTAAAATGAAGTTAAGAGGTCTATTTGTGGTCTAGCTGTAAGGAAACCAAGAGCAAAATTTAAAGCAATTTAAATACTTTTGCTTAAAAACAATAAATCTATTCTCTACATTGTGCAATAAATAAACAAATCTTATCAAAACCTTAAATCTAAACAACTTTACAAATTGCTATATTCATCAGTTTTCTGTGTCAAAAAAACACTAAAAAACTCATTTCTTTTGCTAAATAAACTATTTTAAACGAGTAACCGTTTAAAATAAAGCTAAGTAATCGTTATGCGATTAAAATAATTATCTGTATTTTTAGAAAAATGTTTGATCAATCACTTTATAACCAATATTTTAATTAAGAATCAAAATTTGCAAAAAGTAACCATTTTGAAAATTACTCGTTACTACACCTAAATGTTCTTAAATTAATTTTAGATGGCTAAACTTAAGAAAATTTTCAAAATTTTGAAAATTTAGAGCGAGTACCCGTTTAAAACTGGGCTAAGTAATCGTTATTCGATCAAAATAATTAACCGAATTTATCTAAAAATTAATGAGGAATCTACCTAGAACAAAACTTTTAACATAAAATCAAAATTCGCAAAAAGTAACCACTTTGAAAATTACTCGTTATTACACCCAAATGTTCTTAAATTAATTTTAGATGGATAAACTTAAGAAAATTTTCAAAATTTAGAAAATTTAAAGCGAGTACCCGTTTAAAACTGGGCTAAGTAATCGTTATTCGATCAAAATAATAGTCGGAATTTATCTAAAAAATAATGAGGAATTTATGTAGAACAAACATTTTAACATAAAATCAAAATTAACAAAAAGTAACCACTTTGAAAATTACTCGTTACTACACCTAAATGTTCTTAAATTAATTTTAGATCGATAAACTTAAGAAAATTTTCAAAATTTAGAAAATTTAGAGCGAGTACCCGTTTAAAACTGGGCTAAGTAATCGTTATTCGATCAAAATAATTAACCGAATTTATATAAACAAAACTTTTAGCATAAAATCAAAATTAGCAAATAGTAACCACTTTGCAAATTACTCGTTACTACATCTAAATGTTTTAAAATTAATATTATATTGATGTACTTATACAATTTTTTTAAAATTAGAAAATTTTAAGCGAGTACCCGCTAAAAACTAAGCTAAGTAATCGTTACTCAATCAAAATAATTGTCGTAATTTATATAGAAACTTATAAGGAAGTTGCCTATAGCAAAAATTTTCACTTCAAATCAAAATTAACAAAAAGTAACCACTTTGCAAATTACTCGTTACTACATCTAAATGTTTTAAAATTAATATTATATTGATGTACTTATAAAATTTTGTTAAAATTAGAAAATTTTAAGCGAGTACCCGCTAAAAACTAAGCTAAGTAATCGTTATTCGATCAAAATAATTGTCGGAATTTATCTAAAAATTAATGAGGAATTTATGTAGAACAAACATTTTAACATAAAATCAAAATTAACAAAAAGTAACCACTTTGAAAATTACTCGTTACTACATCTAAATGTTTTAAAATTAATATTATATTGATGTACTTATAAACATTTTTTAAAATTAGAAAATTTTAAGCGAGTACCCGCTTAAAACTGGCCTAAGTAATCGTTATTCGAACAAAATAATTATCTATAATTTTCTATAAATGCATGTGGTAGTTATGTATAACAAAACATTTAACATAAAATCAAAATTAGCAAAAAGTAACCATTTAACAAAAAGTAACCATTTTTAAATTCCTCGTTACTACACCTTAACGTTCTTAAATTAATATTAAACTGATGTATTTATGAATTTTTTCAAAAACTAGAAAATTTAAAGCAAGTAACCACTTAAAATTGGGCTAAGTAATCGTTATTCGAACAAAATAATTGTCGCAATTTGTATAAAAATGTATGAGAAAGTTACGTATGGCAAAAATTTTAACTTTAAAGTAAAATTAGCAAAAAGTAACCACTTTGAAAATTACTCGTTACTACGCCTAAAGGTTCTTAAATTAATTTTAAAATTTTAAACTTATGAAATTTTGCAAAAATTATAAAATTTTATGCGAGTAACCACTTAAAATTGGGCTAAGTAATCGTTATTCGATCTCAATAATTGTCGGAATTTGTATAGCAATGTATGAGAAAGTTACGTATGGCAAAAATTTTAACTTTAAAGCAAATTAGCAAAAAGTAACCACTTTGAAGATTACTCGTTACTACGCCTAAAATTAATTTTAAATTTTTAAACTTATGAAATTTTGCAAAAATTATAAAATTTAATGCGAGTACCCGCTTAAAACACGAATAAGTAATCGTTATTCGATTAAAATAATTGTCCCAATTTATATAAAAATATATGAGGAATTTATGTACAGCAAACATTTTGACCTAAAAACAAAATTACCAAAAAGTAACCATTTAACCAAAAGTAACCACTTTAAAAGTTATTTGTTATTACATTTTAATGTTCTTTTATTAATTTAAAATAGTAATTCTAAAGAAATCTTTCAAAAATTAATAAATTTTAAACGAGTAACCGTTTAAAATTATGCTAAGTAATCGTTATTCAATTAAAATAATTATGTGTATTTTTATAAAAAATTGTGAGTAATCATTTCATAACCGAAATTTTAATATAGAACCAAAATTATCAATAAGTAACCACATTGACAATTGCTCGTTACAACAGCTAAATGTTCTTGAATTTAAATTTTTCAAAATCTAATTAAGTAATTGTTATTCGACAAAAATTGTTAACAACATTTATTTAAAAAAGCTGGCAGAATTTGAAACGAGAAACCGTTTAATATTAAGCTAAGTAATCGTTATTAGATCAAAATAATTATCAGTATTTTTATAAAAATGTGAGAGCAATGATTTTTGTGTCAGTCAGATTTAAAGAATGGAATTGAAAATAAATAGAGATTAACAAATGGATTGGAACGATTCATCATTTAAATCATGATGCAAACAATCTAAATAAACTTAAATACAAGACAAAGAAAATAATGTTAAAGGCACAGTGGTTAAAACATAAAAAGTTATGAAAAAAAATAAAAATTTTAAATTTCAATTTAAAGATAAAATTTTGAGGATTCTACTTATTTTTAGCTGGGGAAATTTTGGGCATTTTACAAAAACTTTTTGGGAATTTTAAAAAAAATATAATTTGCTTTTATTTTAGGAATAATAGAATGAATGTAATGAGTTTTAATGAGAAATTCACAATTTTAATCCAAGGAAATTTTGGGGATTCTTCAAAATATTTTTGGGAATTTAAAATTTTTAATTCTTTCAATTATTTTTTTGAATTAAAAACGATACTAATGAATTTTCTTAATCTAATGATATTTTTTTTTAGAAAATTGCAATTTTAAGCTGGGGAAATTTTGGGGATTTTACAAAAACTTTTTGGGAATTTAAAAAAAATATAATTCGCTTTTATTTTAGGAATAATAGAATGAATGTAATAAGTTTTAATGGGAAATTCACAGTTTTTTTTCTCAGGAAATTTTGGGGATTCTACAAAATATTTGTGGGAATTTAAAATATTTAATTTTTTCAATTATTTTTTTGAATTAAAAACGATTCTAATGAATTTTCTTTATCTAATTATTTTTCTTTTTTTTGAAAAATACAATTTTAAGCTGGGGAAATTTTGGGGATTTTACAAAAACTTTTTGGGAATTTAAAAAAAATATAATTTGCTTTTATTTTAGGAATAATAGAATGAATGTAATGAGTTTTAGTATGAAATTCACAATTTTTGATTCAAGGAAATTTTGGCGATTCTACAAAATATTTTTGGGAATTTAAAAAAATTAATTTTTTCATTTATTTTTTTTTTAATTAAAAACGATTCTAATGAATTTTCTTTATTTATTATTTTTTTTTTTAGAAAAATACAATTTCAAGCTGGGGAAATTTTGGGGATTTTACAAAAACTTTTTGGGAATTTAAAAAAATTATATTTAGCTTTGTTATAAGAAAATATAATGAATGTAATGAGTTTTAATGGGAAATTCACAATTATTTTTCTCAGGAAATTTTGGAGATTCTATAAAATATTTGTGGGAATTTAAAAAAAATAATTTTTTATTTAATTTTTTTTAAACTATAAACGAATCTATGGAAATTAATAAACAACTAACTTTATCTGTTTCTTAAATTTTATTAGAATCCCATTCATTTGTTGAATGATTTACACAGTTTTCTTGTGGGGACATTTTGGGGATTCTGTAAAACATTTTGGGAATGTGAAAAAAATTGTATATTTTATATATTTTTAGAAACTTTTAATAAATCAAATGTATTTTTTTATGAAATATCGAAATTTTATCGAAAGAGATTTTGGGGATTTTACAATATTTTTTAGGAATTAAAAAAAAAGTTATTTTCAAGCTATTTGTAAATATTTTAAATGCTTGCACATATTTTATATTAATATGTGCAAGCATTTAAAAAGAAATGCGAAAATTTTATTCGGGGACATTACGGGGATTCTTTAAAACTTTTTGGGAATGGGAAAAAATCGTATATATTTTATGTTTTTAGAAATTTATAATAAATCAAATGTGTTTTTAATGAAATATATGCATTTTGTTAAAAGAGATTTTGGGGATTTTACAAAATTTTTTAGGAATTTAAAAAAAAAGTTATTTTCTAGCTATTTGTAAATATTTTAAATGCTTGCACATATTATAATAAAGAAACATTATATTTTCATTCGGGGACATTTGGTGATTCTGTAAAACTTTATGGGAATGTGAAAAAAATTCTATATTTTATATATTTTTAGAAACTTTTAATAAATCAAATGTATTTTTTATGAAATATCAAAATTTTATCTAAAGAGATTTTGGGGATTTCACAATATTTTTTAGGAATTTAAAAAAAAAGTTATTTTCAAGCTATTTGTAAATATTTTAAATGATTGCACATATTAATATAAAAAAATGCGAAAATTTTATTCGGGGACATTTTGGGGATTCTTTAAAACTTTATGGGAATGTGAAAAAAATCGTATATATTTTATGTTTTTAGAAATTTTTAATAAATCAAATGTGTTTTTAATGAAATATATACATTTTGTTAAAAGAGATTTTGGGGATTTTACAAATTTTTTTAGGAATTTAAAAAAAAAGTAATTTTCAAGCTATTTGTAAATATTTTAAATGAATGCAAATATTATAATAAAGAAACATTATATTTTCATTCGGGGACATTTTGGGGATTCTGTAAAACTTTATGGGAATGTGAAAAAAATTCTATATTTTATATATTTTTAGAAACTTTTAATAAATCAAACGTATTTTGTTAAGAAATATCGAAATTTTATCGAAAGAGATTTTGGGGATTTTACAAAATTTTTTAGGAATTTAAAAAAAAAGTTATTTTCTAGCTATTTGTAAATATTTTAAATGAATGCAAATATTTTAATAAAGAAACATTATATTTTCATTCGGGGACATTTTGGGGATTCTGTATTTTGGGGATTGCTCATATTAATATAAAAAAATGCGAAAATTTTATTCGGGGACATTTTGGGGATTGTGTAAAACTTTATGGGAATGTGAAAAAAATTCTATATTTTATATAATTTCAGAAACTTTTAATAAATCAAATGTATTTTTTTATGAAATATCGAAATTTTATCAAGAGAGATTTTGGGGATTTTACAAAATTTTTTAGGAATTTAAAAAAAAAGTTATTTTCTATCAATTTGTTAGTATTTTAAATGATTGCATATATTATAATAAAGAAATTTGAAATTTTCAATCGGAGAGATTTTGGGGATTCAGTAAAACTTTTTGGGAATGTGAAAAAATCTTCTATATTTTATATTTTTAGAGACTTATAATAAATCATATTCATTTTTTAAGAAATATCGAAATTTTATCGTAAGAGATTTTGGGGATTTTAATTTTTTTTTTAGGAATTTAGAAAAAACATTATTTTCAAGCTATTTGTGAAAAAGTGTTCATATTTTTATAATTTGTTTTAAACTTAACATAAATCTTATGTTGTTTTTTATCTGGGGATGAAATTTAAATCCGGGGAAATTATGGGTATTCAATAAAATCACTGTATTTCTTTCCTACTTCCATCTTCATTCCCTTCACAGCTTCATTATCATCATTGTTATTATTAATGGCGTTCGGTAGTGTGTGCTATTGGGGGGGTGCTGATGTTTGGAATAAGAGTAATAACTATCATGATTATAACAAAAAAAGTCATTGTCATAGTTGTTGCTGCTGTTGTTGTCGCAGTCGTCGACAAACATCAACATGCTGTAATTGTAGTCTCTAACATGTCACATCAAATGTATGTATCTACTGTTTTCATGTCTACATGTTCTCCTAGACTTACATGTTTTAAACGATGTTAGTCATACTTGTTTGACTAGACTCACATCAGTACATCAACTAAATACTGGTATTAACATACAAAACATTTATTATTTTATGACAAATCCTGTGACACAGCCAAACACTTTCGCATACTATTCCTCTATATATAGCTGTAGATGTACTTTGTTATTTAAAGTTCAACGTCTGCGTAAAAAAAAAACACAAAACAATAAAGAAATTTAAACTCTTAACAATTCCGCACTATCATCACCATCATCATAATCATCTTCACAACTGCTAGCATCACAACAATCACTCCTTTTCCTTTAATGATGAAGCAGTATTTATGTGTTCACAAATAATAACTATCATTTATTTGTAAGTAATTTTTGCCTAAAGCATTCTTTTGCCTCTAACAAATGCTGGTTATTGTAGTTGTAGTAAAAAAAATAAAGAACATTTGCAGAGGAAATGAGTTGTGAAAATGTTGCCTTAAAATTGTTGCACGTTATTTATTTAGATGTTGTTGTTCATGTTGAATGTAAATTGTTTTGTAGGGAAATATAAATTATATACACTCAATTTAACTGGTTATAAAAGGAACAGATCCGGTAGAATATGTTTAGTTCTACAGTTCAGGTTCTAGTTCAGGTTCTATTCCTAGTTCTATTCCATGTTCTACTTCAGGATCTAGTTCAGGTTCCAGTTCAGATTGAAGATAAGGTTCCAGTTCAGATTGAAGATAAGGTTCTAGTTCTAGTTCAGGTTCTAGTCCAGGTTTTTCTTCAGGTTCTAGTTCAGGTTCTAGTTTAGGTTCTATTTCAGGTTCTAGTTCAGGTTCTAGTTCAGGTTCTAGTTCAGTTCTAGTTCAGTTCTAGTTCAGTTCTAGTTCAGGTTCTAGTTCAGTTCTAGTTCAGTTCTAGTTCAGTTCTAGTTCAGTTCTAGTTCAGTTCTAGTTCAGTTCTAGTTCAGTTCTAGTTCAGTTCTAGTTCAGTTCTAGTTCAGTTCTAGTTCAGTTCTAGTTCAGTTCTAGTTCAGTTCTAGTTCAGTTCTAGTTCAGTTCTAGTTCAGTTCTAGTTCAGTTCTAGTTCAGTTCTAGTTCAGTTCTAGTTCAGTTCTAGTTCAGTTCTAGTTCAGTTCTAGTTCCGTTCTAGTTCAGTTCTAGTTCAGTTCTAGCTCAGTTCTAGCTCAGTTCTAGTTCAGTTCTAGTTCAGTTCTAGTTCAGTTCTAGTTCAGTTCTAGTTCAGTTCTAGTTCAGTTCTAGTTCAGTTCTAGTTCAGTTCTAGTTCAGTTCTAGTTCAGTTCTAGTTCAGTTCTAGTTCAGTTCTAGTTCAGTTCTAGTTCAGTTCTAGTTCAGGTTCTAGTTCAGGTTCTAGTTCAGGTTCTAGTTCAGGTTCTAGTTCAGGTTTTAGTTCAGGTTCTAGTTCAGGTTCTAGTTCAGGTTCTATTCCACGTTCTAATGCAGTTCTAGTTCAGGTTCTAGTTCAGTTCTAGTTCAGTTCTAGTTCAGTTCTAGTTCAGTTCTAGTTCAGTTCTAGTTCAGTTCTAGTTCAGTTCTAGTTCAGTTGTAGTTCAGTTCTTGTTCAGTTCTAGTTCAGTTCTAGTTCTAGTTCTAGTTCAGTTCTAGTTCAGTTCTAGTTCAGTTCTAGTTCAGTTCTAGTTCAGTTCTAGTTCAGTTCTAGTTCAGTTCTAGTTCAGTTCTAGTTCAGTTCTAGTTCAGTTCTAGTTCAGTTCTAGTTCAGTTCTAGTTCAGTTCTAGTTCAGTTCTAGTTCAGTTCTAGTTCCGTTCTAGTTCAGTTCTAGTTCAGTTCTAGTTCAGTTCTAGCTCAGTTCTAGCTCAGTTCTAGTTCAGTTCTAGTTCAGTTCTAGTTCAGTTCTAGTTCAGTTCTAGTTCAGTTCTAGTTCAGTTCTAGTTCAGTTCTAGTTCAGTTCTAGTTCAGTTCTAGTTCAGTTCTAGTTCAGTTCTAGTTCAGTTCTAGTTCAGTTCTAGTTCAGGTTCTAGTTCAGGTTCTAGTTCAGGTTCTAGTTCAGGTTTTAGTTCAGGTTCTAGTTCTGGTTCTAGTTCAGGTTCTAGTTCAGGTTCTATTCCACGTTCTAATGCAGTTCTAGTTCCGGTTCTATTTCAGGTTCTACTCCATGTTCCACTTCTGGATCTAGTTAAGATTCTAGTTCAGGTTCTAGTTCAGGTTCTAGTTCAGGTTCTAGTTCAGGTTCTGCTTCAGGTTCTAGTTCAGGTTCTAGTTCAGGTTCTAGTTCAGGTTCTAGTTCAGGTTCTAGTTCAGGTTCTAGTTCAGGTTCTAGTTCAGGTTCTAGTTCAGGTTTTAGTTCAGGTTCTAGTTCAGGTTCTAGTTCAGGTTCTATTCCACGTTCTAATGCAGTTCTAGTTCCGGTTCTATTTCAGGTTCTACTCCATGTTCCACTTCTGGATCTAGTTAAGATTCTAGTTCAGGTTCAGATTCTAGTTCAGGTTCTAGTTCAGGTTCTAGTTCAGGTTCTAGTTCAGGTTCTAGTTCAGGTTCTGCTTCAGGTTCTAGTTCAGGTTCTGCTTCAGGTTCTAGTTCAGGTTCTAGTTCAGGTTCTGGTTCAGGTTCTAGTTCAGTTCTAGTTCAGTTCTAGTTCAGTTCTAGTTCAGTTCTAGTTCAGTTCTAGTTCAGTTCTAGTTCAGTTCTAGTTCAGTTCTAGTTCAGTTCTAGTTCAGTTCTAGTTCAGTTCTAGTTCAGTTCTAGTTCAGTTCTAGTTCAGTTCTAGTTCAGTTCTAGTTCAGTTCTAGTTCAGTTCTAGTTCAGTTCTAGTTCAGTTCTAGTTCTGTTCTAGTTCTGTTCTAGTTCAGTTCTAGTTCAGTTCCGGTCCTAGTTCAGATTCTAATTCAGGTTGTAATTCAGGTTCTTTTCCAGGTTCTATTCCATGTTCTAGTTTAGGTTGAAGTTCAGGTTGAAGTTCAGGTTCTAGTTCAGGTTGAAGTTCAGGTTCTAGTTCAGGTTCTATTCCATGTTCTTACTCCATTCTAGTTTAATTCCAATTCTGTTTTAGTTCAGTTTCAGTTCTGTCTTTGTTCTTTTCCACCACATCCTTATTAGTTTCAAGCCTCCTCTTTGGATATCATTAGTTCCCTTACATATTAAATTCCTTCAGGGGATTCTTTTACACACACGATAAAATGCATAATCATAAAATTCCTGCACATTAAATGCAAATCGCAAAAATGGGAACATTGAACTAAAACAAAAGCCAAGAGCTTCAATAATTGTCAGTCATCATCAGTAAGCAGAAGTTTTGTTTCTATTTCCACCATCACTACCCCATGAGGAGGACAAACCCGAAGAGAAATAAATGTACGATGATGATGACATACAATAAACTTTAGTCTTTGTCAGTCTTTGATTTCCTTTACAGCCTGACTGAATGACTGACTGCCTGAATGCAGATGCTGCTGTTGCTTCCTGTTGCTTTTGTGTTACGATATTTATTTCTACCATGCCTTTTAGCCACGTTCCTTACAAAGCGGGGAGAAAGACAACTTACACAAGGAAGCGCTCATGTTTGCCTCAGTTATTAACTCTACATGTAGTCTTTAAGTCAAAAATGTGCAAAATGGCTTTATATTTTCATATCCATCCAATCATCCATCTTCCTTCCCCTTCCCCGCAAACTCCTGCTAACAAAGAGCCTTTAAATTGCTTAACAAATAAAACAAACTGTGACTAGTTTTAAAGAGCAAAGGATGAAAAAACCCACAATTTGAATTGGCGCCACTTGGACGCGACAATTTTTATATGTTAAATGAATAACAATGAGTAAGTGAGTAAGTACGAGGACACAGCTTTTGCCAGTCATGAATAGTGCGTATCCTCTAAAACTAAGATGATTGTAGGGGTGTTGTGTCTACAGCCATTGATACGTGTGACGCCAACAAACTGCGCATTAGTCCTTTGTTTTTATCCACAGACATTTACACCATTCAGCATCCAACATATTGGATTTTATTTAAACATTGTAGGAATTTTCTTTTCTCTTCTTTTTTTTCATTCTGTCATTCAGTTTAAGTTTTGTTTTTGTTCGTTTACCATATTTAAACGGAATTTTTGGTTGGCTTGTGGTTGGGAGAATTTAAATTAGTTTCTGCTGTTTTTGACAGAAGTTTTCGCAATAGTTTTGAAAGCCATAATAAAGATTTAAGATTAAAGGGAAAGATGCATGATATATGAAAAGTTAATTACACTGCAGTATTTTGTAGTAAAATGGGTTTTTAAATTGAGGAAAATGGAAAAGATACTAAATAGACTTAACCCAAATGGTTGCTTAGAAATCAATATTTAAACACATTCCAAAATACTCCTCCTCTTTCCCACCCCATGTCCAGTAACTTAAATTAAAACTGCCAATATCTGTACTAAAATGAACAATTTATAAATAATTTATATTAAACAAACATTACCTTTGAATTTTAATTTAATATTGGTTTTCCTGAACACCAGGAAGCCATACTAACGGCTGACGTGTAAATAAATACCCCTACTCAAGCAAGTGGAGCAGATTTAATTTCAATTCATTTATATTAATTTATAACCATTCATAGTTTTAAACTCTTTCTCTGCGGCACTCTCTCCCTTTGTTTCTACTTTACAGCCACACTTTCGTTGACTCAATAAAGGCAAATTCAATCACTATTCACAGAAATTTGTTGCAAAACAGCAGAGGTCAGCTAAATGGCAAAGAAGGTGCTACATTTTGGAACTCTAAGTACTAGTTCCGTTCTAGTTCTGTTCTAGTTCTAGTTCTGTTCTAGTTCTGTTCTAGTTCTGTTCTAGTTCTGTTCTAGTTCTGTTCTAGTTCTGTTCTAGTTCTGTTCTAGTTCTGTTCTAGTTCTGTTCTAGTTCTGTTCTAGTTCTGTTCTAGTTCTGTTCTAGTTCTGTTCTAGTTCTGTTCTAGTTCTGTTCTAGTTCTGTTCTAGTTCTGTTCTAGTTCTGTTCTAGTTCTGTTCTAGTTCTGTTCTAGTTCTGTTCTAGTTCTGTTCTAGTTCTGTTCTAGTTCTGTTCTAGTTCTGTTCTAGTTCTGTTCTAGTTCTGTTCTAGTTCTGTTCTAGTTCTGTTCTAGTTCTGTTCTAGTTCTGTTCTAGTTCTGTTCTAGTTCTGTTCTAGTTCTGTTCTAGTTCTGTTCTAGTTCTGTTCTAGTTCTGTTCTAGTTCTGTTCTAGTTCTGTTCTAGTTCTGTTCTAGTTCTGTTCTAGTTCTGTTCTAGTTCTTTTCTAGTTCTGTTCTAGTTCTGTTCTAGTTCTGTTCTAGTTCTGTTCTAGTTCTGTTCTAGTTCTGTTCTAGTTCTGTTCTAGTTCTGTTCTAGTTCTGTTCTAGTTCTGTTCTAGTTCTGTTCTAGTTCTGTTCTAGTTCTGTTCTAGTTCTGTTCTAGTTCTGTTCTAGTTCTGTTCTAGTTCTGTTCTAGTTCTGTTCTAGTTCTGTTCTAGTTCTGTTCTAGTTCTGTTCTAGTTCTGTTCTAGTTCTGTTCTAGTTCTGTTCTAGTTCTGTTCTAGTTCTGTTCTAGTTCTGTTCTAGTTCTGTTCTAGTTCTGTTCTAGTTCTGTTCTAGTTCTGTTCTAGTTCTGTTCTAGTTCTGTTCTAGTTCTGTTCTAGTTCTGTTCTAGTTCTGTTCTAGTTCTGTTCTAGTTCTGTTCTAGTTCTGTTCTAGTTCTGTTCTAGTTCTGTTCTAGTTCTGTTCTAGTTCTGTTCTAGTTCTGTTCTAGTTCTGTTCTAGTTCTGTTCTAGTTCTGTTCTAGTTCTGTTCTAGTTCTGTTCTAGTTCTGTTCTAGTTCTGTTCTAGTTCTGTTCTAGTTCTGTTCCAGTTCTGTTCCAGTTCTGTTCTAGTTGTGTTCTAGTTCTGTTCTAGTTCTGTTCTGTTCTAGTTCTAGTTCTGTTCTAGTTCTGTTCTAGTTCTATTCTAGTTCTGTTCTAGTTCTGTTCTAGTTCTGTTCTAGTTCTGTTCTAGTTCTGTTCTAGTTCTGTTCTAGTTCTGTTCTAGTTCTGTTCTAGTTCTGTTCTAGTTCTGTTCTAGTTCTGTTCTAGTTCTGTTCTAGTTCTGTTCTAGTTCTGTTCTAGTTCTGTTCTAGTTCTTTTCTAGTTCTGTTCTAGTTCTGTTCTAGTTCTGTTCTAGTTCTGTTCTAGTTCTGTTCTAGTTCTGTTCTAGTTCTGTTCTAGTTCTGTTCTAGTTCTGTTCTAGTTCTGTTCTAGTTCTGTTCTAGTTCTGTTCTAGTTCTGTTCTAGTTCTGTTCTAGTTCTGTTCTAGTTCTGTTCTAGTTCTGTTCCAGTTCTGTTCCAGTTCTGTTCTAGTTGTGTTCTAGTTCTGTTCTAGTTCTGTTCTGTTCTAGTTCTAGTTCTGTTCTAGTTCTGTTCTAGTTCTATTCTAGTTCTGTTCTAGTTCTGTTCTAGTTCTGTTCTAGTTCTGTTCTAGTTCTGTTCTAGTTCTGTTCTAGTTCTGTTCTAGTTCTGTTCTAGTTCTGTTCTAGTTCTGTTCTAGTTCTGTTCTAGTTCTGTTCTAGTTCTGTTCTAGTTCTGTTCTAGTTCTGTTCTAGTTCTGTTCTAGTTCTGTTCTAGTTCTGTTCTAGTTCTGTTCTAGTTCTGTTCTAGTTCTTTTCTAGTTCTGTTCTAGTTCTGTTCTAGTTCTGTTCTAGTTCTGTTCTAGTTCTGTTCTAGTTCTGTTCTAGTTCTGTTCTAGTTCTGTTCTAGTTCTGTTCTAGTTCTGTTCTAGTTCTGTTCTAGTTCTGTTCTAGTTCTGTTCTAGTTCTGTTCTAGTTCTGTTCTAGTTCTGTTCTAGTTCTGTTCTAGTTCTGTTCTAGTTCTGTTCTAGTTCTGTTCTAGTTCTGTTCTAGTTCTGTTCTAGTTCTGTTCTAGTTCTGTTCTAGTTCTGTTCTAGTTCTGTTCTAGTTCTGTTCCAGTTCTGTTCCAGTTCTGTTCCAGTTCTGTTCTAGTTGTGTTCTAGTTCTGTTCTAGTTCTGTTCTGTTCTAGTTCTAGTTCTGTTCTAGTTCTGTTCTAGTTCTGTTCTAGTTCTGTTCTAGTTCTGTTCTAGTTCTGTTCTAGTTCTGTTCTAGTTCTGTTCTAGTTCTGTTCTAGTTCTTTTCTAGTTCTGTTCTAGTTCTGTTCTAGTTCTGTTCTAGTTCTGTTCTAGTTCTGTTCTAGTTCTGTTCTAGTTCTGTTCTAGTTCTGTTCTAGTTCTGTTCTAGTTCTGTTCTAGTTCTGTTCTAGTTCTGTTCTAGTTCTGTTCTAGTTCTGTTCTAGTTCTGTTCTAGTTCTGTTCTAGTTCTGTTCTAGTTCTGTTCTAGTTCTGTTCTAGTTCTGTTCTAGTTCTGTTCTAGTTCTGTTCTAGTTCTGTTCTAGTTCTGTTCTAGTTCTGTTCTAGTTCTGTTCTAGTTCTGTTCTAGTTCTGTTCTAGTTCTGTTCTAGTTCTGTTCTAGTTCTGTTCTAGTTCTGTTCTAGTTCTGTTCTAGTTCTGTTCTAGTTCTGTTCTAGTTCTGTTCTAGTTCTGTTCTAGTTCTGTTCTGTTCTAGTTCTGTTCTAGTTCTGTTCTAGTTCTAGTTCTCTTCTGGTTCTTTTCTAGTTCTGTTCTAGTTTCTAATCATTTGTCTTCGGCTGTAGCTACAATTACAATTACCAACATCATAAATATTTCATTAAGCAATTACTAATGTTACATTAAACACACACTCTCGAAAATTGCACACACACTCACTCACTTAAAGCCACTTCAGCACACGAATGGCCACTTAAATAAAGGAAGCAACACTCATACGAGGACATTTCTGCAAAAACAAAATGCTTATATCCCCCCCCCCGAAAAAAAGATGAAAAAACACATCCTGTTGGCCAATATTCATATAATAAACATGTGTTATTACTATTTGGAAGCAGGAGTTAGAAACATGCTGGGTAGACCACTACGTTACCACTACTTTGCCAGTGTTGTACTCCAGAAACCACACAATCATGACCAAACCAACCAGCCAACCCAATCGCTAGCCAGCCAGCCATTGGACCGTCAGACCGTGTGTGTGCAACAAACAGTATTACATCCGTTACAAACCACTTTAGTGTGTGCAATGAATGCAATTTTAAGTTTTATTTGGTTAAATGTTCGAAGGGACCAACAAAATTTTGTTGGTGTGGTCTAAGTCGGGGTTAGAGAGTGAAGGAGTCTATTTAATATACATTTCTCATATATAGACTGGCAACACTTTATATATAGTCGTGCATATAATGTTATTGTTGTTTTTTTTTTGGTTTATAAAGTAAAAACGATTGACGTTGATTAACATAAATTGTCTGGACCACTAGAAAATAACAAACAAACATTTTGCGGCACAAACTTCACAAGCACACATACGGACACTCACACTTAGTGTTCAAAAAATACAGTTAGAGAACTTTGTGATTGAAAGGGAACAGAACTACAATCTGAACTGGAACCTGAAATAGAACCTGAAGTAGAACCTGAACTAGAGCCTGAGCTAGAACCTCAAGTAGAACCTGAATTAGAACCTGAACTAGAACAGAACTAGAACAGAACTAGAACAGAACTAGAACAGAACTAGAACAGAACTAGAACAGAACTAGAACAGAACTAGAACAGAACTAGAACAGAACTAGAACAGAACTAGAACAGAACTAGAACAGAACTAGAACAGAACTAGAACAGAACTAGAACAGAACTAGAACAGAACTAGAACAGAACTAGAACAGAACTAGAACAGAACTAGAACAGAACTAGAACAGAACTAGAACAGAACTAGAACAGAACTAGAACAGAACTAGAACAGAACTAGAACAGAACTAGAACAGAACTAGAACAGAACTAGAACAGAACTAGAACAGAACTAGTACAGAACTAGAACAGAACTAGAACAGAACTAGAACTAGAACAGAACTAGTACAGAACTAGAACAGAACTAGAACAGAACTAGAACAGAACTAGAACAGAACTAGAACAGAACTAGAACAGAACTAGAACAGAACTAGAACAGAACTAGAACAGAACTAGAACAGAACTAGAACAGAACTAGAACAGAACTAGAACAGAACTAGAACAGAACTAGAACAGAACTAGAACAGAACTAGAACAGAACTAGAACAGAACTAGAACAGAACTAGAACAGAACTAGAACAGAACTAGAACAGAACTAGAACAGAACTAGAACAGAACTAGAACACAACTAGAACACAACTAGAACACAACTAGAACAGAACTAGAACAGAACTAGAACAGAACTAGAACAGAACTAGAACAGAACTAGAACAGAACTAGAACAGAACTAGAACAGAACTAGAACAGAACTAGAACAGAACTAGAACAGAACTAGAACAGAACTAGAACAGAACTAGAACAGAACTAGAACAGAACTAGAACAGAACTAGAACAGAACTAGAACAGAACTAGAACAGAACTAGAACAGAACTAGAACAGAACTAGAACAGAACTAGAACAGAACAGAACAGAACTAGAACAGAACTAGAACAGAACTAGAACAGAACTAGAACAGAACTAGAACAGAACTAGAACAGAACTAGAACAGAACTAGAACAGAACTAGAACAGAACTAGAACAGAACTAGAACAGAACTAGAACAGAACTAGAACAGAACTAGAACAGAACTAGAACAGAACTAGAACAGAACTAGAACAGAACTAGAACAGAACTAGAACAGAACTAGAACAGAACTAGAACAGAACTAGAACAGAACTAGAACAGAACTAGAACAGAACTAGAACAGAACTAGAACAGAACTAGAACAGAACTAGAACAGAACTAGAACAGAACTAGAACAGAACTAGAACAGAACTAGAACAGAACTAGAACAGAACTAGAACAGAACTAGAACAGAACTAGAACAGAACTAGAACAGAACTAGAACAGAACTAGAACAGAACTAGAACAGAACTAGAACAGAACTAGAACAGAACTAGAACAGAACTAGAACAGAACTAGAACAGAACTAGAACAGAACTAGAACAGAACTAGAACAGAACTAGAACAGAACTAGAACAGAACTAGAACAGAACTAGAACAGAACTAGAACAGAACTAGAACAGAACTAGAACAGAACTAGAACAGAACTAGAACAGAACTAGAACAGAACTAGAACAGAACTAGAACAGAACTAGAACAGAACTAGAACAGAACTAGAACAGAACTAGAACAGAACTAGAACAGAACTAGAACAGAACTGGAACTGAACTTGAACTTGAATTAGAGCCTTCATTTCTTTCAGTACCTGCCAGTCACCTACACTTCATACCTCAATTTACCACACACATATTGATTCATTTGCACTTTAGTATGCACACACACACATCCATACAAGTATTGTGGTGGTATTTGTATGTTGCATTGATGGTGATTTTGCAAAATGCTACTCTATCAATTCATAATGACTGTAATGATGATGATGATGTCTATAATAATGATGCTCTTAATCATGATAATGAAGTTCTGCTTTTTTTTATTTGATACCTTTTACAGATGAGTTGTGTGGTAATGAATGGTATTGTAGAGATGGTGCATGCAACAAACCATCCAATAGATTCATACATATCGATGGATGGATGGATGTTTGGTTGGTTGTGTGTTGGATGTTTGTTATGGTTGGTTGGCTGCTAACATTGGTGGTCTGTCTGGTTACCGCTGCCATTTTTACTTAAAGCAATCAAATTTTCTATTATAATTTATTTATTGAGTTAATGATTTTTTTTGTTCTATGGAAAAAGAGAATGATGAATAAACTTTTTTGCCGATATGATTTTTAACCCTTAATGGGAAGGGAAGTGATGCAGAAGAGTGTTTGGATTCAAGAGATCAATTCAGTTTTTAAAAGTTTCAAAGAAACGATTGATTCATGCAAGTCCTTGCATTAGGTCTTGGTAAACTTCAAATAGTCAATAGCTGAGTTTTAGTTCTATGACTAAGTTGGGGGAAATTCTTGAAATTCTCCTATGATTTAGGATCTGGGAATCTCTGTATTAAACAAAACATTCCCAGATTTGTTCTCCCATTCTTTACTTAACCTCTTAAAGGATTAATTCCAAAATTTAATTCAAAACCATCACACACAACTTGAAACCTCCAAAAAGACAGCATCCCATTTTACAAAATTACTAATTAAACAACTACTCGTTTTATAACTTTCACTTAATTCATTGCACATTTTAGCTGCTGTTAAATAATTCTCTTTTTGAAAGATATTTCCTTCCACTCCCTTCCCCTCCGCTTACCGCACTCCCTACATAACTCCCTAAACTATTAGCAGTGAAATTCGTTGCATTACTCTCTAATTCAAACCAAAGGCAGTGGTTGGGCTGTAATCACTAAACAGTGGTTGTTCTGCATGTTTGGCGTATGCATGTATGTGAATGTGTTTCGGGCATTATCATGTCCTGGTTAGAATTTGATTTAGTTTCTGACATCCCTGTTAACCGCTAGCATGAATAATGTCTGTGTGTGGTTTTGTTTTTATTGTAAATTTTTTATTTTTATTTATATTTCATTTTGCATGTACAACTAAATTGTAAACAATATTGTAAATTAGTTTATGACCATAGAAATTATTAATAGGTAAATTGGTTGAAAATTAAAAAGAGAGGGAATAGTTTTTTTTTGTATTTAAGCAAAATTTTAATAAATTTGCAACACCTTTTATATTGTGAACAATAAAGATTAAAAGTCTAGACTCCAGTCTCTAGTCTAGCCTCTAGTCTAGCCTCTATTCTAGTCTCTATAACGGTCTCTATTCTAGTCTCTATTCCAGTCTCTATTCTAGTCTCTATTCCAGTCTCTATTCCAGTCTCTATTCTAGTCTCTATTACAGTCTCTATTACAGTCTCTATTCTAGTCTCTATTCCAGTCTCTATTCCAGTCACTATTCTAGTCTCTATTCCAGTCTCTATTCCAGTCTCTATTCTAATCTCTATTTCCAGTCTCTATTCTAGTCTCTATTCCAGTCTCTATTCCAGTCTCTATTCTAGTCTCTATTCCAGTCTCTATTCTAGTCTCTATTCCAGTCTCTATTCTAGTCTCTATTCCAGTCTCTATTCTAATCTCTATTCCAGTCTCTATTTCAGTCTCTATTCCAGTCTCTATTCCAGTCTCTATTCCAGTCTCTATTCTAGTCTCTATTCTAGTCTCTATTCTAATCTCTATTTCCAGTCTCTATTCCAGTCTATATTTCCAGTCTCTATTCCAGTCTCTATTCCAGTCTCTATTCCAGTCTCTATTCCAGTCTCTATTCTAATCTCTATTCCAGTCTCTATTCCAGTCTCTATTCCAGTCTATATTTCCAGTCTCTATTCCAGTCTCTATTCTAGTCTCTATTTCCAGTCTCTATTCTAGTCTCTATTCTAGTCTCTATTTCCAGTCTCTATTCCAGTCTCTATTCCAGTCTCTATTCTAATCTCTATTCCAGTCTCTATTTCAGTCTCTATTCCAGTCTCTATTCCAGTCTCTATTCCAGTCACTATTCTAGTCTCTATTCTAGTCTCTATTCTAGTCTCTATTTCCAGTCTCTATTCCAGTCTATATTTCCAGTCTCTATTCCAGTCTCTATTCTAGTCTCTATTCTAGTCTCTATTTCCAGTCTCTATTCTAGTCTCTATTCCAGTCTCTATTCCAGTCTCTATTCCAGTCTCTATTCTAGTCTCTATTCCAGTCTCTATTCCAGTCTCTATTCTAGTCTCTATTCCAGTCTCTATTCTAGTCTCTATTCCAGTCTCGATTCTAGTCTCTATTCCAGTCTCTATTCTAGTCTCTATTCCAGTCTCTATTCTAGTCTCTATTCCAGTCTCTATTCTAGTCTCTATTCCAGTCTCTATTCCAGTCTCTATTCTAGTCTCTATTCCAGTCTCTATTCTAGTCTCTATTCCAGTCTCTATTCTAGTCTCTATTCCAGTCTCTATTCTAGTCTCTATTCCAGTCTCGATTCTAGTCTCTATTCTAGTCTCTATTCTAGTCTCTATTCTAGTCTAGTCTATTCCAGTCGCTATTCTAGTCTCTATTCCAGTCTCTATTCTAGTCTCTATTCCAGTCTCTATTCCAGTCTCTATTCCAGTCTCTATTCTAGTCTCTATTCCAGTCTCTATTCTAGTCTCTATTCCAGTCTATATTCCAGTCTCTATTCCAGTCTCTATTCCAGTCTCTATTCTAGTCTCTATTCTAGTCTAGTCTATTCCAGTCGCTATTCTAGTCTCTATTCCAGTCTCTATTCCAGTCTCTATTCCAGTCTATATTCTAGTCTCTATTCCAGTCTCTATTCCAGTCTCTAATCCAGTCTCTATTCCAGTCTATATTCCAGTCTCTATTCTAGTCTCTATTCCAGTCTCTATTCCAGTCTCTATTCCAGTCTCTATTCCAGTCTCTATTCTAGTCTCTATTCTAGTCTAGTCTATTCCAGTCGCTATTCTAATCTCTATTCCAGTCTCTATTCTAGTCTCTATTCCAGTCTCTATTCCAGTCTCTATTCCAGTCTATATTCTAGTCTCTATTCCAGTCTCTATTCTAGTCTCTATTCCAGTCTCTATTCCAGTCTCTATTCCAGTCTCTATTCCAGTCTCTATTCCAGTCTCTATTCTAGTCTCTATTCTAGTCTAGTCTA
This sequence comes from Calliphora vicina, assembly GCF_958450345.1. NCBI lineage: Eukaryota > Metazoa > Arthropoda > Insecta > Diptera > Calliphoridae > Calliphora > Calliphora vicina. Next base: position 111,868,851 of record NC_088783.1, on the reverse strand, counting down.
TTCCAGTCTATATTCTAGTCTCTATTCCAGTCTCTATTCCAGTCTCTATTCCAGTCTCTATTCCAGTCTCTATTCCAGTCACTATTCTAGTCTCTATTCTAGTCTCTATTCTAGTCTCTATTTCCAGTCTCTATTCCAGTCTATATTTCCAGTCTCTATTCCAGTCTCTATTCTAGTCTCTATTCTAGTCTCTATTTCCAGTCTCTATTCTAGTCTCTATTCCAGTCTCTATTCCAGTCTCTATTCCAGTCTCTATTCTAGTCTCTATTCCAGTCTCTATTCTAGTCTCTATTCCAGTCTCGATTCTAGTCTCTATTCTAGTCTCTATTCTAGTCTCTATTCCAGTCTCTATTCTAGTCTCTATTCCATTCTCTATTCTAGTCTCTATTCCAGTCTCTATTCCAGTCTCTATTCTAGTCTCTATTCCAGTCTCTATTCTAGTCTCTATTCCAGTCTCTATTCTAGTCTCTATTCCAGTCTCTATTCCAGTCTCTATTCCAGTCTCGATTCTAGTCTCTATTCTAGTCTCTATTCTAGTCTCTATTCTAGTCTCTATTCTAGTCTAGTCTATTCCAGTCGCTATTCTAGTCTCTATTCCAGTCTCTATTCTAGTCTCTATTCCAGTCTCTATTCCAGTCTCTATTCCAGTCTCTATTCTAGTCTCTATTCCAGTCTCTATTCTAGTCTCTATTCCAGTCTATATTCCAGTCTCTATTCCAGTCTCTATTCCAGTCTCTATTCTAGTCTCTATTCTAGTCTATTCCAGTCGCTATTCTAGTCTCTATTCCAGTCTCTATTCTAGTCTCTATTCCAGTCTATATTCTAGTCTCTATTCCAGTCTCTATTCCAGTCTATATTCTAGTCTCTATTCCAGTCTCTATTCCAGTCTCTATTCCAGTCTCTATTCTAGTCTCTATTCCAGTCTCTATTCTAGTCTCTATTCCAGTCTCTATTCTAGTCTCTATTCCAGTCTCTATTCCAGTCTCTATTCCAGTCTCGATTCTAGTCTCTATTCTAGTCTCTATTCTAGTCTCTATTCTAGTCTCTATTCTAGTCTAGTCTATTCCAGTCGCTATTCTAGTCTCTATTCCAGTCTCTATTCTAGTCTCTATTCCAGTCTCTATTCCAGTCTCTATTCCAGTCTCTATTCTAGTCTCTATTCCAGTCTCTATTCTAGTCTCTATTCCAGTCTATATTCCAGTCTCTATTCCAGTCTCTATTCCAGTCTCTATTCTAGTCTCTATTCTAGTCTAGTCTATTCCAGTCGCTATTCTAGTCTCTATTCCAGTCTCTATTCTAGTCTCTATTCCAGTCTATATTCTAGTCTCTATTCCAGTCTCTATTCCAGTCTCTAATCCAGTCTCTATTCCAGTCTATATTCCAGTCTCTATTCTAGTCTCTATTCCAGTCTCTATTCCAGTCTCTATTCCAGTCTCTATTCCAGTCTCTATTCTAGTCTCTATTCTAGTCTAGTCTATTCCAGTCGCTATTCTAGTCTCTATTCCAGTCTCTATTCTAGTCTCTATTCCAGTCTCTATTCCAGTCTATATTCTAGTCTCTATTCCAGTCTCTATTCCAGTCTCTATTCCAGTCTCTATTCCAGTCTATATTCCAGTCTCTATTCTAGTCTCTATTCCAGTCTCTATTCTAGTCTCTATTCTAGTCTAGTCTATTCCAGTCGCTATTCTAGTCTCTATTCCAGTCTCTATTCTAGTCTCTATTCCAGTCTCTATTCCAGTCTATATTCTAGTCTCTATTCCAGTCTCTATTCCAGTCTCTATTCCAGTCTCTATTCTAGTCTCTATTCTAGTCTAGTCTATTCCAGTCGCTATTCTAGTCTCTATTCCAGTCTCTATTCTAGTCTCTATTCCAGTCTCTATTCTAGTCTCTATTCCAGTCTCTATTCCAGTCTATATTCTAGTCTCTATTCCAGTCTCTATTCCAGTCTCTATTCCAGTCTCTATTCTAGTCTAGTCTATTCCAGTCGCTATTCTAGTCTCTATTCCAGTCTCTATTCTAGTCTCTATTCCAGTCTCTATTCCAGTCTATATTCTAGTCTCTATTCCAGTCTCTATTCTAGTCTCTATTCTAGTCTAGTCTATTCCAGTCGCTATTCTAGTCTCTATTCCAGTCTCTATTCTAGTCTCTATTCCAGTCTCTATTCCAGTCTATATTCTAGTCTCTATTCCAGTCTCTATTCCAGTCTCTATTCCAGTCTCTATTCTAGTCTCTATTCTAGTCTAGTCTATTCCAGTCGCTATTCTAGTATCTATTCCAGTCTCTATTCTAGTCTCTATTCCAGTCTCTATTCTAGTCTCTATTCCAGTCTCTATTCCAGTCTCTATTCTAGTCTCTATTCCAGTCTCTATTCCAGTCTATATTCTAGTCTATATTCTAGTCTCTATTCCAGTCTCTATTCCAGAATCTATTCTAGTCTCTATTCCAGTCTCGATTCTAGTCTCTATTCTAGTCTCTATTCTAGTCTCTATTTCCAGTCTCTATTCCGGTCTCTATTCTAGTCTCTATTCCAGTCTCTATTCTAGTCTCTATTCCAGTCTCTATTCTAGTCTCTATTCCAGTCTCTATTCTAGTCTATATTATAGACTCTATTCCAGTCTCTATTCTAGTCTCTATTCCAGTCTCTATTCTAGTCTCTATTCTAGTCTTCTTCTAGTCTCTATTCCAGTCTCTATTCTAGTCTCTATTCTAGTCTCTATTCTAGACTCTATTCCAGTCTCTACTCTAGTCTCTATTCTGGTCTATATTCCTGTCTCCAGTCTAGTTTCTAGTATAGTCTCTAGTCTAGTCTCTAGTCTAGTCTCTAGTCTAGTCTCTAGTCTAGTCTCTAGTCTAGTCTCTAGTCTAGTCTCTAGTCTAGTCTCTAGTCTAGTCCCTAGTCTAGTCTCTAGTCTAGTCTCTAGTCTAGTCTCTAGTCTAGTCTCTAGTCTAGTCTCCAGTCTAGTCTCTAGTCTAGTCTCTAGTCTAGTCTCTATTCCAGTCTCTATTCCAGTCTCTATTCCAGTCTCTATTATAGTCTCTATTCCAGTCTATATTCTAGTCTCTATTCCAGTCTCTATTCCAGTCCCTATTCTAGTCTCTATTCTAGTCTCTATTCCAGTCTCTATTCTAGTCTCTATTCCAGTATCTAGTCTAGTCTCTATTCCAGTCTCTATTCCAGTCTCTATTCTAGTCTCTATTCTAGTCTCTATTCCAGTCTCTATTCTAGTCTCTATTCCAGTCTCTATTCTAGTCTCTATTCCAGTCTCTATTCCAGTCTCTATTCTAGTCTCTATTCCAGTCTCTATTCTAGTCTCTATTCCAGTCTCGATTCTAGTCTCTATTCTAGTCTCTATTCCAGTCTCTATTCTAGTCTCTATTCCAGTCTCTATTCTAGTCTCTATTCCAGTCTCTATTCCAGTCTCTATTCTAGTCTCTATTCCAGTCTCTATTCTAGTCTCTATTCCAGTCTCTATTCTAGTCTCTATTCCAGTCTCTATTCCAGTCTCTATTCCAGTCTCGATTCTAGTCTCTATTCTAGTCTCTATTCTAGTCTCTATTTCCAGTCTCTATTCCGGTCTCTATTCTAGTCTCTATTCCAGTCTCTATTCCAGTCTCTATTCCAGTCTCTATTCCAGTCTCTATTCTAGTCTCTATTCCAGTCTCTATTCTAGTCTCTATTCCAGTCTCTATTCTAGTCTATATTATAGACTCTATTCCAGTTTCTAGTCTTCTTCTAGTCTCTATTCCAGTCTCTATTCTAGTCTCTATTCTAGTCTCTATTCTAGTCTCTATTTCCAGTCTCTATTCCGGTCTCTATTCTAGTCTCTATTCCAGTCTCTATTCCAGTCTCTATTCCAGTCTCTATTCCAGTCTCTATTATAGTCTCTATTCCAGTCTATATTCTAGTCTCTATTCCAGTCTCTATTCCAGTCCCTATTCTAGTCTCTATTCTAGTCTCTATTCCAGTCTCTATTCTAGTCTCTATTCCAGTCTCTATTCTAGTCTCTATTCCAGTCTCTATTCTAGTCTATATTATAGACTCTATTCCAGTTTCTAGTCTTCTTCTAGTCTCTATTCCAGTCTCTATTCTAGTCTCTATTCTAGTCTCTATTCTAGTCTCTATTCTAGTCTCTATTCTAGACTCTATTCCAGTCTCTATTCTAGTCTCTATTCTGGTCTATATTCCTGTCTCCAGTCTAGTTTCTAGTATAGTCTCTAGTCTAGTCTCTAGTCTAGTCTCTAGTCTAGTCTCTAGTCTAGTCTCTAGTCTAGTCTCTAGTCTAGTCTAGTCTCTAGTCTAGTCTCTAGTCTGTCTCTAGTCTGTCTCTAGTCTAGTCTCTAGTCTAGTCTCTAGTCTAGTCTCTAGTCTAGTCTCTAGTCTAGTCTCTAGTCTAGTCTCTAGTCTAGTCTCTAGTCTAATCTCTAGGGATAGTCTAGTCTCTATTTTAGTCTCTAATGTATGTTGTTTCTCTAGTCTAGTCTCTTGTCTAGTCTGGTCTCTAGTCTAGTCTCTATTCTAGTCTCTATTCTAGTCTCTAGTCTAATCTCTAGTCTAGTCTCTATTCCAGTCTCTAGTCTAGTATCTACTCTAGTCTCTAGGGATAGTCTAGTCTCTATTTTAGTCTCTAATGTATGTTTTTTTGTCTCACCTTAAGTTGTACTTTAAATTTCAGCATAAATTGTCCTTTTTCGCTTGCTCTTCCTGACCTCCTTGTACTAGTAATTTTATCCTGCAGCTAAAAACAAACACTGTATTCACTCCCTATGCAAAATCTCAGTGAAATCATGAACATACAACTAGAAATGCGTGATAAGTTATGACTCTGAAAACATCTAAAATAACAACAATAGAAACATTAGACTCTTAGTTGGAGAAAAACACAAACAACAAATAAATCAACATGACTTGATGATGCGGGTTTTTTAGCTTAAACAAAAACTTTTACTGCAGACAGACAGACCGACAGACATACACTTAATCGAAAACAGTCAACAACAAAATACAGTACTCTGTTGTATGCATGCGAATGCCGTCAGTCAGTCAGTTAGTGTGGTCCTTCAGACAGTGACTCTATCACTCACTCAGTCAGTCAGTTTTACTTGCTGTTGTTGTTTTTTTGCGAAACACACACATAAAACACTGACTGCCAACAACAACAACTACAACAGAAGTAAAAAGTGCGTGCTTATATGTGCGTAAACAACTCATACACTGACACTTGTTTTGAACAGTTATTCTACACATACGTGTTTACTAGGGCAGCCCTGATTTTGCCTTTTTGAGATTTTCGATCTAAAATTGTTTTCCTTCACCTATTCGTATGAAAAGCCTTATGGGGCAAATATCCCACCGGCTTCGCTGGTTGACCAAAATTTCAAATTATCCATAACTCTGGAGCATAAATTAGGCTGAGTTTCAACGATGGCATGGGTTATGTTGGTTTTCAGGGCTGCTGTGTTTTTTGGCTTATTCGCATAGACCTACGATTGAAGAAAACTTTTTTATGGATGTCCTTAAGGGAACTAGCCTGAAGTTTCCCTGCTCTCTTTTTACCTTAGTACCTGTGGTGATGACGGTGATGCCTTACAGCGCTTGTCGAAGCTCAGAGCGCTTCAGAAATTGGAACACCACCGAGCTACTCGCCGACCCTTGCCAGTTATTTCCATGTCGACTTCAAAAAACCATTTACAGCACCGTAAATTATTTCAAATTTAGCGATATTCTGTTGATGCTTTTTGAGAAGATACTTCTCCTTTGAGCTAAACGAAGCCGGATGTCTCTTCTCCATCATAGCCAGATAAGCTAGAGATTTCCCGGTTTCGCTCCTTATCTTCTATTCTTTCGTTCGGCTGGTCTTCAACATATCACGCGGAGGGGGACTTGGAAACTCTTCCAAGGCGACGTGCCGAACAAGCTTGGCGTCCTCAATGCTATGTGGGTGACTTTCTAACGTCGGTAGCAGTTGATCTCTCTGCCTTCTGACTGTTGGTAGATATTGAAGAAATATCTAGCTGCTTGTCAGAGAGCACAGCCATCTCCTTGAACTTTTGAGTGGTAGTAGATTCAACAAGAGAGTCTCTCGACTTTCTCAGAAGCCCTTCTGACTGATAGTAGATATCACAGCGATATCTAGCTCCTCATCATAGAGCAGAGCCATCTCCTCGAACTTTTGAGTGGTACTAGATTCACCAAGAGAGTCTCTAGACAATCCTAGACGCCCGTCAACATCCAAGATCCTAACGTGCTTTTCATGGTCCATTATCGTGGCATGAACCTCCTTCAGGGTAAGATTCCACTCCAATTTGCTATCCGCATCATTATCACGGATTCCCTTTCGTTCCTGAAAGCCTGCTCTTTCATCAGTGCCCACTTCAGTTCCATCTACTCCTACTACATCCTTTCCAATTAATCTGTTACCTTCAATGTTGTTCCCACGAGAATGATCGTAATGACAGACCATGTTGGCGACCTTCTAATGATCGACTCTTTTGGATTCAATTGACCTCATCGGTAGGAGGTGATACCTCTGATTTCTTCAGTTATATCTAGCTGCAAGTCAGAAAGCAGAGTCATCTCCTCAAACTTTTGACAAGTACTAGATTCACAAAGAGAGTCTCTCGACAAACCCAGAAGCCCGTCAACGGCCAAGACTCTAACCTGCACTACAGTTTCCATTATCCTGACATGAACCTCCGTAAAGATAAGACCACATCCAAGACCCTAACCATTATCCTGGCATGCAAATGCGTTAGAATATGACCCCCTTCTAAATTGCTATTCGAATCATTCTCATGGATTCCCTTTCGGCCCTGAAACCCGTAGCATCAAACCCAGCTACCTCTTCATCCTTTCGAATGAATATATTACCTTCAATCTTGTTCCCACGAGAATACTCACGATCTACTGTTTTGGATCCAATTGACCTCATCGGAAGGAGGTCTAACTGTGATATCTAGCTCCTCGTCATGGAGCAGTGGCATCTTTTCGAACTTTTTAGTGGTGATAGATTCACCAAGAGAGTCTCTCGACAATCCCAGAAGCACTTCTATATTAAAAACTCTAGCTTGGCCTTCATGCTCCATTATCTTGGCATGAACCTCTATAAGGGTAAAAACCCCCCTCTAAATTGTAATCCTCAGCATCAGTACGGATTCCCTTTCGTCCCTAAGAGCCATCTACCCTTTCATCAGTACACACTCCTACTACATCCGTTCCAATTAATCTATTGGATATATACTTAAGAAACCCTGTAGCGAAGAAGGATTTAAGACCTTGGAAGCATTGAAAATCCCAAAAGTGTAAAATAAGCGCCACACTAGTGAAAACTCTACTTCCTTCTCACCCATATCCTTTAACCATTTTAACCAAAGAGTTGATTTAAGAGTTGTTACTAAAACTAAGACTTCTTCGTTGTTGTTTTTTATAAATAATGTTTGTTTTTCCTTGAGGTTATGGAGTGTAGTACATATAAGTAAAAAAAAAAAGGATTTTGTTTATGTTTTTCTTAAGTTTATGTCGGGTTTTGCTAAAGCTATTGAGGGGGGGGGGAACTGGAAAGGGGGACTGTGTGTGGTGTCTCTGTTGTGTATTAAAGTTAAAATGTAAGATAAATACTTGTGAAGTGTTTGTTTTAACAAATTTTGTAGAGAAGATTTTCTTCTTGCAAGAAAATTGTTTAACTATAAATCTTTACAAAGCGTTTTTAAAGTTAAACACAACACATATTTCACTTTAATTTAAGATACTTTGAAAAGTTACACATGAGACCTGAAGCTAGTAAAATAAATTGACAGGAGTTTAAGCGACTTAAGGAAATATGAAATGTGCAAACAGAGAAAACAGATTTGTAATAGCAACCGAATGCTTGGGTTGCACACATAGAATTTTACGGTTCTAGCAACAGAAAGTCGGATAGTTTGGTTGAAGCAACCGAACTATTGTTACTCCTGGCTATAAATTCAGTTGCTACTTCAAATCTGTTTTCTCTATTTGCACAAATAGAATTTCAAGTTGTTTAAAAACATAGTTTTTTTACCTCTATTAAACTGAACTTTAATTTAATTAAACATTTCCATTTATCTACTATTTTTTTTATTTTTTTATTAAAAACTTTATTTAATACTTCTTTCTTTTCACCCTCAAAACTTTTAACTATTTTTTAACTCCACCACCACAAAAAAACAACATTAATTTTATTACACCCCAACTACAAGTGGCAACCAAATGCATTTTGTGTTTTAATTATTATTATACTGTGTATCGTTTATAAAACTTTTAAGCAAAATATTTACATATTTACATGCTTGCACATGTATGAACATGTTTGTGCATGTTTTATTGTTATGTTTTTTATCATTATTATGGTTCACTAAAGAACAATTTATTTTAATACTTATCAGGATCAAAAAACAAATAACCAGAACTACTCTATTCAATAGAGAAATTGCAATGAAAGCGCCTAAATGCAGGTAAGAAAAAGTAGTTGAGGCAAAAATAATAAAAACAAATTTTACATAAAAATAAAAATTTTAAATATTTTTAGGTGAAAAAAATTTATTTTTTTTTCCAAAGTTGTTTTTTTAATTTTTTGGAAAAAATTTTTTTTTCTAATTGTCTAAATTTTTTTTAAATTTAAAATTTTTTTTTTAAATTTAAAATTTTTTTTTTTAAATTTAAAAATTTTTTTTTTTAAATTTTAAAAAAAAAAATTTTAAATTTTTTAATGTAAGTGGATACTGGAATAGAAGTGGATACTGATGATGGAGCAGGCTTTCAGGAACGAAAGGGAATTCGTGATAATGATGCGGATAGCAAATTGGAGTGGGATCTTACCCTGAAGGAGGTTCATGTCAAGATAATGGAGTATCAAGGGCAGGTTAGGATCTTGGATGTGAACGAGCGTCTAGGATTGTCTAGAGACTCTCTTGGTGAATCAAGTACTACTAAAAATTCTAGAGGATGGCTCTGCTCTCTGATGAGGAAGGCAGAAGGATCACCTCCTACCCATGAGAATAATTGGATCCAACATGGTCTGTCATTACGATTATTCTCGTAGGAACAAGATTGAAGGTAATAGATAAATTGGAAAGGATGTAGTAGGAGTAGATGGAATGGAAGTGGGTACTGATGAAGGGGCAGGCTTTCAGGAACGAAAGGGAATCCGTGGTAATGATGCGGATAGCAAATTGGAGTGGGATCTTACCCTGAAGGAGGCTCATGCCAGGATAATGGACCATGAAAAGCAGGTTAGGATCTTGAATGTTGACAGGATCACCTCCTACCGATGAGGATAATTGGATCCATAAGAGTCGACCGTTAGAAGGTCGCCAACTTGGTCTGTCATTACGATTATTCACGTAGGAACAAGATTGAAGGTAATATATAAATTGGAAAGGATGTAGTAGGAGTAGATGGAACTAAAGTGGGTACTGATGAAGGGGCAGGCTTTCAGGAACAAAAGGGAATCCGTGGTAATGATGCGGATAGCAAATTGGAGTGGGATCTTAACCTGAAGCAGGTTCATGCCACGATAATGGACCATGAAAAGCAGGTTAGCTTCTTGGATGTTGATGGGCGCCTGGGATTGTCGAGAGACTCTCTTTGTGAATCTAGTACCACTCAAAAGTTCGAAAAGATGCCTCTGCTCCATGACGAGGAGCTGGATATCAAAGTTAGAAAGCAGAGGAATCACCTCCTTCCGATGAGCATTCTCGTGGGAACAAGATTGAAGGTAACATATTCATTCGAAAGGATTGATGCTACGAAAGTTTGATGCAACGGGTTTCAGGGCCGAAAGGGAATCCATGAGAATGATGCGAATAGCAATTTAGAAGGGGGTCTTATTCAAACGAATTTTCATGCCAGTATAATGTAGTATGAAGGGTAGGTTAGGGTCTTGGATGTGGTCTTACCTTTACGGAGGTTCTTGTCTAGATAATGGAACCTGAAGTGCAGGCTAGAGTCTTGGACGTTGACGGGCTTCTGGGATCGTCGAAAGACTCTCTTTGTGAATCTAGTACCTGTCAAAAGTTCGAGGAGATGACTCTGCTCTCTGACTTGCAGCTAGATATAACTGCGTTGTCTACTAGCAGTCAAAAGGCAGAAGGATCACCTCCTACCGATGAGAATAATTGGATCCAAAAGAGTCGATCGTTAGAAGGTCGCCAACATGGTCTGTCATTACGATCATTATCGTGGGAACAAGATTGAAGGTAATAGATTAATTGGAAAGGATGTAGTAGGAGTAGATGGAATGGAAGTGGGTACTGATGAAGGAACAGGCTTTCAGGAACGAAAGGGAATCCGTGGTAATGATGCGGATAGCAAATTAGAGTGGGATCTTAACCTGAAGGAGGTTCATGCCAGGATAATGGACCATGAAAAGCAGGTTAGGATCTTGGATGTTGACGGGATAACCTCCTACCGATGAGGATAATGTCATTACGATCATTCTCGTGGGAACAAGATTAAAGGTAATATATTAATTGGAAATGATGTAGTAGGAGTAGATGGAATGGAAGTGTGTACTGTTGAAGGAGCAGTCTTTCAGGAACGAAAGGGAATCCGTGGTAATGATGCGGATAGCAAATTGCAGTGGGATCTTACCCTGAAGGAGGTTCATGTCAGGATAATGGACCATAAAAAGCAGGTTAGGATCTTAGTTGTTGACGGGCGCCTGGGATTGTCTAGAGACTCTCTTGGTGAATATAGTTCCAGTCAAAAGTTCGAGGAGATGGCTCTGCTCTATGACGAGGAGCTAGATATGACTTCAATATCTATCAACAGTCAGAAGGCAGAGAGATCAACTGCTACCAACGTTAGAAAGTCTCCCACATAGCATTGAGGATGCCAAGCTTGTTCGGCCCGTCGCCTTGGAAGAGTTTCCAAGTCCTCCTCCACATGTTATGTTGAAGACCAGCCGAACGAAAGAAGAGAAGACAAGGAGCGGAACCGGGAAATCTCTAGCTTATCTGGCTATGATGGAGAAGAGACATCCATCCTGCTTCGTTTAGCTCAAAGGAGAAGTATCTTCTCAAAAAGCATCGACAGGATATCCCTAAATTTGAAAGAATTGACGGTCCTGTAAATGGTTTTTTGAGTTAGTCCTCTTCTGGGGAGTGACATGCAAATGCTGAAGTCGTTCTGGAAATAACACGCAAGGGTCGGCGAGTAGCTCGGTGGTGTTCCAATTTCTGAAGCGCTCTGAGCTTCGACAAGTGCAGTAAGGCATCACCGTCATCACCACAGGTACCAAGGGTGAAGAGAGCAGGGAAACTTCAGGCTAGTTCCCTTAAGGACCTCCCTAAAAAAGTTTTCTTAAATCGTAGGTCTATGCGAATAAGCAAAAAAACACAGCAGTCCTCAAAACCAAAATAACCCATGCCATAGTTGAAACTCAGCCTAATTTATGCTCCAGAATTATGGATAATTTGAAATTTTGGATGAGCGTCAACCAGCTAAGCCGGGGGATATTTACACCATAAGGCCTTTCATACGAATAGGTGAAGGAAAACAATCGAAAATCTCAAAAAGCCAAAGTCAGGGCCACTCTAGTAAACACGTATTTTAGAATAACTGTTCTAAACCAGTGTCAGTGTATGAGTTGTTTACGCACATATAAGCACTCACTTTTTGCTGCTCATTTTTTGGAAATTTTTTTTTTCGAATTTTTTTTTTTTAAATTTAAAAAAAAAAAAAAATTTAATTTAAAAAATTTAAAAATTTTTTTTTAAAATTTTTAAATTTTAAAAAATTTTTTTTTTGTTTTTTCAATTTTGTTTTAATATTTAGCGAAAAAAAACTTTTGGTGAAAAAAAAAAAAATTTTTTTTTTTGGGCCCCCAAAGATTTGGATTCTCGGTGACATTTTTGCAAAAAAGTGATAATTTTATCAGGCTCATATCTTGCAAACAGTTCGGAATTTTTATTTACTCTCTGAGGCAAAGTTGTAGCTCTTGTCATAAAGAACGAAAATTGTGAAAAAAAATGTCCGATGATGCCACCTAATTACAGATTTTTTGCTCTAAAATCAAAAAACCCACTTCAAATTGATAGGAATATTAGAAATGATGTATTTTGAAAAAAAATGTTAAAATTTTTATTTAAATTTAAAAATATTATTTCCAGTGATGCCATCTTATTTCAAATGTTTGCTCTAAAATAAGATCGATATAGTAATAAGCTAAAGGAAATTTAAATTTTAAACGAAAAATACAAAATTTTAGTGAAATTGTCAACATATGTATATACATTTCTGGCGTTGCCACCTAATTTCAGTTTTATATTCTAACAAAAAACAAGCTTTAAAGTAGTCAAAACCTTATAAGCACGATATTTTAAACAAAAAAATTAAAAATATTTCTGAAAATTTTCAAATGTTTTTTAACAGAGTTGCCACCAATATTAGATATATGCTGTAAAACTATAAAAACAATAAACAAGCTTTATTAAGGTAAAAATTATAAAAATTAAGTAGTTGTAACACAAAATTAAAAATATTTGTAAAATCTTTACAAAATTTTTTTTTAAAGTTGCCACCTAATTGAAGATTTTTGCTCTAAAACTAAACCTAAATAGTGTAAAATATACAAAGATTGCAATTTTTTTTTAAAAATTATTACTAGTGTTTAGAAATTTACTAAAATTTTAAAAATATATTCCTGGTGTTGCCACCTAACTTCAAATTTACACTCTAAAATCCAAAAAGCAAGCTTGAAATTGGTAAAAATATCTAAAAATTCTGTATTTTAGACAAATAACTAAAAAAAATTATAAAAAATTAAGATATTTCTTACAGCGTTGCCACCTAATTGCACATTTTTGCTCTAAAACTAAATTTATATATAAAAATGTCTGTACTTTAGACAAATAACTAAAAATGTTTATAAAAATTTAAGATATTTCTTACAGCGTTGCCACCTAATTGCACATTTGTGCTATAAAACTAAATTTATTTATCACAAAATATAAAGAATTCTAAAGTTTGAACAAAAAAACCTCATAATTGATGAAAAAATAGAAAAAAATGTCCACAGTTGCCACCTAATTTCACATGTTTTCTCGAAAAACAAGTTTAAAGTAATAAAATTGTGGTATTTTAAAATAAAAATTTTTAAAAACATTTTAAATACAATTTGTTAATTTTAATTAGTTTCCTGTACATTTGTGTTAACTTTTACTTAAAGGTTGCCACTTATTTTTTTCTAAAATGATGTATTCTTGTAAAATTTAGTATTTTGGTTATGTATGTTCATTTTGTTTATTCAAATATATAATTTTCATGTTAATTTACTACAAAAATAATTTTAAGGTTGCCACCTATTTTTCTCAATTTGAGAAATTTAAAATTTTTTTAAGGTTCTTGTGTTTATTTTTATGAACTTTTAAGATTTAAATCAATTAATTTTGTAATTTATTTATTTTTTGTTTGTAAATATTAATTTAAAATTGTTTTAAGGTTGCCACCTTTTCTTGACTTTATTATTAAGCATTTAAGGGATTTAAGTAAAGTTCCTATTTAATTTATTTGTTATTTTTTGTAAATATTAAACAAAAAAAGTTTCAAGGTTGCCACCTGTTTAGAAAATTTTGAAATTTATTAAGTATTTAATATGTATGTTTATATCTTTAAAGATTTATGGTACTTTTTCATAGTTTTGGGAAATTTTATAAAAAAATGTGTTTCAAGATTGCCACCTGTTTAGTTTATAGTTTTTAAAAATTATGTTGTATTATTAATTAGGTAAAGGTATTTCTTTAATTAAACTATTATCGTATAAAATTTCTTATATTTTTTTTAATTTTTTAAGATTATTCCTTAAATTGTGGTTGTGTTGCTTGACGCTTTTATTGTGTTTTCTAGTTTTAACAACTTTTCCAGCAGTATAGTCTAGTTGATATCTTTACTGACATTTTAATTGTCTGTATTTTAATTTAATCAAGCATTTTTAACTGCAATTAATGGTAAAATATTAAAAATCCTTATTTTGTGGCCTGTCGCATTTCATTCTGTTTCTGTAGTTAAATCCATTTTAAATTCCTGCTTCACTATTTGTAGCAACAATTAAAACTTTTCGTTGGTGTTTTTTTTTTTCAACTGCTCAAAAATATTTAAATAAAAGTAACCGAGTGAAAGGGAGCAAAAAGAACAACTTAAATTAAATGTTGAGGTTATATAAAAAATTATTTACAAAGTAAATGATTTTTTGTGAATATCATGCATGTTTTTATGGCCAGATTATGGTCATAAGTATATAATTTTAACTTAAGTAAAAAGTTAATACAAATAGTTTGAGGAATTTCGAGAAACTTTTAAATATAACATAAATTTAATAAGATTTTAAGCTTTTAAAGACATTATTTAATGAAGTTTTTAATCCAAAAGTAATATTTTTGTTTAATTTGCAAATGATTTACAAATATAATTTCATTTTGCTAAAATTCTATGTTTATTTTATTTGCCTTAATTTCCATTTTTAGTAAATTTCATAATAAATATTTTACATGTGCAAAAAATCCTTTATTTTTAACTTTTAATTAAATAACAACAATAATTTCTCATTTTTTCAAATCATAAATGCTAATTTTTCTAGAATTTGTATGAATATATACCATAATAGCACCTCAAAATATGCAACTGTTTTGCCATAATAACCAAAATAATGCTTGTTCTCTCTCTCCCTCTCTCTCTTTCTCTGCTAACATTAAAATGTAATTCCTCATTAGGAATGTGGGGGTGTGTGTGTGGCACACTTGCCAATTACAGTTATAATTTGTAAATTTAATCATAAAACTGCAACCGAATAAACTATTTGTTCTAGTTGTAACAATATTTACTAAATGCAGCAGCAATCCACATACATACATACATAGCATACATTTAGGCTGTTTAATGAGTATTATCATTATAATTGTGAGTGAGTGGCTGGTTGGCTGTATGTTTATTTGTTTAATTTTGAGGCTTGTTAAAATAAAATGCAAATGAAATAAATGGCATTTGAAATAGATTTTTTCCAAAAAAAAAAAAAATAAAGGATTTGTTAGTTAAAGGGAATAATGTTTTGTTTAAATTAGTTGTTATCAGAAAATTATGTTTTAAAATTGATTTTTTATAACTTATGAAGCCATATACAATAACCAATTTGGAGAATGCCACTAGACTTTGGAATTTTTGTATCACTACATCCTTTAATATAACTATTACACTAAATTTCATTAAGTTTTTTTGTTAAAACTTGAAAAAAAGTTTTTCACGTTGCCACCTAATTTTCCAAACATGTTATATTTGAAGATTTCTTTTAGCATTACTTTATTTTTTGTTACTAGTTCTTCAAATTTAATAAAATTTTATGGATTTTATAACAAAACTATTTAAAGGTTGCCACATAACTTTTCTAATTTTGCAAATTTTTATAATTGTTTAGCATTACTTTAATTTTTCTTATTAGTTCTTCATATTTAATACAATTTTGTGGATTTTATTGTTTTTTTTTTTTAATTTTATAACAAAATTATCTTAAGGTTGCCACTTAACATTTCGAATTTTGTTATATTTTGTAAATTTTTTTACGTTTTTTGTATTTATTTTCAAAAATTATAAATTTAAAAGAAATTTTTCTTAAATCTTGTATAAAAAAAATTTAAAGTTGCCACTTGGTTTTTTTTAAATATAACAAATATCATTAATTAATTTATTTTTATGCATTTTTAAGTCAAAAAATAAAATATGTTTAGAATTTGGAAGATTTTTCGGACAAAAAAGTTTTAAGGTTGCCACCTGTTTTTCTTAACATGTTATATTTTAAAATTTCTTTTTGCATTACTTTATTTTTTCTTACAAATTTTTCATATTTAAAACAATTTTGTGGATTTTATTGGTTTTTGTTATTAATTTTATAACAAAACTATTTTAAGGTTGCCACTTAACATTTCGAATTTTGTAAAATTTTTTAAAATTTTTTATGTTTTCTTGCATTTATTTTCAAAAATTATAAATTTAAAATACATATTTCTTAAATCTTGTATAAAAAAAATTTAAAGTTGCCACTTGGTTTTTTTAAAAATAACAAATATCATTATTTAATTTATGTTTAGGCATTTTTAAGTCATACAATAAATTTTCTTTAAAATTTAGAAGATTTTTTGGACACAAAATTTTTAAGGTTGCCACCTGTTTTATAGTATTATAATTTTTTGGTCTTTAAATTCATGTATATATTTATTACTTTAAATTTAATTATTTTAATAGTTTTTTTTTTGTTAAATTTTCCAAAACTAGGTTTTTAAAGTTGCCACCTATTTTCTTATAATATTAATAATGTTCCCAATACTTATAACAGTACTATAGTTTTTGTTACTAAGTATCTAAATTGAATAAACAATTTTAAAATTTTTTAATTTTTGCTAAATATTGCTCTAAAAATGTTTTGAGGTTGCCACTAAATTTTTGTAAATTCTACTTATTTATCTATTTTTTATGCCTTGCTGTATTTTTAGCCACAAATTTTTAAATTTTTGCAAAAAAAATTTCTTCAAAGTTGCCACCAGTTTTTATGAATATACCAAAATATTATGATTTTAATAGTTTTTTACAATTAGTTTAAAGGGTTTAAATATATTGCTTGACTTTTGTTTAATTTATTAATTTTCTGTGAATTTTGCACAATAACTGTTTTAAGGTTGCCACTTAATTTTTTGTATAAAGCAAATTTTCATGTCTTTTGAAACGTTATTGCCCTTATTATTAAAAATGTTTAAGTTTTATTAGATACTTTGATAATGCTGCAGCAAAAACTTTTTAAAGTGGCCACCTGTTTTTTTTTCTATATACAGACATAAAAATGTTCTTTAATTCTGAAGCAGTTTAAAGAGTTAATAACATTTTTGTAGAATTTTATTTGATTTTCACACAAAATTTAATTTAATGCTGCCACCTGTTTCTTTAATTTTGCCAATTTTTATATATTTTAATAATTGGTTATATCTATTACTACAAATATTAAAATTTTGTTATATATTTTCTTTTTGTATGTTTTCTTTATTGGTAAACATTTTGCTAATCCTACAAACTTTTCTATTGAAATTTGATGGTTTTTTGTTTAAAATAAATGTAAAGGTTGCCACCTGTTTTCATAAATTTTACACAATTTTAAAACTATTCTTGCTATTCTATTTTTAGTTAAAATTTATTAAGTTTTATGATTTTTTTTTAAATCCTGTTATAAAACTTTTTTTAAAGTTGCCACCTATTTTTCTAAATATAAGACAATTTTATGTTTACTTTATTAGTAAGCATTTTCTTTAATCCTACTAACTTTTTTATTGAAATTTGATGGTTTTTTGTTTAAAATATAGTTTAAGGTTGCCACCTATTTTCGGAAAATTTAATAACTAGTTCTACTTTTTATAGGTTTTGCTTTTATCATTAAAACATATTAATTTTTATCATAATGTTTCTTAAATCTGTTATAAAGTTATTTTGAAGCTGCCACCTATTTTTCCTAATATTCGAAATTTATATATTTTCTTTATTAGTAGGCTTAGTTTTAATATAATTAACTTTTCTGTGGAACATTGATGGTTTTTTGAACAAAATATAGTTTAAGGTGGCCACCTGTTTTTGGAACATCTGTAAAATGTTATATCCTTTCATAGGATTTGTATTTTTTATTAATTTTTTTATGTTTTCTAATGTTTGCTTTAATCTGGTATATTTGTAATTATAAAAAATTTAAAAATGTTTAAAATATAATTTAAGGTTGCCATTTGTTTTTATTAAAAGTTTATAATTGTTAAATTTTTAATTGGTTTTTGCATTAGCTGTAAATTTTTTTTAAAGTTATAGGAAATTTTAACTTAAATTTTGTTTTTTATTTATTAAAGTTGCCACCTATTTTTCTAAATATGCAAATTTTTATATTTTCTTTATTTCAAATAATTTATTTTAATCATACTAACTTTTCTGTCAAATTTTAATGGTTCTTTTGTTTAAAATTAAATTTGAGGTTGCCACCTGGTTTTTTTAAAAATTGTCCAATTTGTAAATGTTTTCATTAATGGCTCTATTTGTTATTATAACTATTTAATTTTTTTTTTATTTTTCTCATATTTGATGCAAAATTTTGTTTGAGGTTGCCACCTGTGTTTTCTTATATGACAAAATTTTTAATTTCTTAGATAATTGTTTACCATTTATTAATATTTTTGTGGATTTCATAATTTTTTGAAAATTTTTGAAAAAAAAATGTCAAGGTTGCCACTTAATTTTTCGAATATTTTTAAAATTTATATTTCTTTTCCTCTTTAATGTTTAAAAATTTTAAATTTTAATACATTATTTTCAATTTTGTTCCAAAACTGATTTTAAAGTTGCCACCTGTTTCCTTATTTTCACTATTATTTATTATTGCCGCTCTGCCTCTCAGTGTATTTAATATTTAAAAGAACCCATTTAAATTTTGAGCTGTGAAATAGCATATCTCCCTGTAAAGCACTTAAAATGTCTGCTCTAGAACAATCAATAAAATAAATTGTCTGCCTGTTACTAACAGAATCTTAAGAATTGCCATGTCTCAGAGCAATTGAAAGAAAACAACCTACAATGTATGCTGCAAAACACTAAACAATTTCCATTTTCATTATTTAAAATACAATATTTTTGTATTTATATACAAAACAAAACTGAAAACACTTTATGTCATAAACATGCATGATGTGGCATGTCTGCCTCAAACACCAAAATACATTTAAACCAATACACATAGCCCCTTTTAACTCATATAGAAAAAAAAACAACAGGGTAAACTACAAAATAACTAGTCATTTTGATATAAAAACCCTCTACAATTTTCCATAAAAAGAAATACTTTCAAACACCTAGACTCACTCCCATTTATGTTGGGAATACATGCCAGTTTTAACAAGGCTATAATCTTACAAGCATCATACATGTCTAAACACACTGCCACATGCAACACTAACTAACTAAATTGTTGGTTGGTTGCCTTGATGAAGACGATGATGTTGCAAAACTTCCTTTTAAGCATAAAACATGAAAAACATACTACACCGTTTGTACATTTGAGTGAGTGAGAGTGAGTGTTTGTTGCAAGTAGCAGCAAGCAATTAAATAAATCACACAATCCTTGTAATTTTCAACATCCTGTGGAAGACTTCGTTTCTACTTCATTTACACATTTCTTGTTCAACCATATATGAAAAAGGAAACTTTCTGCATCTGCATATCATCTCTATTTTTAACAAAGCTGGAAAAACAGCAGCACCAACAACGAGAAAAAGAAACATGCAGTGAACTTTTTGTAAAATAACAGAAATTTAAAGGAAATAAAACTTTGATTTTCATTTCGATCGTTTTATCCTTTATATGATTTCACTCTTTCTCTTCTCTGACTTCTTCATGATTTTTCTTTCAAAAACTAACCCTTTAGCTAGACATTGTTCCTTTCAAACCACAAAATAGTATATTCATGTTGTTTTGCTCCTAAAAGTATGCTTTAAGGTGCATTTACGTAAAAAGTGCTTGTTTCTTTATATGTTGCATATGTTGGGTTGTTGCAGGCAGCTTAAGTGGCATACACCACTACAAAAGTTTGACATTTTTTGAAACAGGAAAATAAAAAAAATAAAATACATTTATAGTTTATGCTTAATTGTGTGTATAAGTTTGAAGGAGTACAAAGAAGGAGTCTTTTGTGGAAATTTAGTTTAGGAAGAAATATTTAAAAGGACTTTTGAAATAGTGTAACAATTATCTAATTTTTTGCTTATATGGAACATATAATTATGAAGAAATTATAAGTAAAGAGAACTACAACAGAACTAGAACAGAACTAGAACAGAACTAGAACAGAACTAGAACAGAACTAGAACAGAACTAGAACAGAACTAGAACAGAACTAGAACAGAACTAGAACAGAACTAGAACAGAACTAGAACAGAACTAGAACAGAACTAGAACAGAACTAGAACAGAACTAGAACAGAACTAGAACAGAACTAGAACAGAACTAGAACAGAACTAGAACAGAACTAGAACAGAACTAGAACAGAACTAGAACAGAACTAGAACAGAACTAGAACAGATCTAGAACAGAACTAGAACAGAACTAGAACAGAACTAGAACAGAACTAGAACAGAACTAGAACAGAACTAGAACAGAACTAGAACAGAACTAGAACAGAACTAGAACAGAACTAGAACAGAACTAGAACAGAACTAGAACAGAACTAGAACAGAACTAGAACAGAACTAGAACAGAACTAGAACAGAACTAGAACAGAACTAGAACAGAACTAGAACAGAACTAGAACAGAACTAGAACAGAACTAGAACAGAACTAGAACAGAACTAGAACAGAACTAGAACAGAACTAAAACAGAACTAGAACAGAACAAGTAAGAGAGCTGTATTTATTCGAATCTTAATACCCTTCACAAATTATTCTTTAAAATACAATTTTAAAACATTTTTAGTTAAAAAAAATTTAATTTTTTTTTCAAAATTGTTTTGAAAATTTTTTTTTTAAATTCTGAGAAAAAAAAATTTTAAAAATTTTCAAAACAATTTTTTTTTAAAAATTTATTAGTGAAACAATTTTTTTGGTGAAAAATAAATTTGGAATTTGGTTTTTAAATTTAAAAAAAAAAATTTAATTTTTTTTTTAATTTTCAAACAATTTTTTTTTTTAAATTTATGTGAAAAACAAAATTTAGATTTTCTTTTTTAAATTTAAAAAAAAAAAAAATTAATTTTTCTCCAACATTTTTTTTTTAATTTTTAAAAAAAAAATTTAATTTTTTTCCAACATTTTTTTTTTAATTTTTAAACAATTTTTTTTTTCAAAATTGTTTTGAAATTTTTTTTTTCAGAGTTTTTAAAAAAGAATTTTTTGGTGAAAAGCAAACAAAATTTATTTTTTTCTTTCAAAATTGTTTTTAAATTTAAAAAAAAATTATTTTTTTCCAAATTTTTAAATATTTTTTTTTTTTAAATTTAGAACAAAATTTTAATTTTTTTTACAAAATAGTTTTGAAATTTTTTTTTCAGAATTTTTTTTAAAAAAAAAAATTTTGGTGAAAAGCAAACAAAATTAATTTTTTTCTTTCAAAATTTGTTTTTAAATTTAAAAAAAAATATTTTTTTTCCAAATATTTAAATTTTTTTTTTTTAAATTTAGATTGTTTTCAAAATTGTTACGAATTTTTTAATAAAAAAATTTTTTGGTGAAAAGCAAACAAAATTTTTTTTTCAAAATTGTTTTTAAATTTAAAAAAAAAAATTATTTTTTTCCAAATTTTTAAATAATTTTTATTTTTAAATTTAGATAAACAAAATTTCAAATTTTTTTAAAAAAATTTAAATTCAGAATTTTTAAAATTTTTTTTTTTAATTTATTAGTGAAAAATAATAACATATTAGTGAAAAATAAAAATTTTTAAAAAAAAATTTTTTTTTGAAAAACAGCAAAATTTATTTTTTTTAAATTGTTTTTTTTTATATGTATTAAAAAAGTTTAGGACAAAAATTTTTTTTGGTGAAAAAAAATATATTCCGATTTTGACCTATAATAGGTGCAAATTATTATAGCTTTATATACATCGTTGCAATGGACTTTGAAATATCTATCATTAGATGTCCATATTGTCTGCATTAATGACTTAGTAATCCAGATATAGATTTACCCGAGCCGGGAGAATTTCCGATATATTGATGTATCAATCATGTTTGCAGATTATTTGGGGGATACGGAAAGTTGATTTCAGTATAGTACATATGGACAGACGGAAATGGCTATATTGACTCCGATATCTATAAGGATCTATAAATAAGTAGTTTACTAAGAAATACTTTGTGAGGACGCAAATGAAAAATGCCTTGGCGAGGATCCAGCTCAACCATTTGGGGAGGGGGAAAATTCAAAATTTGTTCTACATTTTCTTCTTTTTTACATTAAAATGTTTCGGTTTTGGGGGGTCGCAATTCATATTTCACCCCCTTGCCTACCTTTGCCACTCTTGGTAAAGAACTAGATCAGAACTAGAATATAACGGAACTACAATCTTTACTTTCTCAAATTCATTGCCTGCTTTTAGGCTTATTATCCAATTTTTCTCACTTGCCTGTCCTGTGAACCTCTTGCTTAAAATTAATTCGTTATACAACTTACTCAATCTATAATATTTTGCACAATATGTACTTGCATTCCAAGGAAAAGATTAAAGACAAAATAATTTAATTGAAATTTCATTGTTAATGGTAAACGTGTGTGTATTACAAAAGTCCTGTAAATGTAACTTGTCTGAGGATTTAGCAGGGAGTGTGTCGTGGTGTTTGAGCAACGTTAGATAATTATAAAGCTGACTAAAGTCTTAAGGGAATTATGAAATTGCATAAAACTAAAAGCTTACATGTGTCAACACAATATCTCCAGGGACAATAAAGTGAAAAATAAAGTAAAGAATATTGGGAAAACTAGATTTAGTTAAAAAGGAAAAACAAAATAAAATTATGGCAAAAAAAGGAAATAGTAAGTGCATAATATTATTATGAAAAGTTATTGCAATTTTATTAGGTGACAAATAATTGTGTAAGGAAAATATGGAAATTGAATGTTTGTAGGGTGGTTTTTTTTAAATGACCCTTATTTTGTTGTTTTTATTAAAAGAAAAAAATTTGATTTAATCAGGGGTTGTTAATGTTGTTGTTACGTTGCTCTGCTTGTTAATACAGTTTGTGGTTTTTGTAAACATGTCATCAAAATACCTTTTGTGTAGCATACTTTTTGGCGTGTGTTTATAATTATCAAATTTAAACCACAAATTTGTGGAGTTTATACGTTATGCTTTTATATTTATATAAATTTGTCACAGCAACAAGGTGTTAGATTTACAAAATGTAGAGATTTTGTATTAATTAAAATATTAAAATAGGTTTTAATTAAGTCAATAGTGGTGGTTTATCACCAGCCATAAAATAAGTTGGAAGTTTAAATTCTTTTTTAGTTATTTTATTAAATTTATATATTTTAGTTCAATAGGACACCACTACGTGATAAAATACCAAAAAAAAAGGCCCGTATCCCCCAATTTTTAAATTTCTCAAATTGCGAAAAATAGGTGGCAACCTTAAAATTATTTTTGTTGTAAATTTACATGAAAATTATATATTTGAATAAACAAAATGAACATACATAACCAAAATACAAAATTTTACGAGAATTCATCATTTTAGAAAAAAATAAGTGGCAACCTTTAAGTAAATGTTAACACAAATGTACAGGAAAGTAATTAAAATTAACAAATTGTATTTAAAATAGCACATTTTTTAAAAAAATATTATTTTAAATTTAATTTTCGAGAAAACATGTGAAATTAGGTGGCAACTGTGGAATTTTTTTTTCTATTTTTTCATAAATTATAAGGTTTTTTGTTTAAACTTTATAATTCTTTATATTTTGTGATAAATAAATTTAGTTTTAAAGCAAAAATGTGCAATTAGGTGGCAACGCTGAAAGAAATATCTTAAATTTTTATAAACATTTTTAGTTATTTGTAGAAAATACATAATTTTTATATATAAATTTAGTTTTACAGCAAAAATGTGCAATTAGGTGGCAACGCTGTAAGAAATATCTTAATTTTTTATAAATTTTTTTAGTTATTTATCTAAAATACAGAATTTTTATATATTTTTAACAATTTCAAGCTTGTTTTTTGTTTTTATAGTATAAATTTGAAGTTAGGTGGCAACACCAGGAATATATTTTTTAAAATTTAAGTAAATTTCTAAACATTCATAATAATTTTTAAAACAAAAATTAAAATGTTTGTATATTTTACACTATTTTGGTTTAGTTTTAGAACAAAAATCTTCAATTAGGTGGCAACTTTAAAAAAAAAATATTGTAAAGATTTTACAAATATTTTTAATTTTGTAATACAACTACTTAATTGTTATAATTTTTACCTTAATAAAGTTATTTTAATTTTACAGCATATATCTAAAATTGGTGGCAACTCTGTTAAAAAATTTTTTAAAATTCTTATAAATATTTTTTTAATTTTTTTGTTTAAAATACTGTGATTATAAGGTTTTGTCTATTTTAAAGCTTGTTTTTTGTTAGAGTATAAAACTGAAATTAGGTGGCAACGCCAGAAATGTATATATTTTGACAATTTCCCTAAAATTTTGTATTTTTCGTTTAAAATTTAAATTTTCTTTAGCTTATTACTATATCCATCTTATTTTAGAACAAACATTTGAAATAAGATGGCATCACTGGAAATAATATTTTTAAATTTAAATAAAAATTTTAAAATTTTTGTACAAAATACATCATTTCTAATATTCCTATCAATTTGAAGTGGGTTTTTTTGATTTTAGAGCAAAAAATCTGTAATTAGGTGGCAACATCGGACAATTTTTTTTTGGCTTTTCATAAAAATATTGAAATTTTTGTTTAAAATTTAAAATCATTTTATATTTTTCACTATTTTCATTTAGTTTATTGAGAGATCTTAGGTACATTTTTGTAGTTGATTGTTTCCTTGAATTTTGAACGGTTTGCACCTGAAAAGGGGAAAAAAAAGTAAAACGAATCGAATTTTTTAAGTTTTTTGAGATTTTAATCTTGAAGATGAAGGTTTTGTGATTTGACATGTTCACAATTTTTGTTCCTTATGACAAGGGCCACAACTTTGCCTCAGAGAGTAAATCAAAATTTTTTTTACCTTTTCTCCCCTGTTCAGGCCCATAGGTAGCAAACCGTTTAAAATTCAAGAAAACAATCAACTACAAAATTGTACCTAAGATCTCAATAAACAACTTTCTAGAACATATGAACTACCTAGGAATGATTCTTAATAACGTTTCGGTAGGTTATTATAAACTAAAGCATACTTTTAGGCAGCTTCAAAAAATGTATTTCTAAATTTTAAGTTTTTTGCGATTTTGATCTTAAAGATGAGGTTTTTTTGATTTTTTGTGGTTTATCACCAGCCATAAAATAAGTTGGAAGTTTAAATCCATTTTTAGTTATTTTATTAAATTTATATATTTTAGTTCAATAGCACAGTGTGTAATTATTTGAGTCATGGAAATATAACCATATACGGACACCACTAAGTGATAAAAGACCAAAAAAAAAAGACCCGTGTCTTCCAATTTTTAAATTTCTCAAATTGCAAAAAATAGGTGGCAACCTTAAAATCATTTTTGTTGTAAATTTACATGAAAATTATATTTTTGAATAAACAAGGTGAACATACATAACTAAAATACAAAGTTTTACGAGAATTCATAATTTTAAAAAAAAATAAGTGGCAACCTTTAAGTAAATGTTAACACAAATGCACAGGAAAGTAATTAAAATTAACAAATTGTATTTAAAATAGCACATTTTTTAAAAATTTATTATTTTAAATTTGATTTTCGAGAAAACATGTGAAATTAGGTGGCAACTGTGGAAATTTTTTTTCTGTTTTTTCATCAATTTTCTGATAAATAAATTTAGTTTTAGAGCAAAAATATGCAATTAGGTGGCAACGCTGTAAGAAATATCTTAAATTTTTATAAACATTTTTAGTTATTTGTATAAAATACAGAATTTTTATATATAAATTTAATTTTAGAGCAAAAATGTGCAATTAGGTGGCAACGCTGTAAGGAATATCTTAATTTCTTATACAATTTTTTAGTTATTTATCTAAGATACAGAATTTTTATATATTTTTAACAATTTCAAGCTTGTTTTTTGTTTTTAGAATATAAATTTGAAGTTAGGTGGCAACACCAGGAATATATTTTTAAAATTTTAGTAAATTTCTAAACATTCATAATAATTTTATAAAAAAAATTGCAATTTTTGTATATTTTACACTATTTTGGTTTAGTTTTAGAAAAAAAATCTTCAATTAGGTGGCAACTTTCCAAAAAATTTTGTAAAGATTTTACAAATATTTTTAATTTTGTAATACAACTACTCAATTTTTATAATTTTTACCTTAATAAAGTTATTTTAGTTTTACAGCATATATCTAAAATTGGTGGCAACTCTGTTAAAAAAAATTTTAAAATTCTTCTTAATATTTTTAATTTTTTTGTTTAAAATACCGTGATTATAAGGTTTTGACTACTTTAAAGCTTGTTTTTTGTTGGAGTATAAAACTGAAATTAGGTGGCAACGCCAGAAATGTATATAGTTTAACAATTTCACTAAAATTTTGTATTTTTCGTTTAAAATTTAAATTTCCTTTAGCTTATTACTATATCGATCTTATTTTAGAGCAAACATTTAAAATAAGATGGCATCACTGGAAATAATATTTTTAAATTTAAATAAAAATTTAAAAATTTTTGTTCAAAATACATCATTTCTAATATTTCTATCAATTTGAAGTGGGTTTTTTTGATTTTAGAGCAAAAAATCTGTAATTAGGTGGCAACATTGGAAAATTTTTTTTTGGCTTTTCATAAAAATATTGCAATTTTTGTTCAAAATTTAAAATCTTTTTATATTTTTCAATATTTTCATTTAGTTTATTGAGAGATCTTAGGTACATTTTTGTAGTTGATTGTTTCCTTGAATTTTGAACGGTTTGCACCTGAAAAGGGGAAAAAAGGTAAAAAAAATCAAATTTTTTTAAGTTTTTTGCGATTTTGAGCTTGAAGATGAAGTTTTTGTGATTTTATATTTTTACAATTTTTGTTTTTTATGACAAGGGCTACAACTTTGCCTCAGAGAGTAAATCAAAATTGTTTTTACCTTTTTTCCCCTGTTCAGGTCCATAGGTAGCAAACCGTTTAAAATTCAAGAAAACAATCAACTACAAAATTGTACCTAAGATCTCAATAAACAACTTTCTAGAACATATGAACTTCCTAGCAATGATTCTTAACACCGTTTAGGCAGGTTATTATAAACTAAAGCATACTTTTAGGCAGCTTAAAAAGTTTATTTTTAAATTTTAAGTTTTTTGCGATTTTTATATTGAAGATGAATTTTTTTTTAATTTTATATGTTCATAACTTTTGTTCCTGATGACAAGGGCTACAACTTTGCCTCAGAGAGTAAATCAAAATTCCGAACTGTTTGCAAGTTATGAGCCTGAGAAAGTGACCACTTTTTTTGCAAAAATGACACAGAGGCCCCAAATCTTTGGGGCGCATATCAGAAAAAGGGCACGGGTCTTATTTTTTGGTATTTTATCATGTAGTGGTGTCCGTATGTGGTTATTTTTTTCCGTTTTGCCCTGGATATGAGACAAAGTTTTTAAATCTTAAAATTTTATTTTAAAATAACTTTCGTTTCTTTTAGCATTTTTTTTGAAAGAAACTTCTTGAAAGTCATTATCACGTCACAAACATCCAATGACCTTTTTCCATTTAGTTCTTAGATAAAAGCAAAGCTGTAGATAAAAAAAAATCCTTAACAAAATGAAAATATCAAAATAATATAGAAATAAAGCAAACCTGTCTCTTTTTTGTTTTATTTGTCTTTTTCTTTTACAAATAGTTTGTTAACGTTAACTTTTTCTGAGAAACCAAACAAAAAACGCATCCTTTTTCCAGTTTCCCTAACATTACTCTTTTACAAAAGAAAAGCAAATCCTGATTGTTTTAACAATCCTGCCATCTCCACACATCTATACTAAGAGACTCAGAGCCCCGCTCTAGCAATTTTGTTTTTTAAAGGACATGTGTGTAATATAAATCTTTAGCTTTGTTATGGGTCTTAACAAAACGTTTCCGTTTTTTTGCATTGTTTCCCTTAGACTCCCTACATTTTCCTGCAAAAAAGCAAGGATTTCCACTTGTTATTGTTGCAATAAGTAGTGGCTTCTTTTTTTTTTTGCTGCTGTTGAAGTTGCTAGTAAAGAAAAGTGTAGAATATTTGTGTTCGTAAGTTTAAGTTGTTTTTCCGTTTACAAACATTTAAGTGGTTGTGCCACAGGATACCACTGGCTGTGTAAGTGTTTGTAAACATATGAGAGAGTATGTGTGTTTTTACTAGCATGTGCTAGTAGTGTATTGTCTGTGTTGTGTCTTTGTATTTAAGTTGATGATTGTTATTAAGCTTGATTTCAGTATTGTTTTTGTCATGTCATCTGTAACAACAAAAAGCCGACCATCCAAGGAATTATTCATCTGACTAAGCGTAGGCTGGAGTGAAAGAGGACAAGCTATGTTTAAAATATAGATCTTGTTTCCAGAACAGAGACTACATCTGGTCTAGTTCTGTTGTAGTTCTGATCTAGTTCTGTTCTAGTTCTGTTCTAGTTCTGTTCTAGTTCTGTTCTAGTTCTAGTTCTGTTCTAGTTCTGTATTAGTTCTGTTCTAGTTCTGTTCTAGTTCTGTTCTAGTTCTGTTCTAGTTCTGTTCTAGTTCTGTTCTAGTTCTGTTCTAGTTCTGTTCTAGTTCTGTTCTAGTTCTGTTCTAGTTCTGTTCTAGTTCTGTTCTAGTTCTGTTCTAGTTCTGTTCTAGTTCTGTTCTAGTTCTGTTCTAGTTCTGTTCTAGTTCTGTTCTAGTTCTGTTCTAGTTCTGTTCTAGTTCTGTTCTAGTTCTGTATTAGTTCTGTTCTAGTTCTATTCTAGTTCTGTTCTAGTTCTGTTCTAGTTCTGTTCTAGTTCTGTTCTAGTTCTGTTCTAGTTCTGTTCTAGTTCTGTTCTAGTTCTGTTCTAGTTCTGTTCTAGTTCTGTTCTAGTTCTGTTCTAGTTCTGTTCTAGTTCTGTTCTAGTTCTGTTCTAGTTCTGTTCTAGTTCTGTTCTAGTTCTGTTCTAGTTCTGTTCTAGTTCTGTTCTAGTTCTGTTCTAGTTCTGTTCTAGTTCTGTTCTAGTTCTGTTCTAGTTCTGTTCTAGTTCTGTTCTAGTTCTGTTCTAGTTCTGTTCTAGTTCTGTTCTAGTTCTGTTCTAGTTCTGTTCTAGTTCTGTTCTAGTTCTAGTTCTAGTTCTGTATTAGTTCTGTTCTAGTTCTGTTCTAGTTCTGTTCTAGTTCTGTTCTAGTTCTGTTCTAGTTCTGTTCTAGTTCTGTTCTAGTTCTGTTCTAGTTCTGTTCTAGTTCTGTTCTAGTTCTGTTCTAGTTCTGTTCTAGTTCTGTTCTAGTTCTGTTCTAGTTCTGTTCTAGTTCTGTTCTAGTTCTGTTCTAGTTCTGTTCTAGTTCTGTTCTAGTTCTGTTCTAGTTCTGTTCTAGTTCTGTTCTAGTTCTGTTCTAGTTCTGTTCTAGTTCTGTTCTAGTTCTGTATTAGTTCTGTTCTAGTTCTGTTCTAGTTCTGTTCTAGTTCTGTTCTAGTTCTGTTCTAGTTCTGTTCTAGTTCTGTTCTAGTTCTGTTCTAGTTCTGTTCTAGTTCTGTTCTAGTTCTGTTCTAGTTCTGTTCTAGTTCTGTTCTAGTTCTGTTCTAGTTCTGTTCTAGTTCTGTTCTAGTTCTGTATTAGTTCTGTTCTAGTTCTATTCTAGTTCTGTTCTAGTTCTGTTCTAGTTCTGTTCTAGTTCTGTTCTAGTTCTGTTCTAGTTCTGTTCTAGTTCTGTTCTAGTTCTGTTCTAGTTCTGTTCTAGTTCTGTTCTAGTTCTGTTCTAGTTCTGTTCTAGTTCTGTTCTAGTTCTGTTCTAGTTCTGTTCTAGTTCTGTTCTAGTTCTGTTCTAGTTCTGTTCTAGTTCTGTTCTAGTTCTGTTCTAGTTCTGTTCTAGTTCTGTTCTAGTTCTGTTCTAGTTCTGTTCTAGTTCTGTTCTAGTTCTGTTCTAGTTCTGTTCTAGTTCTGTTCTAGTTCTGTTCTAGTTCTGTTCTAGTTCTGTTCTAGTTCTGTTCTAGTTCTGTTCTAGTTCTGTTCTAGTTCTGTTCTAGTTCTGTTCTAGTTCTGTTCTAGTTCTGTTCTAGTTCTGTTCTAGTTCTGTTCTAGTTCTGTTCTAGTTCTGTTCTAGTTCTGTTCTAGTTCTGTTCTAGTTCTGTTCTAGTTCTGTTCTAGTTCTGTTCTAGTTCTGTTCTAGTTCTGTTCTAGTTCTAGTTCTGTTCTAGTTCTGTTCTAGTTCTATTGTAGTTCTGTTCTAGTTCTGTTGTAGTTCTGTTCTAGTTCTGTTCTAGTTCTGTTCTAGTTCTGTTCTAGTTCTGTTGTAGTTCTGTTGTAGTTCTGTTGTAGTTCTGTTGTAGTTCTGTTGTAGTTCTGTTGTAGTTCTGTTGTAGTTCTGTTGTAGTTCTGTTGTAGTTCTGTTGTAGTTCTGTTGTAGTTCTGTTGTAGTTCTGTTGTAGTTCTGTTGTAGTTCTGTTGTAGTTCTGTTGTAGTTCTGTTGTAGTTCTGTTGTAGTTCTGTTGTAGTTCTGTTGTAGTTCTGTTGTAGTTCTGTTCTAGTTCTGTTCTAGTTCTGTTCTAGTTCTGTTCTAGTTCTGTTCTAGTTCTGTTCTAGTTCTGTTCTAGTTCTGTTCTAGTTCTGTTCTAGTTCTGTTCTAGTTCTGTTCTAGTTCTGTTCTAGTTCTGTTCTAGTTCTGTTCTAGTTCTGTTCTAGTTCTGTTCTAGTTCTGTTCTAGTTCTGTTCTAGTTCTGTTCTAGTTCTGTTCTAGTTCTGTTCTAGTTCTGTTGTAGTTCTGTTGTAGTTCTGTTGTAGTTCTGTTGTAGTTCTGTTGTAGTTCTGTTCTAGTTCTGTTCTAGTTCTGTTCTAGTTCTGTTCTAGTTCTGTTCTAGTTCTGTTCTAGTTCTGTTCTAGTTCTGTTCTAGTTCTATTCTAGTTCTGTTCTAGTTCTGTTCTAGTTCTGTTCTAGTTCTGTTCTAGTTCTGTTCTAGTTCTATTCTAGTTCTGTTCTAGTTCTATTCTAGTTCTGTTCTAATTCTGTTCTAGTTCTATTCTAGTTCTATTCTAGTTCTGTTCTAGTTCTATTCTAGTTCTGTTCTAGTTCTGTTCTAGTTCTGTTCTAGTTCTGTTCTAGTTCTGTTCTAGTTCTGTTCTAGTTCTGTTCTAGTTCTGTTCTAGTTCTGTTCTAGTTCTGTTCTAGTTCTGTTCTAGTTCTGTTCTAGTTCTGTTCTAGTTCTGTTCTAGTTCTGTTCTAGTTCTGTTCTAGTTCTGTTCTAGTTCTGTTCTAGTTCTGTTCTAGTTCTGTTCTAGTTCTGTTCTAGTTCTGTTCTAGTTCTGTTCTAGTTCTGTTCTATTTCTGTTCTAGTTCTGTTCTAGTTCTGTTCTAGTTCTGTTCTAGTTCTGTTCTAGTTCTGTTCTAGTTCTGTTCTAGTTCTGTTCTAGTTCTGTTCTAGTTCTGTTCTAGTTCTGTTCTAGTTCTGTTCTGGTTCTGTTCTAGTTCTGTTCTAGTTCTAGTTCTGTTCTAGTTCTGTTCTAGTTCTGTTCTAGTTCTATTGTAGTTCTGTTCTAGTTCTGTTCTAGTTCTGTTGTAGTTCTGTTGTAGTTCTGTTCTAGTTCTGTTCTAGTTCTGTTCTAGTTCTGTTCTAGTTCTGTTCTAGTTCTGTTGTAGTTCTGTTGTAGTTCTGTTGTAGTTCTGTTGTAGTTCTGTTGTAGTTCTGTTGTAGTTCTGTTGTAGTTCTGTTGTAGTTCTGTTGTAGTTCTGTTGTAGTTCTGTTGTAGTTCTGTTGTAGTTCTGTTCTAGTTCTGTTCTAGTTCTGTTCTAGTTCTGTTCTAGTTCTGTTCTAGTTCTGTTCTAGTTCTGTTCTAGTTCTGTTCTAGTTCTGTTCTAGTTCTGTTCTAGTTCTGTTCTAGTTCTGTTCTAGTTCTGTTCTAGTTCTGTTCTAGTTCTGTTCTAGTTCTGTTCTAGTTCTGTTCTAGTTCTGTTCTAGTTCTGTTCTAGTTCTGTTCTAGTTCTGTTCTAGTTCTGTTCTAGTTCTGTTCTAGTTCTGTTCTAGTTCTGTTCTAGTTCTGTTCTAGTTCTGTTCTAGTTCTGTTCTAGTTCTGTTCTAGTTCTGTTCTAGTTTTGTTCTAGTTTTGTTCTAGTTCTGTTCTAGTTCTGTTCTAGTTCTGTTCTAGTTCTGTTCTAGTTCTGTTCTAGTTCTGTTCTAGTTCTGTTCTAGTTCTGTTCTAGTTCTGTTCTAGTTCTGTTCTAGTTCTGTTCTAGTTCTGTTCTAGTTCTGTTCTAGTTCTGTTTTAGTTCTGTTCTAGTTCTGTTCTAGTTCTGTTCTAGTTCTGTTCTAGTTCTGTTCTAGTTCTGTTCTAGTTCTGTTCTAGTTCTGTTCTAGTTCTGTTCTAGTTCTGTTCTAGTTCTGTTCTAGTTCTGTTCTAGTTCTGTTCTAGTTCTGTTCTAGTTCTGTTCTAGTTCTGTTCTAGTTCTGTTCTAGTTCTGTTCTAGTTCTGTTCTAGTTCTGTTCTAGTTCTGTTCTAGTTCTGTTCTAGTTCTGTTCTAGTTCTGTTCTAGTTCTGTTCTAGTTCTGTTCTAGTTCTGTTCTAGTTCTGTTCTAGTTCTGTTCTAGTTCTGTTCTAGTTCTGTTCTAGTTCTGTTCTAGTTCTGTTCTAGTTTTGTTCTAGTTTTGTTCTAGTTCTGTTCTAGTTCTGTTCTAGTTCTGTTCTAGTTCTGTTCTAGTTCTGTTCTAGTTCTGTTCTAGTTCTGTTCTAGTTCTGTTCTAGTTCTGTTCTAGTTCTGTTCTAGTTCTGTTCTAGTTCTGTTCTAGTTCTGTTTTAGTTCTGTTCTAGTTCTGTTCTAGTTCTGTTCTAGTTCTGTTCTAGTTCTGTTCTAGTTCTGTTCTAGTTCTGTTCTAGTTCTGTTCTAGTTCTGTTCTAGTTCTGTTCTAGTTCTGTTCTAGTTCTGTTCTAGTTCTGTTCTAGTTCTGTTCTAGTTCTGTTCTAGTTCTGTTCTAGTTCTGTTCTAGTTCTGTTCTAGTTCTGTTCTAGTTCTGTTCTAGTTCTGTTCTAGTTCTGTTCTAGTTCTGTTCTAGTTCTGTTCTAGTTCTGTTCTAGTTCTGTTCTAGTTCTGTTCTAGTTCTGTTCTAGTTCTGTTCTAGTTCTGTTCTAGTTCTGTTCTAGTTCTGTTCTAGTTCTAGTTCTTCTTTCTTTTTTCTCTTCATGTTACCATATGTTTTATTTATGGATTTCTTCATAACTTGGTGCATTTTCTTATGGAAAGTTACCACAATATCAAGAGCATCATTGTTATCGTGTCTATTTTTACTACTTGTGCTTTATTTATTATTCTAATAAAGTGTCATTGACTTTAACATAAAATGTATGTGATATGAGAGATTATTTAAACCATACAATTTCCACTCTTGCTTATTTTGTTTAGAATTTTAGATTTATTTTTATTAAAATTTATTTAATTTATAATTTTGCTGTAAATTTACTTTACTAATTTAGTTTGTGTAAATTGCATTAAATTTTTAATTAACACTTGTGTGGGGCTACCAGTTATTGTTGCAGTAAACATAAAATTTATAAAATAATTGAATTTCAAATATATAAAAGTATGTTTTAAAGTAGATATTTATTATTTAAATACAATAATTTTAGCACATTAACAAGGGAAGTTTTAATAAAATGGTAAAATTAAAATCATATTAAATTATCATTATTATCATTATTATTATTACAACTCAATATTAAAATGTAATGTTACATATTTCTGCTCCCAGGAATACAACAATACAAAATGTGATTTAAAATAATAAAACAAATATTTGTTTCCGGTTATTTCAATAAAGAATTTAATTTTTCTATTCATTATCACAATTTGTGTGTAAACAAATATCATTGAACTTTATTTATTTTTTGCTGCAGTGACAAATTTCTATCACTGCTGTCAACTACTTAATTTAAATGTTAATAAAGATTTTTATAAAATTGTTTACAATAAAAATTTGTCACTATTCAATTATAAACAACAATTAGTTATAATTCTATGCAGTTTATTAGCAAATTGTATTTGATTATTTACCATAAATTTTAATTATAAAACAAATTTAAATTAAATTATATTTTATTTTTCATGCATGAAGGGGAGGCAACAATTAAAAAATCATTTATTTTTATTCAAAATCAATGAATGTAATTTTTATTAAGCTACACTAAAAATTCTAAGCACTATAAATTTACTAACAATTATGGCTTTATAATTTGAATTAATTTGCTTCAAATATCCAAGTAGGCTCCTCGATTTTGGAAATTTTGAAACTTTAAATTTCCAAATCTTTTATTTAAATTCTTCTTTACAGCCCTCAAACTTCGTTGTTTACTTCTAATACCAAATTTCCTACATTTCCCTTTTTATCCACCAAATCAATTTATGATTTTAAATAATGAAAATTTATTAATTATTCTTTTTATTTTTTCCCCATTAATTTACTATTATTTTATTCAAATTCTATTTAATCGTATTTTTTTCTTTAAATCTCATTTTATATTATTTAATTACTAGTTCATTATTCATATATTATTTTGTTAGTTTTCTCTCTATTTTTTTTTTTGCAAATAATTAATTATATTTATTCATTTTGTAGTTGTGGTTATTTTATTATTGCTATTATAATTCTTGTAATTATTATAGCAGTTGTTGTAGCCAGTTCAATTGTAATAGTTTAGCTAATTTGTGGTTCATTATAGTGACAGTTAGGCGTGAAATAACATTGAAATTCAAAATGGTTTTTATGTGATAGAAAATATGTGGTAATTGCTATAAATATCGTCAACGACTGATAAGGTTTTCTATTGAAAATGAAGAGTTTTTAGACGAGTTTATAGGCGATATTACATACGATTT
Source organism: Calliphora vicina (assembly GCF_958450345.1). Lineage (NCBI taxonomy): Eukaryota > Metazoa > Arthropoda > Insecta > Diptera > Calliphoridae > Calliphora > Calliphora vicina. The sequence continues at coordinate 111,834,168 of NC_088783.1, read as the reverse complement.
TTAAAGACGAATTTCTATACAAAGCGAGACTATAGACGAGGCTATAGACGAGACTATAGATGAGGCTATAGACGAGACTATAGACGAGACTATAGAGGAGACTATAGACGAGACTATAGACGGGTTTATATACAGGTTTATAGACGATTATATATGCGAGATTATAGACGAGTTTGTAGACGAGTCTTTAGACAAGTTTATATGCGACCTTATAGAGATTATAGGCGATTTTATAGCCGACTTTGTAGACGAGTTTATAGACAAGTCTACAGACAAGTCTACAGACAAGTATATATACGAGTTTATGACGAGTTTATAGGCGAGTTTATAGATGAGTTTATAGGCGAGTTTATAGACGAGTTTATGACGAGATTATAGACGAGTTTGTGGACGAAATTACGAGTTTCTAGAGAAGTTTGTGGGGGAGTTTGTAGAGGAGTTTGTAGAAGAGTTTATAAGCGAGTTTATAGATGAGTTTCTATACGAGTTTATACACAGAAGAGTTTTCAGACGAGTTTCTAAATGAGTTTATTGACGAGTTTATTGATGAGTTTATAGACGAGTTTGTAAACGAGTTTCTAGTCGAATTTATAGAAGAGTCTATAGTAAAGTTTGTAGACGAGTTTATTGACTAGTTTTTATACAAGTTTATGGATGAGTTCATAGACGTGTTTGCAGACGAGTTTATAGAAGAATTTACAGACGAGATTATTGACGAGTTTATAAACGAGGTTATAGGCGAATTTGTAGATGAGATTATAGACGAGTTTATAGACGAGTTTGTAGACGAGTTTATAGACGAGATTATAGAGCTTATATATGAGTTTATTGGCGAGTTTAAAAAATTAATTTTACTTTTTCCCCCCTCCCCAAATGGTTGAGCTGGATTCGTGCCTGAGTCTAGTCTTTAGTCTAGTCTCTCGTCTAGTCTCTAGTCTAGTCTCTAGTCTAGTCTCTAGTCTAGTCTCTAGTATAGTCTCTAGTCTAGTCTCTAGTCCAGTCTCTTGTCTAGTCTATTGTCTAGTCTCTAGTCTAGTCTCTAGTCTAGTCTCTAGTCTAGTCTCTTGTCTAGTCTCTAATCTAGTCTCTAGTCTCTATTATAATCTCTAGTATATTCTCTAGTCTAGTCTCTAGTCTAGTCCAGTCTCTAGTCTAGTCTCTAGTCCAGTCTCTTGTCTAGTCTCTTGTCTAGTCTCTAGTATTTAGTCTCTAGTCTCTAGTCTAGTCTCTAGTCTAGTCTCTAGTCTAGTCTCTAGTCTAGTCTCTAGTCTAGTCTCTAGTCTAGTCTCTAGTCTAGTCTCTAGTCTAGTCTCTAGTCTAGTCTCTAGTCTAGTGTAGTTTCTAGTCTAGTATCTAGTCTAGTCTCTAGTCTAGTCTCTAGTCTACCCTCTAGTCTAGTCTTTAGTCTAGTGTCTAGTCTAGTCTAGTATCTAGTCTAGTCTCTAGTCTAGTCTCTAGTCTACCCTCTAGTCTAGTCTTTAGTCTAGTGTCTAGTCTAGTCTAGTCTCTAGTCTAGTCTCTAGTCTAGTCTCTAGTCTAGTCTCTAGTCTAGTCTCTAGTCTAGTATCTAGGCTAGTCTCTAGTCTAGTCTCTAGTCTAGTCTCTAGTCTAGTCTCTAGTCTAGTCTAGTCTCTAGTCTAATCTCTATTGTAGTCTCTAGTCGAGTCTCTAGTCTAGTCTCTAGTCTAGTCTCTAGTCTAGTCTTTAGTCTAGTGTCTAGTCTAGTCTCTAGTCTAGTCTCTAGTCTAGTCTCTAGTCTAGTCTCTAGTCTACCCTCTAATCTAGTCTTTAGTCTAGTGTCTAGTCTAGTCTAGTCTCTAGTCTAGTCTCTAGTCTAGTCTCTAGTCTAGTCTCTAGTCCAGTATCTAGTCTAGTCTCTAGTTTCCAGTTTTTTGCCTAAATGTAGGCAAATATTTGTGAAATTTTTCGTTGAAATTTCATGTCTACAAAAGGTAATGTTTAAATGAATTAACAAGTTTTCTTCTTAAACAATAAAATTCCTCAGGTATTATTTACAACTAAACTACAACAACAACAACAATAGTTTTAACCAGTTCACACACATCCTTACACACATGGTAGCAAAAACACAAACAAACAAACAAATCATAGACTTGACTCCTAAAATCCCAAATACAAGAACAACATATCAAATTCTTGTATGTTTGTACAAGTTTGTGTGTTTGTTTGTAAATAAATGAATAGTATGTGTGTTTGTGTACCTATGAGTGTAAGTACAGTGAGTAACAAGCAATTGTCGAGTATTAAGTGGGTGAGAGGGAGTACTTGCAAATGTACATTAGAGTGGAGCTTATATTGGAATCGGCTCATTTATTGGGTTCAAATCTATTAAATATAGCAGCTTGATCTTTAACCTCTTTTTATAAACTTGAAAAATTATCTAGATAAAATGTGCAACATCTAAAGGTTATGCAATTTTGCTAAAATGTTCAACATTTGTTTTTTAGATGAAGGAGAACGGAGAAATCTAATAAAGTCGATTATAAGGACCAACCTAATAAACATACATATGTACTCCATATTAAATGCAAATGTATCTTGTTGGTGTGTATCAAGTTTTGTAAGTGATGAGATATTCATTAGTTGTTGTTGCTGGTTTTGTTGTTTTTGTTTCAAAACATTTATAGTTGTAGTTAGTTGTTCGTGTAGGTACATATTTGTAAGAACAACATGTAAAATTTTAATAGTTGTTGATATTCGCAAAATGAAACACTTGAAGAAAAAGTATTAGTAAATTGTAGGTTGCAGCATGAATTAATTAAATGATTTTGGGGAAATTTATTAGTATGGCAGGAAGAAATGGAAAATTTAAAAGTAAAATTAGAATATAGTTAGGAAGTTAAGATTAAATTGATAAAAATTTCAGCCAGGAGATCTCCTTTCGTGTTTTCAACAGACGGACAGACAGACAGACAGACAGACAGACAGACAGACAGACAGACAGACAGACAGACAGACAGACAGACAGACAGACAGACAGACAGACAGACAGACAGACAGACAGACAGACAGACAGACAGACAGACAGACAGACAGACAGACAGACAGACAGACAGACAGACAGACAGACAGACAGACAGACAGACAGACAGACAGACAGACAGACAGACAGACAGACAGACAGACAGACAGACAGACAGACAGACAGACAGACAGACAGACAGACAGACAGACAGACAGACAGACAGACAGACAGACAGACAGACAGACAGACAGACAGACAGACAGACAGACAGACAGACAGACAGACAGACAGACAGACAGACAGACAGACAGACAGACAGACAGACAGACAGACAGACAGACAGACAGACAGACAGACAGACAGACAGACAGACAGACAGACAGACAGACAGACAGACAGACAGACAGACAGACAGACAGACAGACAGACAGACAGACAGACAGACAGACAGACAGACAGACAGACAGACAGACAGACAGACAGACAGACAGACAGACAGACAGACAGACAGACAGACAGACAGACAGACAGACAGACAGACAGACAGACAGACAGACAGACAGACAGACAGATTTTGTCTAAAATCTATTTTATTTTTCGGCTCTCTTATGCCTGCCACTGTGTTTTACTTGAGCCTGTGTTGAAGTATTGTTAAATAACATTTTTTTCTTCATTGTTTTCGAAACAAAGCTCAAGTTTCCCAAATATTTTGTTGATTTATGTTGCATATTTGTATTCAAGGCTAAATTTCATGTCCATTTTTCTCTATAAATACCAATATTTGCATATACTTCTACGTAAGTATTTGCTAGAATGTATTTAAATATGTTTGCATGTAGATATACATACATATCTGTGGAAAGTCCTTATGTTACTTTGACCTAATTGCTTTATTATATAAACTGGTAAGTTTTAGAAACAACAATTATATCCGTATATTGTTACAAATTCTACTTGTAACATTTAAGCAGAAAGTATAAAATTACTAAAATTGTTTGCAGCATATTTTGAGAGATTGTTTTGTAAATTAAAAGGAAAGTTCTTAAGCAAATATTTATTCCGTAAAAGGAATGAAATGTGAGATGAAGAAAGGAAATATTCTTATTCTTATGACCAAATTTTCTATAGAAAATTCCATAAGATTTTAAACAATTTTTGTCTGTTCTGTGTTTGAGTAAGAAATAATTCCATTATTTAAACTGTATAAATGAAATCTTTATCGATTATGACATCGTCTACTTGGCGCCTTAAAACTTTTTTTGAATTTATCTCCCAAAGCTACTAAATTAAAGTCAATAAATTTGACTTTAATTTCTCTTGATTTAATTTAAGTATTCTTACTCTATTTATTTTCCTTATCCTTGCTAAATTCTCTAACATTGTCTAACCTTTTCATTTATTTGTTTATTATTTATTTCATTTGAGTAAATATTGCCTTTAGCCTTTAAAACTAACCTTGTTTCTTAACAAGGCCATAAACCAAAAATCGTTTGTTTCATAAAACAATATTTAAAAAAGTACTGCTATAATTTCTTCTCTTTTATATATAATTTAAACAAATATTTAACCTCACTCAAGCTGCTGAAACAATGAACTTTAACCTCTTCAAAAAAACAAAAAAAAAACTCATAAAAAACTGGCTTACATGCATAAATACGCTTAAATCGTGGTAAACATGCCAAAAACAGAAATAAAATAAGAGTAAACTTAAAACGCAATGATGTCATCCTAAAATTATGCCACAAAAACAATGCAATAACAATCCTTTACATCATCATTCTAAACAAAGAGATGTTGCTGAAGTACATCCTCAACAAATGTTGCGAGAGTGAAATGTTGCTGGCAGTAGACACCGTTAAGCACATGCTCTGTTGTTTGGAGAGTGTTTCTAGGAATATTGTAAAAACAAGAGAGACATTTTCGAATTTCTCAAACAACATGTTGCTTTTGGTATTAAATTTTTGTTTTTCTCTTAGAATAAATGCAAAATATAGCATGAATTTAGGCGCGTGGAAGTAAAAAGTAGAAATTTCGAAATGATGCAAGGCAAAACCCAAAAGAATTGGAAATTAATGAATAAAGAATGAATTTTTTTTTAACAAATTGTATCGCTAAGTAATAGCTTGTGACTAGTTTATAAAGACTAGAGTATAAATTGCATTTTCATCTCTCAAGTATTTTTTCTACTTTCTGCTGTACAAATTAAATAATTTTTTTTTAAAAATTGTATATTTGAAGTAATAAAAACTTACAAAATGAACTCTGTAAATGTTCACTTAATTAATCAATATAGAAATATGCAAATATTTTAACTATAACTATAATATAGAGACCAGACTAGAGACTAGACTAGAGACTAGACTAGAGACTAGACTAGAGACTAGACTAGAGACTAGACTAGAGACTAGACTAGAGACTAGACTAGAAACTAGACTAGAGACTAGACTAGAGACTAGACTAGAGACTAGACTAGAGACTAGACTAGAGACTAGACTAGAGACTAGACTAGAGGCTAGACTAGACTAGACTAGAGACTAGACTAGAGACTAGACTAGAGACTAGACTAGAGGCTAGACTAGAGACTAGACTAGAAACTGGACTAGAGACTAGACTAGAGACTAGACTAGAGACTAGACTAAAAACTAGACTAGAGACTAGACTAGACTATAATATAGAGACCAGACTAGAGACTAGACTAGAGACTAGACTAGAGACTAGACTAGAGACTAGACTAGAGACTAGACTAGAGACAAGACTAGAGACTACACTAGAGACTAGACTAGAAACTAGACTAGAGACTAGACTAGAGACTAGACTAGAGACTAGACTAGAGACTACACTAGAGACTAGACTAGAAACTAGACTAGAGACTAGACTAGAGACTAGACTAGAGACTAGACTAGAGACTAGACTAGAGACTAGACTAGAGACTAGACTAGAGGCTAGACTAGACTAGACTAGAGACTAGACTAGAGACTAGACTAGAGACTAGACTAGAGGCTAGACTAGAGACTAGACTAGAAACTGGACTAGAGACTAGACTAGAGACTAGACTAGAGACTAGACTAAAAACTAGACTAGAGACTAGACTAGACTATAATATAGAGACCAGACTAGAGACTAGACTAGAGACTAGACTAGAGACTAGACTAGAGACTAGACTAGAGACTAGACTAGAGACAAGACTAGAGACTACACTAGAGACTAGACTAGAAACTAGACTAGAGACTAGACTAGAGACTAGACTAGAGACTAGACTAGAGACTAGACTAGAGACTAGACTAGAGACTAGACTAGAGGCTAGACTAGACTAGACTAGAGACTAGACTAGAGACTAGACTAGAGACTAGACTAGAGACTAGACTAGAGGCTAGACTAGAGACTAGACTAGAAACTGGACTAGAGACTAGACTAGAGACTAGACTAGAGACTAGACTAAAAACTAGACTAGAGACTAGACTAGAGACTAGACTAGAGACTAGACTAGAGACTAGACTAGAGACTAGACTAGAGACTAGACTAGAGACTAGACTAGAGACTAGACTAGAAACTGGACTAGAGACTAGACTAGAGACTAGACTAGAGGCTAGACTAGACTAGACTAGAGACTAGACTAGAGACTAGACTAGAGACTAGACTAGAGACTAGACTAGAGACTAGACTAGAGACTAGACTAGAGACTAGACTAGAGACTAGACTAGAGACTAGACTAGAGACTAGACTAGAGACTAGACTAGAGGCTAGACTAGACTAGACTAGAGACTAGACTAGAGACTAGACTAGAGACTAGACTAGAGGCTAGACTAGAGACTAGACTAGAGACTAGACTAGAGACTAGACTAGAAACTAGACTAGAGACTAGACTAGAGGCTAGACTAGACTAGACTAGAGACTAGACTAGAGACTAGACTAGAGACTAGACTAGAGACTAGACTAGAGACTAGACTAGAGACTAGACTAGAGGCTAGACTAGACTAGACTAGAGACTAGACTAGAGGCTAGACTAGAGACTAGACTAGAAACTGGACTAGAGACTAGACTAGAGACTAGACTAGAGACTAGACTAGACTAGAGACTAGACTAGAGACTAGACTAGAGACTAGACTAGAGACTAGACTAGAGACTAGACTAGAGACTAGACTAGAGACTAGACTAGAGACTAGACTAGAGACTAGACTAGAGGCTAGACTAGACTAGACTAGAGACTAGACTAGAGACTAGACTAGAGACTAGACTAGAGGCTAGACTAGAGACTAGACTAGAGACTAGACTAGAGACTAGACTAGAAACTAGACTAGAGACTAGACTAGAGGCTAGACTAGACTAGACTAGAGACTAGCCTAGAGACTAGACTAGAAACTAGACTAGAGACTAGACTAGAGACTAGACTAGAAACTAGACTAGAGACTAGACTAGAAACTAGACTAGAGACTAGACTAGAGACTAGACTAGAGACTAGACTAGAGACTAGACTAGAGGCTAGACTAGACTAGACTAGAGACTAGACTAGAGACTAGACTAGAGACTAGACTAGAGGCTAGACTAGAGACTAGACTAGAGACTAGACTAGAGACTAGACTAGAAACTAGACTAGAGACTAGACTAGAGACTAGACTAGAGACTAGACTAGATACTAGACTAGAGACTAGACTAGAGACTAGACTAGAGACTAGACTAGAGACTAGACTAGAGACTAGACTAGAGACTAGACTAGAGACTAGACTAGAGACTGGACTAGAGACTAGACTAGAGACTAGACTAGAGACGAGACTAGAGACGAGACTAGAGACGAGACTACAGACTAGACTAGAGACTAGACTAGAGACTAGACTAGAGACTAGACTAGAGACTAGACTAGAGACTAGACTAGAGACTAGACTAGAGACTAGACTAGAGACTAGACTAGATACTAGACTAGAGACTAGACTAGAGACTAGACTAGAGACGAGACTAGAGACGAGACTAGAGACGAGACTACAGACTAGACTAGAGACTAGACTAGAGACTAGACTAGAGACTAGACTAGAGACTAGACTAGAGACTAAAGATTAGACTAGAGATTAGACTAGAAACTAGACTAGAAACTAGACTAGAGACTAGACTAAATTAGAGATTAGACTAGAAACTAGACTAGAAACTAGACTAGAGACTAGACTAAATTAGAGATTAGACTAGAGACTATACTGGAGAGACTACACCAGAGACTAGACTAAAGATTAGACTAGAGACTAGAATAGAGACTAGACTAGAGACAGCACTGGAGACAAAACTAGAGACTACACTAGAGTCTAGTGTACTAGACTAGAGACTAGACTAGACTAGAAACTAGACTAGAGACTAGACTAGAGACTAGACTAGCGTTTAGACTAGAGACTTGACTTGAGCATAGATTAGAGAATATAATAGAGACTAGACTAGAGAATAGACTAGACTAGAGACTAGACTAGAGACTGGACTAGATACTACACTAGAGACTATAATAATCCAAGCAATCCTTTTTTCTGAGCATACCAAATTCTTCAGATGTGGATATAATGGGCAAGCCTCAGGCCCATTTTGTGGCTGTTTCCTTAATAAACCTGACAATTGATTGGACCAACTCCAGATCATGTAGTGCTGGTCGTATAGTCGAAAATTTCACATTATTAAAAGCATCTTATCCAGTGCACTATTAATGTAAAAATAGATTTTTTTTACATTTTATGTTTGACGTATCTACATTAGAGATGGTAAACGGGGAATCCCGTATGGGATTTTTTGGGATTCTTTACCAAATCCCGGTCCCCGGGATTTTCAAAAATCAGTCCCGATTAGTATCTCTAATCTACATATATGTATATGGGGGATTTCATGTCAAGTGAACCAACTTTTGAAATCGATGTCTTCCGATCGGGATGAAATTTGCACCAAGGTTAGATCTATTGGATAGTAACTCAGACACAATTTTTCAACAACAAGGGTCGAGAACTCTCTGAGTTATAGGGGGTAAAATTTTGACAATTTGGTCAAACAGGGGTTTTTTCTTATCCATGTAACTTATTACCTATTGTTCTTAGCAAAATGTGTTCCAAATAGTATAGATAGCTATTTCTTCGATCTTTCGAAAAAAAATATTTAAAAAAAAAAATAAAAAATTTTTAATATTTTTTTTCCGAAATCAAAAACTTTTTTGACTTTTTTTTAAAATACGCTATTTTTTTTTTTTTTTTTTTTTTTTTTTCTTAAAATAAAGTTTAGATATTTTCCTTGAACACCTACTTGGTCGCTTAGTGGGATGCGAGTGGGATATCTATCAAAATAAATATTTTGTAACTCAAAACATAAAATTTTTGACTTTTTTTGCAAAATCAAAAACTTTGTTGACTTTTTTTTTTCAAAATGGACCCTTTTTTAATCTTTTTTTTTAGGTCAAACAAAAGCTTAGATATTATCCTTGAAAATTTTTTTCCAATATGCGCCCTTTTTTAATTTTTTTTTTTTGCTCAAAAGAAAGCCTAGGTCCATTCCTTTAAGATATTTTTAGTCCCTTAGTGGGATGCGAGTGGGATATCTATCAAAATAAATGTTTTAACACAAAAATTGTATGTCTTGAGTTACAAAACATTTGTTTTGATATATATCCCACTCGCATCCCACTAAGCGATCAAAACCATCTTAAAGGAATAGGCCTAAGCTTTCTTTATAGCAAAAAAAAAAATTACAAAAAGGGCCCATTTTAAAAAAAAGTCAAAAAAGTTTTTGATTTTGCCAAAAAATCAAAAATTGTATATCTTGAGTTACAAAATATTTATTTTGATAGATATCCCACTCGTATCCCACTAAGGGACCTAAAATATCTTAAAGGAATGGACCTAAGCTTTCTTTTGACTAAAAAAAAATTTTTAAAAAAGGGCCCATTTTGAAAAAAAATTCGAATTTGCAAAAAAAAAGTCAATAATTGAATGTCTTGAGTTACAACATTTTTATTTTAATAGATATCCTACTCACATCTTCCTAAGTGACAAAATAGGTCTTAAAGGAAAAGACCTAAGCTTTCTTTTGAGCAAAAAAAATTTTTAAAAAAAAGTCCCATATTGGAAAAAAATTTCGATTTTGCAAAAAAAAATTAAAAAATTGTATGTCTTGCGTTACAAAATATTTATTTTGATAGATATTCCACTCGCATCCCACTAAGGGACTAAAAATATCTTAAAGGAATGGACCTAGGCTTTCTTTTGAGCAAAAAAAAAAATTAAAAAAGGGCCCATATTGGAAAAAAATTTTGATTTTGCAAAAAAAAATTAAAAAATTGTATGTCTTGCGTTACAAAATATTTATTTTGATAGATATCCTACTCGCATCCCACTAAGGGACTAAAAATATCTTAAAGGAATGGACCTAAGCTTTCTTTTGACTACAAAAAAAATTTTAAAAAAAGGGCCCATTTGGAAAAAAAATCGTATTTGCAAAAAAAAAAGTCAAAAATTGTAAGTCTTGAGTTAAAAAATATTTATTTTGATAGATATCCCACTCGCATCCCACTAAGCGACCAAAAGGGTCTTCAAGGATAATATCTAAGCTTTTGTTTGACCTAAAAAAAAAGATTAAAAAAGGGTCCATTTTGAAAAAAAAAAGTCAACAAAGTTTTTGATTTTGCAAAAAAAGTCAAAAATTTTATGTTTTGAGTTACAAAATATTTATTTTGATAGATATCCCACTCGCATCCCACTAAGCGACCAAGTAGGTGTTCAAGGAAAATATCTAAACTTTATTTTAAGAAAAAAAAAAAAAAAAAAAAAAAAAAAATAGCGTATTTTAAAAAAAAGTCAAAAAAGTTTTTGATTTCGGAAAAAAAATATTAAAAATTTTTTATTTTTTTTTTTAAATATTTTTTTTCGAAAGATCGAAGAAATAGCTATCTATACTATTTGGAACACATTTTGCTAAGAACAATAGGTAATAAGTTACATGGATAAGAAAAAACCCCTGTTTGACCAAATTGTCAAAATTTTACCCCCTATAACTCAGAGAGTTCTCGACCGATGTTGTTGAAAAATTGTGTCTGAGTTACTATCCAATAGAGCTAACCTTGGTGCAAATTTCATCCCGATCGGAAGACATCGATTTCAAAAGTTGGTTCACTTGACATGAAATCCCCCATATATAAATAAAAATCAAATGTCGTTCGTTGGTAATTGCATCAGTAGAGAACGGCCAAACCGATTTAGACAAATTTTTTTTTAAATGTTGGTCATAGTCCAACTTAGGTTTTTACGGATTGAAAAATTGACCACGCCCACTTTTTCGATTTATCTAAAATCGGAAAACGGCTACATCGAGTTGGCTAATTTTTTGTTTAACCCTCCGGCTTGTGAGAAGGTCCCTGGGGACATTTTTAATTTTCAAACTGAAATTACTCCTTGATGGTTCATGGGAAGTATACCCCCCACATGTATTCCAAGGAAATTTTATCTAGAATCGTTTAAAAAAAATAAAAGCGATCCGACCAATAGTTTAGTTTCTATTGAGATTTAAATGTGTTTAAATCTGAAAAGGTGAAAAGGTCCCTGGGCACGGGAACGTGTGAAAAGGTCATAAAAAATTAATAATGTTATATATAAACGAACATTTTTTTCTAACATTCATTATACATGTATAATTAGTAAATAATAATAAATCAAAACAAAAAAAATGCGTTTTCATATAAAATTCCCTGTGGAGCTTGTACTTCGTATAAGGGCAACGGATGACTCAACCGTCGGAGGGTTAAATAATCATAGTAATCCTATATAAGTTTTTAATGAAAGAAAAATTGACCACGCCAATTTTTTTTTCGATATATCTAAAATCGCAGGACGCCTGGACAGATTTAAATAATTTTTTTTTAATGTTCGCAATACATAGTCCGCAAAAGTTTTTACATAAATAAAAATTGTCTACGTCCACTAATACACCGACTTATTAAATATATCTGCAAAATACATCGATCAATCATATTTCAGACCAAATTTCGATTACTTATATAAAAACTCACAATAGCTTAAATCGATAATAACTTAGTTATAAGCGTTTAATCAAGAAAAGGAGTTCGATCTGTGATCACTCATATTTCTTAACAAAAATTGATTTTTTTTGTACAAAAACTCAAAATATCTAAACTCGCTAATAACTTGACCAATAAGCGTTTAATCAAGAAAAGGAGTTCGATCTGTGATCACTCATATTTCTGACCAAAAATCTATTTTTAATTTAAAAACTCAAAATATATAAATTTGCTAATAACTTGGCCAATAAGCGTTTAATCAAGAAAAGGATCTCGAATTTAGATATTTTGAGTTTTTATATAAAAAAATCGATTTTAGGAATCTTCACAATTCAGTGTTAATATATTAATTTTTAAAAAGTTTTTTAGTTTGTGATTAATTTTTAAAATTTTATAAAAATTACAATTTTGAAAATTCCAAAAAAAGTTATTAAATTTAGCCCTTAGTTATTAAATTATTCAATGACTTGATCATAACACTTATAAATTATACGAAAATAAACCTTTAATTGTTCAATTAAGCGATTAAAACTGATTTTTTAAAATTTTATTTTTGACGTATGATTAATATTAATTACAAAGTAATTTTCTTAAAATTTCCATAACATTAACACTGTTAAGGCTAAAGCTTTAATTCAAAAAGCAATAAATAAAGAACATATCAAAGATCAGTTTTATATGAAAAAACATGGTTCTTAGCTAACAAAGTTACAAAGAAAATTTAAGATAAAATTAAAAATTTTAAATTTTTGTTTAAATTATTTTCATTTTTAATTGTGTTATTATTAGAATTTGTTTAGTTTAGTCATAACATATTAATAATACTTATAAATTAAATGAAAGGGTACCTTACGTGATTCAAATAAGCAATTAAAATGGAATATTTGTAAATTTTTAGTGAATATTAAAGGAAAAACCTTTTATAACAGCTAATAAAAATATCTAGAAAATTTAAGTTGAAATATGAAATTTAAATTTTTTTTTGGAAAATTTCTAAGTTTCAATATAATTTTTCTAGAACTTAGGAACAAATTAGGATTTATTATATAGTAAATAAGGCCATGATTGAAAGGATTTTTTTGAAGTATTTAGAAAAATTTGTATGTTTTTTAAATTATTATTAATCATACGTATTGTTATTTGCTTTAGAAATATGTTTAATTTAAACTTAAGTTGAATATTATCCATTAACATTTAAAAAACTACATTTAGTTGCAAATGTAGAGCAGTAATAAAGATTTTTATAAAAATCTAACATGACGTATGATTAATATTAATTAGGCAGTAATTTCAATTAAACTTCTATAATCTGGAAACTTTTAAAGTTAAAATAAAAATGTATGTAACATTTCAGAGTTTGCATTGCTGTAAAAACCCCTTAATAGCTGCTAACAAAATTTCTTAGAAAATTTAAGTCAAAAAAAGGAATTAAAAATTTTTGGAAAAAAAATTTTTTCTAAACTTAAATTTTTTTGGGTAATTCTTTGGCAATATGTTCAGTATAAACTTAAGTAGAAATATTATCCACAATCTTAAAAAAAACTATATCTAATTGCAAAAATAGACCAGTATTAACGATTTTTTATAAAAATCTAACATGACGTATGATTAATATTAATTAGGCAGTAATTTCAATTAAACTTCAATAACTTTGAAACTTTTACAGTTAAAATAAAAATGTATGTAACATTTCATAGCCAAGATTTCAAAGTTTGCATTGCTGTAAAAAAACCTTAATAGCTGCTAACAAAATTTCAAAGAAAATAAGGAATTAAAAATTTTTGGAAAAAACAAATTTTCTAAAATTTTAATTTTTTTATTGGGAATTCCTTGGAAATATGTTCAGTATAAACTTAAGTATCCACAATCTTAAAGAAAAACTATATTTAATTGCAAAAATAGACCAGTATTAACGATTTTCTATAAAAATCTAACATGACGTATGATTAATATTAATTAGGCGGTAATTTCAATTAAACTTCAATAACTTTAAAACTTTTTAAGTTAAAATAAAAATTTATATAATATTGCATAGCTAATATTTCAGAGTTTGCATTGCTTTTAAAAAATCTCAATAGCTGCTAACAAAATTTCTTAGAAAATTTAAGTCAAAAAGTGAAATTTATTTTTTTTTTTAAGATTTTTTTGTGATTAAGAAACTTCATGTGAAATGTTAGAAAAACCTTTTAACTAACATTAAGGTTTAAAAAACTTTTTGTTATTGCTTAAATTTCCTTTAAATTTTTGTGTATGCCATTAATTTTTCCAACAAAATTTTTCACAATTTCCTTAATGATTATTTATTATTATATCTTCAAAATTTAGCCAACAAATTTATATAAATTAATAAATTCCCTTCCCTGTGTCCTATTCAAAAAATTAAAATAAATTCATCATTCCTTCATGTCCTTTTTTTGTCACATCACAAATCCTGTTTTCAATTCCATAATGTCCATTTTTGTTGCAGCTAAGACTAAGTCTTATTTTCATGTACAAACTATAAGATTGGTACGTGTCATTTGTAGGGAGAAACATATAAGCGCGTATTAAAAATTCCGTTTATAAAATATTCAAAAGTCCAGGGATTGAATGAAATGGCAAGAGAGAGAGAGTGAGAGAGCTGCAACAACAGTATAAATGAAAATAATAGAGAAAAAACACTTGACTTGTCAACACAAGTCATTTAAGTCATTTGTAATCATTTGGGCGTTAAAACTTACAAACGAAAAAAAACAAGGAAATGCTAAATCTAACGTACTTGTATAAATACTGTAATAGGGTGGCTCTTATTTTAAACCTTTAAGAGATTTTCGAAGCTCCCAATGTCATTTAAAACCTGGAAAATGGAGCAAATTTTATGATTTCATTGGGTCCGAAGTTGATTAAATTTCCAGCATTTGGTTTTTGGAGGATGGAGGAAAATTTAAGTCCACCCTAATACACATACAGAGGGTAGTAATCAACTACACACAAACTTACATTGTAACGCTGAAGTACAAATTTCTGTAACAATTTTCTATGCTTCTGGCTCACTTGGCTTTTGCAATCGTCATAAATCTTAATTTGCGTTTAAAGGATGAATGTTAAAACACAAAGCGTAGCAGTCCTGCTAAATGTTATATGTAGCTGTCGTTGGTAGTAATAGTATTCTGTAGTATTTAAAGATAAAATCTTTTTCCACTGATTTTCTTTTTGTTTCAGCTCTAATGTTTATTGCAAAATTTCTAAGGGTAGGATTGTGGTTGGGCCAAAAAAAAAATATTTGTCGCAATGTTTTTTTTAGCGTAACTAAACAACAACTACTACAACCAAATCATCAAGATTTACATTTTTCTATAGACTTCATTTTTTTTGCTACCCAAAACTGGAGTAAAATTTTCATATTCATTTGTTTGCAAAAACAAAGTTTTCTTTTTTTTTAGCCTCCAAGCTTTTGGCGGTATTTACAAATGTATTATTGTTTCTTTTCTATTTTTTTTTTCAAAAAAAAATTTGTTAAGGACAAGTTACCGCAGTATTTAGCAGGATTTTATATTTTTGTTTTCCTTTTCCCAGATAATGTTAAATAAGGGAGAGTGTTTTGTTTTTCTTTTTTTTCATTTCCATTACAAAGACTGTGAAGCCAAAAATTAAAATGAAACATGAGAGAATGAAAAACAATGATGATGACACTTGAAAATTTATGATGCTGAAATATAAATGGGGAATCACAAAATTAAGATAAAATGTCTTTAAAAAAAGTAACAAAAATATTGATAAAGAATAATGAAAGGAAATTAAGGCAGATAATTATTCAAATTCAAAAATAAATAAATAAATTTATACAAAGCAGCATACCAGGTGTTGTATCTAGTTTAAGATTTTAATATCTCTCTAGTTTAGTCTATAGTTTATACCATAGTTTAGTCTATAGTTTACTCGTTTTTTCTATAGTTTAGTCTAAAGTTTAGCTTATAGTTTAGTCTATAGTTAAGTCTAGTTTAGTCTATAGTTTGGTCGAAAGTTAGTTTAATACATGGTATAGTCTATAGTTTAGTCTACAGTTCAATCATTAGTTTTGTCTATAGTTTAGTCTGTGCTTGCAGATACCCAAACCTTCGGAAGATTAGAAACTGGTGCGTCAGTAAACACGACAATATGGATTTAGAAAAGCCAGGTCGACAACACACTCCTGTCATACTCTGCCAACTTCAGAAGCTCATTCAGTCATGGGGATAAATGACCTAGTATTAGCGAGAAATGACAAACGGGCAACGTTAACAGAGTGTATTTCTCTGAATGTAATTGTCTGTAGAATGGATCAATCGTTTCATACTTAGGGATATATACAAGGATACTTTGATATTGCCCGATCGTAGAACATGAATCGATGATATCAGACAAATTGTGTATTTGCTTGTTACTGGATATAAGGAAACATCGTAATACAGATCTCGAACCCTTGCTAGCTGCTTTGTAACTTCTCTTTAAACTATTTTAAACTGGCTTATCGCTATTTATCCTTATTTGGAACTGCGAGATAACTAAAGAAAGTTTAAAGTTTCATGTACTTATTCCATTCCTTTCCTTTCCTATTCCTTTCCTATTTCTTTCCTATTCCTTTCCTATTCCTTTCCTATTCCTTTCCTATTCCTTTCCTATTCCTTTCCTATTCCTTTCCTATTCCTTTCCTATTCCTTTCCTATTCCTTTCCTATTCCTTTCCTATTCCTTTCCTATTCCTTTCCTATTCCTTTCCTATTCCTTTCCTATTCCTTTCCTATTCCTTTCCTATTCCTTTCCTATTCCTTTCCTATTCCTTTCCTATTCCTTTCCTATTCCTTTCCTATTCCTTTCCTATTCCTTTCCTATTCCTTTCCTATTCCTTTCCTATTCCTTTCCTATTCCTTTCCTATTCCTTTCCTATTCCTTTCCTATTCCTTTCCTTTCCTTTCCTATTCCTTTCCTATTCCTTTCCTATTCCTTTCCTATTCCTTTCCTATTCCTTTCCTATTCCTTTCCTATTCCTTTCCTATTCCTTTTCTATTCCTTTCCTATTCCTTTCCTATTCCTTTCCTATTCCTTTCCTATTCCTTTCCTATTCCTTTCCTATTCCTTTCCTATTCCTTTCCTATTCCTTTCCTATTCCTTTCCTATTCCTTTCCTATTCCTTTCCTATTCCTTTCCTATTCCTTTCCTATTCCTTTCCTATTCCTTTCCTATTCCTTTCCTATTCCTTTCCTATTCCTTTCCTATTCCTTTCCTATTCCTTTCCTATTCCTTTTCTATTCCTTTCCTATTCCTTTCCTATTCCTTTCCTATTCCTTTCCTATTCCTTTCCTATTCCTTTCCTATTCCTTTCCTATTCCTTTCCTATTCCTTTCCTATTCCTTTCCTATTCCTTTCCTATTCCTTTCCTATTCCTTTCCTATTCCTTTCCTATTCCTTTCCTATTCCTTTCCTATTCCTTTCCTATTCCTTTCCTATTCCATTCCTATTCCTTTCCTATTCCTTTCCTATTCCTTTCCTATTCCTTTCCTATTCCTTTACTATTCCTTTACTATTCCTTTACTATTCCTTTCCTATTCCTTTCCTATTCCTTTCCTATTCCTTTCCTATTCCTTTACTATTCCTTTCCTATTCCTTTCCTATTCCTTTCCTATTCCTTTCCTATTCCTTTCCTATTCCTTTCCTATTCCTTTCCTATTCCTTTCCTATTCCTTTCCTATTCCTTTCCTATTCCTTTCCTATTCCTTTCCTATTCCTTTCCTATTCCTTTACTATTCCTTTCCTATTCCTTTCCTATTCCTTTCCTATTCCTTTCCTATTCCTTTCCTATTCCTTTCCTATTCCTTTACTATTCCTTTACTATTCCTTTCCTATTCCTTTCCTATTCCTTTCCTATTCCTTTACTATTCCTTTCCTATTCCTTTCCTATTCCTTTCCTATTCCTTTCCTATTCATTTCCTATTCCTTTCCTATTCCTTTCCTATTCCTTTACTATTCCTTTCCTATTCCTTTCCTATTCCTTTCCTATTCCTTTCCTATTCCTTTACTATTCCTTTCCTATTCCTTTCCTATTCCTTTCCTATTCCTTTCCTATTCCTTTCCTATTCCTTTACTATTCCTTTACTATTCATTTCCTATTCCTTTCCTATTCCTTTCCTATTCCTTTCCTATTCCTTTACTATTCCTTTCCTATTCCTTTCCTATTCCTTTCCTATTCCTTTACTATTCCTTTCCTATTCCTTTCCTATTCCTTTCCTATTCCTTTCCTATTCCTTTCCTATTCCTTTCCTATTCCTTTCTTATTCCTTTCCTATTCCTTTCCTATTCCTTTCCTATTCCTTTCCTATTCCTTTCCTATTCCTTTCCTATTACTTTCCTAATAAAATCCAAAAATATCCTTCTTAATTTAGTAATAATTTTTAAAATTAAAAAATCCATACCATAAAAGGTGATTATTTTTGAACTAAAAAAATACTACCTTTTTCCAAAAATTTTTTTTTTATATTTTTCTATAACTTTAAATTAAAATTGCCAAAAAATTAACAAAAATGCCAAAAATAGCATTTTTTAAAAAAGTACTTTTTCTACTACTATTTTTTAAAAAACATTAAAAGTTCCTAAAATGATAATTTTCAAAGAAATTTCCTTCTTAATTAAGCATTAATTTGTGAAAAAAAATTAATCGAAAATTTACAAAAATGGCAAAAATAGCGTTTTTTAAAAAATTACTTTTTTTACTACTATTCTAAAAAAAAATATTTTTTTTATATTTTTGTATACTTTTAAGTTAAAATTGCCAAAAAATAAACAAAAATGCTAAAAATAGCTTTTTTTAAAAAGTACTTTTTCTACTACTATTTAAAAAAAATATTTTTTATATATTTTTGTATAGCTTTAAGTTAAAATTGTCAAAAAAATTAACAAAAATACCCAAAATTGCTTTTTTAAAAAAGTACTTTTTCTGCTACTATTTTTCAAAAACATTAAAAATCCTTTTAACGAAATAAATAAATTTTCTTTCTGAAAAACATAAATTCTTTTCAAAGAAGCTAAAAATTTAACAAAAATTACAAAAAATGCTCATTTTAAAAATAGTACTTTTTCTACTACTATTTTTTAAAAATCATTTAAAAACCAAATAAGCTGTATAATTTCTCAAAAAATATATGAATTTTTATATTTTTGTTATTTTAAAAAAAGTACTTTTTCTACTACTATTTTCCAAAATCATTTAAAAACCAAAT